>NC_143256.1:52591138-53191138 GCF_984573655.1 Nuphar pumila
GTGATTCCTTCTTGTTTTCCCCCATGTAGAATCGTTTAATATAATGCAAGCAAAAACATGAGCAATGGGACTCGCCCAAGCATAGATCACTGTATTGACTTCCACAACTCTTTCACTATTATTGTCAGCTTGGTCTGTAGCTGTTGATTTTGAGTTACTGGCATCTCCATTAAAACTCATGGATTTTGCATGGCAGACGATTGAGTATGTGCAAGATGGGAAACCAGTTTCATTGCAAAACTTTTCACTTCACGAAATTCCAGAGAATGATCATCAATGGGATTGAATGAAACCATGATTATGGCTTCCAAGAGCAAGTTCAGAACAATAAATTAAATGTGATGGGTATAACTAGTGAGATGATGAAGATGCAAAAGGTGCCAATGGAATCATATTGCAATGACTGAACTGACCTGAAATGAATGAGGTGAAATACCCCTCTTGTTGAAGAACCGAGTTCTACCTTTGTAGATGCTTTGTAAAAAAAAAAACGTTGTTGACTCGATCTTACCCATCTGAATGAATGGATTCTGCTGTGAATCAACCACACAATAAGCACTGATATGCATCTCGGATTTACACAGTCAGCTGGTACTTCAGAGTTGGGTTTTTTTAATCATAAGCCAATCTTAGCGAAGTGATTTAATCCCTTACCATTATGACCCAGCAGAGCAACTTTAGCAGACCAGTTTAGCAAGGAATTGCAATAAATATATATTAATATGATCTCAATCATGCAGTGATAATGAGCTCTTATGAACTGTAGAAAGTGCAAAATGGAATGCCATGGATAACCTTATGACTGATTGCAGAAAATATCAAAATGAAGCGAACATGACGATGCTGAACTGAGAGAGGAAAGTCACAGAATAAGAAAAGCATAATGAATAGATGCATTTGAATAATATTGAACATAGTCAAAGCCGAGCAGAAGATCAATCTTAGAGAAGTAACTTGATGAACTAACTATTTTTTTTTTAAAAAGGAAAGAAACAATAAAAGCATGATACGATATTGGTGAGATCGTTAGGCAATATAAACAGGACAAGACATTAAAATATAATGAGAAAGGTGAAAAGAAGAAGAGAAAAGAAAAAAAAAAGAAAAAAAAAGTACAGTAAGATATTAACGAGATGTAATAAAAGAAAGGATGAAAAGAAACATACCCAGAACAAATTTAGCGCTAGATGAAAGGTAGAATGGAAAATTAAAAGAACTTGTTAATTAGGCAAAAGTGGGAAAAACTCAGGGAGCATGATGTCATTATAGGCTTTGGGTAGCAACCACCAGGAAACAAGGGTATATGTTGTAATTCAAGCATGAACACACAACCGATGACAAGGCTACAGGGGTACCAACCCAGAGAAGCCAGATTGTTTCAAATGGATGGCATGCTCAGATTATTGTTTGAATAAATGCATTCCCACAGATTGCAAAATAAGAGAAATGCTTGACAATCCTAATTCATAAATGAGATGGATATGCTTTCAGACATCCTGAATTGCAGAAATAAATTTCTAAAGTAAATCCCTTATTATAAAATAACAGATAAATACCCAATGAAAGATGAGAAATGAAATAAACCTAGTAACTGCAGAAATAAGATGTCGGAATATGAGAATTCCGTTTAATATGGCACCCGAGAGGGGTCGACGTTGCTATGAGCAACCCGATATGCTCGGTGGTGCGTTGGCGGAGAATATAAAAAAAAAAGGAAAAGGAAAAGAAAAGAAAAGAAGAAAAAAAAAAGGTAACAGAAAGCTTTAGAGGAAATGAAAAGAGGGAGTTGGGACTTACAGAAGCGACTTGAGAAAATCTGGACGAGATGGGGGCTTGGCTACCGAACTCCTTTCAGACAGAATGAAGAAGGAGAGAACTAGCTTGTTTCTCCTTGCCACCGAATCTTTTTCACTCCATCAAGGATGAAAAAAAAGGGGATTGAGACTGATTTTGCAGAAGTTCTGAAGCGGATGTAATCGATAGTGTTTTCCCTCAAGGAAGATGAAGGCGAGAAACCAAAAAAAATGGGATCCTCTCAAGGGGCATCCGAATGCTCTCTTTAAAGATGAGAAGGAAGATTCGAGAGGGAAAATGGTTGAAGATGAACGGAGTAGGGAGAGAGTAGGCGATGAAGGGTTGAGAACAAGGGGTTGAAGCCGTTGGTGATGGAGGGCGGATGGCTGATCCATGGGGATGGATTGAGCGAGATGGCCATGAAGGGTCGAAGATGGGGAAGAGGGTTCTGGAAGGGCCTTTGAGGGTGCGATAGAAAGAGAGGAGCGAGAATCTGAAAACGCCCTAAAGGAAGTTTGTTAAAACCCTTTTCAAAAAGGTGGTCCTTTTCAAAAGTATTTAAAAAAAAATGGTTTTAGTTTAAAGATGTTTTTCAAAAAGAAGGTTTTCAGAACTATTTTTTTCTTTTCTATATTTTTTAATTTTTTTGTTCTTTTCTTCATTTTCTATATTTTTTTTTTGATGTTTTTGGAATAAAACCCTAAAATTCATGAGAAAACAAAGATTAAAACTAATTTTTTGTATTTTTGAGAAATATTTATAAAAGAGGGTTTTTCTGAGAATTCAAGGCTATTTTGGAGAAAATTTCTTTAGAAAATGGGTTTGGACCCAAGTTTTGAGAAAATATTCGGGTTTTTTTAAACCTCGAATTGAGAAATACAATTCGATGGATCCAAAAGGATACCGGACAAATTGTCTGAGCTTTTCAAAAAGTTATTTTGGAAATTTCGAGAATTTGATTTTAAACATTGGACAACGAAGCTCAGATTTGGATTTTTTATCTGGATCCGGATCCGAAATTGAGTCAGATATATAAAATAAATTTAATTTCTACAAAACTTGAGAAATAAAATGGAATTTAGATTTAAAACTGACTCAATTAACCAGAAAATGAAGATAAAGGGCAAAAAGGGGATATTTACAAACTTTTGAAAAATTTGGGGTGTTCACATTTGCACATGTTTGAAGATGTCAAGCATGTCCTGGATCTTCGTGCCCTGCTTCCCTCTAAATTCGGGAGACTCTAATGCTTTGGGATAGGGTGGTTTGGGGATATACATCGGAGGGTCCTCCTCTTTGTGAGAAGGCTCACTCCTATCCTTCTTATGAACTGAGGTGGGGGGTGATGATGGTGATGGTGACTGAGCCGAAGAAGATGAAACACTGGCATCTGGCTCATCGGTCCTCTCTCTACTCTCAACGTGGTACTCACGTCCACTCCTGAGGGCCATAACAGATTTGACCTGCTGCTGTAACTCAGTATGATACAGGCCTCCAGTCATCTGATCCTTGCCCTTCGGATTCATAACAGCCTGGCTCGACAAACTACCCTCAGGTCTCCTACTAATAGCCTCTGCTAACTATTCCATTTGCGACTCTAGCTTCGTAATGGACTGCGTGTGCGAACTCAAGATCTGGCTACACTTCTCGAAAGCATTCTGATTAGAGGTTTTCACCTCTTAGAATGCTTGGAGAAGTCTCTCATCATAAGAGGTCTGTGGGGTAGACTCTTGTGAAATCGGAGGAGGAAATGAGGATGAAGTCTGAGGATAACTCGGCCTCTGGAATGTCTGAGTGAATGCTGGCGGTCGAGCCAGTTTAGAGGATGTAGGCATATGGATGGAAGACTGTGGATTCTTCCATGAAAAATTGAGGTGGTTACGCCAACCCAGATTATATGTAGATGAAAATGGGTTGTTCTGGGGTCTGGCGTAACCCTAAGCAGCCTGAACTTGCTCTTAAACAAATTCAGGGTACTAAACTGCCGAAGGGCACTCAGTAATCTCATGTGCCAGACTGGCACAAAGAGTACACACCTGCTGAGCAACAGATGGTCCCGCGAGAAGCTGGTTCAACTTCTGAGCAATCATGTCTACCTTGCATTGTAGTGTAGTAGATAAACCAATCTCGAGGACACCACCTTTGTTCTGAATACTGGGTGTGTCTCTATCAGAATGAGAGCTAGAAGCATGGTGGAGGGAATTCTCTGCCAATGTATCAAATAACCTCAATGCTTCATCCTCGCTCTTAAGCATGAAAGTCCCGCCACATGAAGAATCGATCATCTGACGATTTCTGTCAGATAATCTATTGTAAAAGCTCTAAACCAGCTGCCATCTTGGCACCTGATGATGGAGACATTTCCTAAGGAGATCCTTCATTCTTTTCCAGGTCTCATGAAACTGCTCATCATCTAGCTCTGAGAAGCTAGTGATGGCTTTCCTATACTGGTTCGTCCTACCAATGGGAAAGTATTTTCTAAGAAACTCCTGTTGTAATTGATCCCATGACCCTATCTCTACTGAATCTAAGGACTTTAGCCAATACTTGGCCTTGTCCTTCAATCAAAACGGGAATAAGATCAATCTCAATACATCATCATCGAAATTCTGTATCTTCACAGTATAACAGATTTCGAGGAATTCATCTAAATGCCTATAGGGATCCTCATGACTAACGCCATAAAAAGATGGAAGCATTTGAATAATGCTAGCCTTAATCTCATAATGGGGCGCTTCTACATCGGGTCTCCGAATGCAGGATGCCTGAACATAGTCTGTGGGAGTAAAGCACACCCTCAGAGCACGTGGAGGAACTGGAGCTGGAGTTGGAGGCTCCATATCGCCAACTGTTGTCGAACTTCGAGGAGAATGTAAAATTTTCTCTGGGTTGTCAACAAATGGATGTAATGAGGTTCCTAAAGCTCTTCGCCCCTGCATATACTGGTACTAAGACCAGATGTAAGCACACGACCTAAATCTAAATCTAAACTAAGATAAATACTAAAATGCAAATAACAAGAAGAAAGACAACTAATAAAAATATTCTAAATTAACTATGTCAGAACTAACTAACTAAGTAACTAAATGAAATAACAAAGTAAATTTAATCTAAATTACTGAAATAAACAATACAGAAAATCACAAACTATGTTTTCTAAAACCCACCTGTCTAATCGCTCCTTGCAGAATGAATATTCAGTGAATCCTAGAAAAATAGTACGTGAATCCTATATGTACTAACTGTGTTAAGCCTATATTCATTTACTAATCCTACTAACTAGAAAATAAAAACAACTAATTAACCAACTAGCTAACACAGATTAATAAACTGAAATCTAAGAAATAAAAGAATATATTCGCCGTTCCCCAGCAACGACGCCAAAATTTGGTTGAATTTTTGTAAACACTATTTTTAAAAGATATTTTTCAATAAAAACAAAGGAAAATCGTCAACCAAAAGTAAATAACCGACTTTCCACAGAAGTGGAAAGTACGGGTCGAATCCACAGGGAACGAGAATTATTCAAGTATTTCTAAGAAACTCAATTTATTAATTCACAAATCTAAGTCAACAAGTACAATTCTAATCAAAATTACCAATTAAATACTAAAACTAAATAGAAAAGCAATTAAAGTCTTCTTCTGCTTGCCAAGGGCAATTCTGTCTTTTCACCAATTACCGATTTTTCACGCTTTGACAAGCATATCCTGGAATTTTTAGTATGCTTTTCAACCTAAAACAAAGAAAAATACCAAGTCAGTGATCAATTATAACAAATAAATCTAAAAATGAAAATAAACCTAATTCTAAAGAAATGAACTAACTTAAATCCTAATTAACACTAAAGAGCAAATAAAATATTAAAATAATTCTAAAACTAATTAATCTAGGTCAAACTACGTTAATGGATGCAGATGCACTAACTAAAATGCAGAAAACACTAAAAATTAACCGAAAATGAATAAAATAGTGAAATGACTATCTTACCCCTAACTAGTGCAAAAATGACTTCTGACAGCTTTTCACAACCAAACTGTTTGACAAGGCAAACCAAATCTAAAATTCCCTAAATTTCTTCTGTTCTGTAACTAACAGATTCAAGAATCTGACAGTTTTTACGGATTTGAAAAATTCTTTTTGGAACTCTAGATATAAGCGTTTCAAAACCAGGATAATTTTGGAAATCGCAGGACCCGCAATTGAGAAACCCGAAAAAGCTGTTTTCATAAAATGCTTAAAAACCAGACCAAATCAACTCGGAACGAACTGAAGTTTGGTCTGCAGACAATGAACACGCCAAAGAAGAGAATAGAACAAGAGTTTTTAGAAAACTCAAAAATTTTGCACATAAAATGACGAGTACACAACAGGGAAAAAATCGGTTTTCAAAATCAGTGCACTATTCACATATGAAATACACTTTTGACACTATGAATGCAAGCTAAATGCAAATACAGTCCTAAATGCTACTAAATGACAGTCAATATTCAGAAAATGAATACAATTAAACTAAATACACGAAAAGTAACTAGAGCATGCAATTCATGAATAGATCTAATCTAAATCACACATCAAATGTAAACTAACTTAACTAAAGATACAATACTAACTATATTATCTAAAGGATTAAACTACTTAATTCTAACACAATAACCTAAATTAAATGCTGCAATAAAACATGAAATAAACAAGTAAAAGCTAAATGAACATGCACTTATAAAAAAATCTTATACTTAATTAACTAACTAAACTAACTTGCAAAGCTATCTAATATTAATTGAAACTAAATTCAAATAGGTAACTAAGAACCAATGGGGTGCAATTTAGGGTTTGACTTGGATTAGGTTCACGCCCCACCTAGATAGGTCAACTCGGTTGACTATGGTAGACACTTACTAAATGAGAAAACTAAAAATTGATGGCAATCCTGCTGCATGGTTTTCCAGTAATATCCTGCCCGAATAATTTGCTTGACGAGTGTTTGGTAGCTGACGTAACCACCACGAATTCCCTCGTATGCCTCTCGGACAACTTCCATGGCTTTATCCTTATCTAAGCATCTGGCGTACTCAGAACTGAACCCACAACGGTAGAGAGTATTGGCGAGGATGAAATAACGTGCTGACATGCGCTGGATCGGATGCTGCTCCTTTCTTGGCATTTCCGATGGAAATTCATTGGTTTCAATGAAGCTTTTGATGTCTTGGTACCAAGGCTCCTCTTTCTGAGTGACTTGGTTCACTTGTTCAGTCAGAATGTAGGCAGGTTGATCGAGTCTTTTAATCTTGAAGGAACGACAAGACTCATTGTCTTTAAAAGACAAAATAGAGCCTAAACAGGCTAGGTCATCGGCTATATGATTGTATTCCCTCTTGACATGTTTAAGCTGAAATTCTTCAAAGTTGCCTATGAGGGCTAAGGCAATCTTCTGGTAGAGAATCAACTTTGAATCCTTGACTTGCCATTCAGCGTTGACTTGACTGACAACAAGCAATGAGTCGCCGAAGGCATGTATTCTCTTGACATCAAAGTCTTGCAAAATCTTGAGGCCTTGAATTAGAGCTTCATACTCGGCCATATTATGAGTACATTGGAAGTTGAGTTTGAGGGAATAAGGGAGCATCTCTTTTTTGGGAGTGATCAACAAGATCCCAATCCTTATACCGGACATGTTTCTGGCTCCGTCAAAGAAAAGGGTCCAAACTGGGGACTCCTGAATATTGCAGATGTGATCATTAGGGAAATCATCTTCTGCTTTGACTTCTTCTGTCAACAGAAAGTCTGCCAACTAATTTGCGATGGACTGACCCTTGACTGACTTCTGAGAAACATACTCCAAGTCATACTGCATCAGGAGGACCTGCCATTTTGCAATCTGTCCCATAAGGAAAGGCTGCTCAAGGACGTACTTGAGAGGATTGAGCCTTGATAAAATTTTGATTTCCGAAGCTAAAAGATAATGTCTCAGCTTTTGACACATCCATACTAAGGCTAGACATGTCTTCTCCATCTGAGAGTATCTTTTCTCATAATCGATGAAGGTCTTGCTGATGTAGTAGATGGCATGCTCTATCCGGCTGCCTTCCTCGTACTGCGCAAGAAATCCGCCACAAGCATTATGGTTGATGGAAATATATAAGAGAAGCGGCTTTCCCAGTTCTGGTGGCTTGAGAATAGGCGGATTGAGGAGATACTGCTTGATGCACTCAAATAAGAGCTGACATTCTGGTCCACACTCAAATTTTACCTCTTTTCTCAATAAGTGATTGAAGGGCTCGCATCTCATGGCCAAATTTGAGATGAAGCGACGAATTGACTGAATGCGACCTTGAAGGCTTCGCAGTTCTTTGAGATTGGTGGGAGGCGGCATATCAATGATTGCCTTTGCCTTGGCAGGATCCACCTCTATGCCCTTCTTGCTGATCATATAGCCTAACAGCTTGCCTGACTCTACTCCAAAGACACATTTCTGCGGATTGAGTCTCATCTTGTATAGGATAAGTCTTTCAAAGACTTGACCGAGAGCATCAAGATGATCATCTCCCTCTTTTGACTTGACCAAGATGTCATCCACATAGGCATCCATGTTCTTGTGCATTTGGTCGTGGAAAATAACTATCATTGCTCTCTAATAGGTTGCCCCAGCATTCTTGAGCCCGAACGGCATGACCGTATAGCAAAATGTACCCCAAGGTGTAGTAAAGGAAGTTTTGGATTGGTCACGAGCGGCCAATTTGATCTGATTGTAGCCTGAGTATCCATCCATAAAGGAAAACAAAGCATGGTCGACCGTGCTATCGATCAAAAGATCGATGTTGAGGAGTGGATAATCATCTTTTCGGGTTGCCTTGTTCAAATCTCTGAAATCAATACAAATCCGGACTTTGCCATTTTTTTTGGGAACTGCCACGATGTTCGCCAACCAGTCTGGGTATTTGATAGTTCGGATGAATCCTGCTTTTAACAACTCCTCAAGTCCTTCCTTAACTTGCGGTGCCACTCGGGGATCCATTTTTCTTAATTTCTGCTTGATTGGTTTGCAATCTGGCCTCAGCACAAGACGATGTTTGACCAGCTTGGGATCTAAGCCCGGCATATCCTCATAAGTCTAGGCAAAGACTTCTTGGTGCTGTTTAAGGAAATGAATGAGTTTCTCCTTCTCATCTAAACTTATGCTGGAGCCAATTTTGAGGATTTTTGGATCGTCATCTGAACCGATGTTGACATCCTCTGTTGGATCCTGAACCAATGATGATGGTTCATCCTGTTTCTTGATGTTGGCAAATTCTGGCATATCCTGAATTGCTGAATCGAATTCTGCTAATTCTTCGATCTGCCCTGTTACCTTGCTGATTTCTGCCCCTGCTTTTGCCTTGCAGATTATGGCCGGTTTGGGTTTATTTTGAGAAAAGTTGGTATTGATAATGAGTTTTTTGAGCGATTTAGGAGTCATGATTCCAGCAATCCTGAAAGCGCAGAGAAGGTTTTTGAGAAAAGGATAAAAGGTTTTGAAAATAGCCTTTTGTACAGAAATAAAGAATGACAATCATAGCAAAGGATATAAACAAAGAATTTGTGTACACCAAGATGAGTAGGGTAAACAAAATTTTCATTGATTAAGTAATTTTGATATTTACAAATAATTGTTGGAGGAAAGAAAGAAACTGGGGTGGATCTTTGCCCTTTACAAGATGACATTGAAAAAGAAAAGAGAAAGCAGAAAACACTGGCATTGTCTTCTTCACTGGGCTCCTTTGACCAAGGTGGTCTTCTTGCCGGATGACTGACCGGTGAATCCCAGGCCTGTATTATCAATATGCCGAGCGAGGACGATCGCCTCCAGGATGTCGTCTTCATTTCTGCCCAGGCCCCTGAAGGGCTGATAACCGTGTTTCATCAGATGATCAAACTCTCTTTTAGTTTTTGAGAACTGAGGGAAAAGAGGGTGATCCTGAAAGGAAGTGCAGTCGAGGCGCCCACCTAGCTTAAAGAAGTGAGGCCTCTGCCACTGAGTTACTGCTGCCATATTTTCTGTCTGCTAGATTTCTGTTAACTTTAGCATGTCCAGGCTTTTACTTAAATTGATTTCATTGACTTCCCTGATGCTTGGGATGTCGGCAGTGAAAGTAGGACGGGGAATCATTGGCTGCGGGAGTCGCTCTTCCGGATCCTCTCCTAGGATCGTGGTGATCATGCTTCCCTTCGACCATTTGATGCATTGGTGAAGGGTCGAAGGAACAACATTGGTATTGTGGATCCAAGTGCGCCCGAGTAAAAGATTGTAGGTGGGCGGCACATTGACCACGTGGAAGAGCACAGTATGCACCGAATAATTGATGAAGATTTCGAGAAATATCTTCCCCTTGGTTGTCTGCCCATGGTTGTCGAAACCGTAGATCGTGATCGGATCTGGGGTATATTCCTCTTCTTTCAGGCCCAATGCCCTAGCTGTCATTTCTGGACAGATATTTAGGCTGATGCTTCCGTCAACTAGCACATGAGGGACTGTTGATCATGCATATATTTCAAGGTGAATTAACATTAAAATATGCATGATTTTATAAAAAAATGTTTTAAAAACCCAAGTTTATGCTTGTTTTCGTTAAATAAGCTAAAATGATTTCAAAACAGAAAATCTTTGAAAAATAGCTTTATTTGTATATTTTCGTACATATTTTGATGTTTGATATTAACATAGTAGTTTTAGTTTTAGTTTTCAATAAAAAATAATAATAAAAATAATAAGAAGTAGGTTTGAGTAAACTAATTTTGTTTTGAAGTTTTTAGCAATTAAAATTTCTTTAAATGGTTTTTAGATTTTTGAAAGAAATAAAAACAAACCGGTTTACACAGTTTGAGGTTTGTGATTTAAAAAAAAAAAAACTAAAAAAAAACTAAAAAATAATAACAAACCGGTTTAACCGGTTTGCATTTCTTTTAAAACTGAAAAAACTAAACAACAACAAATGGTTCAAACCGGTTTGCTTGCTGTTGAAAACCAAAAAAAATGAAAAATCAAAGGCGTCTCTCACCATTTGGCGCCAAAGCTTCCCTTCCCCCTCTGGTTTTCTTCCTTTGCTCTCTTTTCCAGTCACCGTATTCCTTTTTTTTCCCATCTCCTACCTCTCTTCTTCCTCCATCGTCCTTTGCTCCTATTCTCTTCTTCATCCGACGACAACGCACGAGGTGGAGGCCAGATCTTCCCTAACTCTTCTGATTCACGATAAGTTTTACAACTTCTACTTCTTCTTCTTCTTCAGATTACTTCATCTTCTTCTTCTTCTTCTGCAGATTCCTCGTCCACGTCTTCTTCTTTCTTCAATTGATTCTGTGTAAAAGAAAGAAAAACAAAAAAAATATATATAAAAACCATAGATCGCATGTTTTTCCATTTTTTGATTTTCAGATTCTCTCTGTTTTTCTGTTTTTCTGTTTTTCTGTTTTCCTGTTTTCACTATTTTGATTTTTCGTGATTTCATTCTTTTAATTTCCAGTATATTCATTTGTTGTTTTTCATGTTTTGCAATTTTAAGTTCTTGTTCTTTCTTTGATTTTCCTGTTTGCTTCATTTCTTTTAATTTGTTCATCTGTCGATATTGTTCGTCATTCATTGAATTGATTTGCGTATGCTGAATTCCCTACTTCATTTGTTTTTATTTCCTGTAATTCTTGTTTACATCCTTCATTCTTTGATTTTCCTATCAAGCATTACATTTCTTGTCTAGCATTTCTCATTCATTCTTATGTTTTTCATGTTTTCGTACATTGCATATACTTTTCTGTTTGCATTTCAGCATTTGTTCGATTTCCTGTTTTAATTCTTGTTTTTAATTTCCTATTTTTCCTAATTTCCTGTTTTACGTATTGAAGTTTTTTTTATTAATTTTCTGTTTGATTAATTTTGTAATTTCCTATTGCTTTTAATTTCTGAATTTCCTGCGTTCTTCCTCTGTAATCTCCTATTTGTTTTACTTTTTACATTAGGTAATCTTCTGTTTTGTAGTTCTTTGATTTCCTATTTCTTCATTATATGACTTTTTGTGTTACGGTGTTCTTCATTCAACAACTTTCAGTCTAGTTTTTACATGCATCAGCTATTGTTCCTGTTTTTTTTTTCTGTTTTTAATTGTTCTTGTTTTTAATTTTTATTTTCCTGTTTTCTTTTCTTTCATTCAAATTTCTGTTTGTTCAGTTTTATATTTCCTGCTTTTATCTGTTTAATTGATTTTCTGTTTTCTCAATATCGAATTCCTATTTGTTCATTTGTAATACCTGTGTTTGTTCTGCATTTGTTTTTACAGTTTTTTTTCGTCTAATGTTTTGTATTAATTCCGGTTCTTCATTAAACATTCCTTGATTTTACTGTTTTCAATTCCTTAATCTTGTGTTTTTCAATAGTTCATGTTCATGTTTTGTTAATGAAGTGTTAGTTGTTAATTGTCTTCACTGTTAGTTAATTGAAATAGTTAGATTTCATAAAGTTAAGTGTTAGTGAATTGAAATTTAGTTAATTGTTTTAGTTAATGTAGTTTTAATTGTCATTGGATTCTTTTGATGATATCCTTCAGTGTTTTTAGCATTTAGCTAGTTTAATATAGGTTTCTATTTCTATCTCTGGTACTGCTCATGTTCATTTGATTTGTGCAGGATAGCACAGGAGTGGATCGGAAGGGATTGAGTGACACGAAAGTGCAAGAGTAGAAGCTTCTTTTTACTTTTCAGTTTAGAATTAGGAATTTAAATTTGAGTTTGTAAATATTGCACTTTACGCCCTCTGCGAAGGGTATTCATTTGTTGTAATAGTTAGTTGTTTTTACCTTTCTTGAACATTTTACATTTTAATAGTACGACAATAAAGATTAGTTTAGATTTGTGTATTTGAATACGAAATATTCCCGTTCCCTGAGTTCGACCCGGTCTCATCCACTAGTGAGAACCGGTTTTTATTATTTGATGTCTGGTTTTCACATGTTTTACATATAAAAGTCTTTTCAAAATTACAATGATTATAAAGAAGACATCAAATTTTTGGCGCCGTTGCTGGGGAACGGCGTAATATTAGTATTCACTTTATTGCCTAGTGTTTGCTTGCATTAGGTTTAGAACTACGTATGTGCATATCATAGAGACGAGCTTACTTTTCTGCACAGCCCACCTACTAGGATTCCCTTAGAGGTGACTGTGTACGATTGGTACCGTACACATAGATTTTATATTTCTTTTGCATAATCTCTGTTATGTGCACTTGCGTGGTGATTGTTTAGTTTTTGTTGTTTTTAGTTTACTCGCTTTGTGGTTTGCGTGGTTTGGCCGCTTAGTGCGTTAGTTAGGTAGAAAACCCAAAGTTAGGACGTGAGCTACACCGGTCTACTACGAGGTGCATGCAAGGGTGACGCTCACTTGACCCTGAGCTGGTAGAGCCGATTGAGGACCCTGAGTCCCTTATTAGGAGAGACCAGAGATCTGCAACCATGGCTGAGAATCAGCAGATTACTCATCCTCTTAGGGAGTACTTCATGCCTAACACCTATACTCTCGCCTCCTGCATCACAAGACCTGATGTAGGAGCAAATCATTTTGAGATTAAGGCCAGTGTAATCCAAATGCTACCCTCATTTTATGGCCTTAGCAATGAAGACCCATACCGTCATCTCGACGAATTCTTAGAGATTTGCTCGACAATGCGAATCAACAACTTTGGAGACGATTCTATGAGGTTGACTCTGTTTCCCTTCTCTCTGAAGGATAAAGCCAAACACTGGCTGAAGGCATTAGATACAGTTCAAATTACCACGTGGGAACATATGCAAAGAGAATTTCTAAAAAAATATTTCCCAATCGGTAAGACGAACCAGTATCGAAAGGCCATCACCAGCTTTTCGCAAATAGAGGGGGAAATGTTCCACGAGACTTGGGAGATGATAAAGGATCTTCTCCGAAAGTGTCCCCACCACCAGGTGCCTCGCTGGCAACTGGTGCAATATTTCTATGACGGTCTTACTGAGAAGAATCATCAAATGGTTGATGCCACGTGTGGGGGCACTTTCATGCTCAAAAGTGAGGATGAAGCGTGGTTGCTCTTTGAGACATTAAGCGAGAATTCGATGCACCATGCGATGCTTCACGGTTTGATAGAGCTGCACCTGCACAAGATAGCACTAAGAAGGCAGGTATTTATGAGATAGGGATGAACCTTGAGTTGAGCAACAAGGTAGACCAACTGTCCCAAAAATTAGATCAGTTGTTGTTGGGTTCCTCTCCTGCCATGCAGGTGTGCGAGTCCTGCACACCATGTCCTCCAGTGTCCAGTTGCGCCACAATACCCTGAGTTTGTCCAAGAGCAAGCTCAGATGGCTCAAAACTTTGCTAGGCCCGCACCCAATCCATTTGCCAACACTTATAACCCGGGCTGGCGAAACCATCCAAATTTCTCATGGCGTAACCCACAGGCCCAAACCCCTAACCCTTCCCAGAGTCAATCCAGGCAAGGTGGTTATGCACTTGGATTTCAGAGATCCAGTTATCCTCCAGCCCAACCTGCTTATACTCAACCCCATTTTCAGGAGCCTTTACCTAGTCAGTCCTTTGAGGATAAGATTTTGCAAGCTTTGAGCTCACATACCCAGTCTATTGCACAATTAGAAACTTAAATGGGGCAGCTCGCTGAGGCACTTAGCAAGAGAAGTGAGGGGGCATTGTCTAGCCAGCCTATAGTTAACCCTAGGGGTAAAGAACCTCTGCAGAGTTTGCATATGACAGATACACATCAAGAGTAGGCTCAAGCAGTAGTGACCCTTAGAAGTGTGAAGCAGTACCATTCGAGGGAGGCTACAGAAGAAAGAGAGAAGATAAGTGAGAAGCAGTCTGTCCCTAATGTTTTACCTCACGAAAGCGAGAGGGTTCTTCCATTTGAGCCTTCCACAACCCATATTCCCAAAGCACCCTTTCCTGAGGCATTAAAGAGACTGAGAGCACTAGGTAAGTCCGGAGTGAACATGCAAGAGATGCTTGAGATATTCAAGCACGTTCAGATAAACCTCCCCTTACTAGATGCCATCCAGCAAGTCCCTGCATATGCAAAGTTCCTCAAAGAGCTTTGTACGCAGAAAAGGAAGTTGAGGTCTCATGCGCAGAAGAAAATATATTTGACTGAGCAGGTAAGCGAAGTATTGCAACACCAAACCTCACCTAAGCTTAAGGACCCAGGGACCCCTATCATCTCATGTGTCATAGGAAACATCACTGTTGAGCGTGCTTTGCTCGACCTTGGGGCAAGTGTTAATATTTTGCCGGGTTTCTTCTATGACAAATTTGGATTAAAAGAGATGAAACCTACACCTATGACTCTTCAGCTTGCGGATAGATCAATTAAGGTCCCGAGAGGGATACTTGAAGATGTTTTAGTCAAAGTGGAGGATTGTTATTTCCCTGTCGACTTCGTGATATTAGATATGGAGGGAGTTGATAGCATCAGACAGACCCCTATTACTCTTGGTCGCCCTTTCCTAGCTACTGCCAATGCGTGCATGAATTGCCGCACTGGTGAGATGGATGTTTCATTCGAAAATAGGAAAATAAGGCTGAACATTTTTTTTGCATTGATGCAGTCTAACACTGAGGAAGCTTCTTTTGAGGTTGATATCATTCAGGATCTTATAGAAGCTGAGCATGCTTGGTTATTGAGTGATCCACCTCAAGAGAAGGATGATGAATCATTCAAAGAGGATCGCCTTGATATGATAGATAGTGAGGCAGGTAATGTGAGTTGGACTTGACATTTCAAACCACTTCCAGAGTTAGCTGAGAAGCCCGCAAAACCATCGATAGAGAGTCCCCCAGAGTTGGAGTTGAAGCCTTTACCAGCTTCACTCAAGTATGTTTTTCTAGGAAAAGAGCAGACTCTCCCAGTCATCATTTCTGCAGACCTGACAAATTCACAAGAGCATTAGTTGTTACAGGTCTTGCATGAGCACAAGGAGGCTATTGGATGGTCTGCTGCGGATTTAAAGGGGATTGACCCCTCCTTTTGTATGCATCGGATCATTATGGATGAGGGAGCTAAACCCTCAAGACAAGCGCAAAGGAGACTAAATCCCCACATGAAAGAAGTGGTAAAGAAGGAAGTAGTTAAATGGTTAGACGCTGGGATCATTTATCCCATCTTCGTCAGTGGGTGAGTCCTACCCAGGTTGTTCCCAAAAAGTCTGGGCTCACTGTGGAGAAGAATGAGAAAGGAGAGAGTGTTCCCATGAGGACTACTACGGGATGGCGAGTATGTATTGACTATAGGAAGTTGAACAGCGCAACTAGAAAGGATCATTTCCCGTTACCGTTCATCGACCAGATTTTAGAAAGACTCGCAGGCCAGCAGTATTATTGCTTTTTAGATGGATATTCAGGATATAACCAGGTGGACGTTCATCCTGAAGATCAGGAAAAGATGACATTTACTTGTCTGTATGGTACATTTGCATATAGGAGGATGTCGTTTGGGCTTTGTAATGCCCCGACTACATTTCTGAGATATATGATGGCGATTTTCTCTGACATGATGGATGACGTCCTTGAGATTTTCATGAACGATTTCTCGGTTTATGGCTCTTCATTTGACGATTGTCTCCAAAAGTTATCTCGTGTACTTCAGCTCTGTAGGGAGACAAATCTAGTGCTTAGTTGGGAAAAGAGTCATTTTATGGTACAACAAGGGATTGTTCTTGGACATATTTTGTCCGAGAAAGGTATTGAGGTCGATAAGGCCAAAGTGGAGACCATTTCCAGATTAGCTCCACCAACCTCTGTGAGGCAAGTGCGTTCATTTTTAGGGCATGCAGGTTTCTATAGACGGTTCATTAAGGATTTTAGTCAGATTTCTAGACCGTTGTGTAACCTGTTGTCGAAAGACCAGTCGTTTGTGTTTGATGATGCCTGTCTGAAGGCATTTTTAGCCCTAAAGGAAGCACTGACCACTGCTCCTATTCTCAGATCTTCTGAGTGGTCAGTGCCATTTGAGATTATGTGTGACGCTTCAGATTACGCGGTTGGAGCAATTTTAGGTCAGATAATTGAGAAACGATCTCATGTTATTCATTATGCTAGTATGACTCTTTCTGACACACAAATGCATTATACTACCACTGAGAAGGAGTTGCTAGCTGTTGTTTTTGCGCTTGAGAAGTTTCGATCATATTTGTTAGGCTCCAAAGTTATCATTTACTCAGATCATGCTGCATTGAGATATTTGATGAGTAAAAAGGATGCAAAACCGCGTCTCATTCGTTGGATTCTTCTGTTACAAGAATTTGATGTCGAGATTCGAGATAAGAAAGGATGTGAGAACCTTGTAGCAGATCATTTGTCCAGACTGACTATGGATTCATCTATTGATCAAGGACAGATTGTTGATTCTTTTCCGGATGAGCAGTTATTTCATGTTAAGCGTCTGCCCTGGTTCGCAGACATCATAAACTTCCTGGTTACTAAAGAGTATCCTGCGCATTGAAACCGGAATGAGAGAGATAGATTTTTTGCACAAGTGAAGCATTATTTTTGGGAGGAACCAGAATTGTTTAGATCATGCCCGAACCAGATGATTCGGAGATGTGTGCCCGAAGAAGAGTATCATTCCATTTTATCTTTTTGTCATTCTTTAGCTTGTGGAGGTCATTTTTCTAGTCGAAAGACCGCCGCAAAGGTCCTTCAGTCTGGATTTTGGTGGCCCACACTTTATAGAGATGCTCACGAATTCTGTAGAAAGTGTTTGTGATGTCAGCAAACAGGTTGCATTACCAAGTGCGACATGATGCCTCTTTTACCTATTCTGATTGTGGAGATTTTTGATGTTTGGGGCATTGATTTTATGGGTCCTTTTCTGCCATTGTTTGAATTTACATATATTTTAGTGGCGGTCGATTATGTTTCAAAATGGGTTGAGGCCGTGGCCACCCGGACCAATGATCATAAAGAGGTACTTCAATTTTTAAGGCACAACACTTTTAGTCGGTTTGGAGTTCCTAGAGCGATCATCAGTGATGGTGGTATGCACTTTCGTAATGTGCAAGTAGCTTCCTTACTTAGGAAATTTTCTGTGCATCATCGGATTGCTACACCTTACCACCCGCAAACCAGTGGCCAAGTTAAGGTCTCTAACAGAGAGATCAAGAGGATTCTTGAAAAGACAGTCAGACCAGACCGCAAGGATTGGTCTCAGCGCCTTGATGACGCCCTGTGGGCTTATAGGACTGCTTTCAAGACCCCGATTGGTATGTCACCGTTTCGATTAGTTTTTGGGAAACCTTGACATCTTCCTGTTGAGTTAGAGCATAAAGCATATTGGGCTATTAAAAAATTCAATTTCAATATGACCCAAGCTGGAGTCGAGAGAAAATTACAGTTGAGTGAGTTAGAGGAATTGCGTAATGAGGCCTATGAGAGTGCAAAGATTTACAAGGCTCGAACTTAGCATTTTCATGATCGATATATTGTTAGGAAACAGTTCGAGCCTGGGCAAAAGGTATGGCTTTATCATTCGCGTCTTCATCTTTTTCCAGGCAAGTTGTAGTCAAGATGGAATGGTCCATTTGTTGTGCATAGGGTGTTTTCACATGGAGTGATAGATCTTTTTGACCCTCGCACGGGTGCCATTTTTAAAGTAAATGGGCAACAGTTGAAGCCTTATATCCCAGATACTGTGATAGGACAAGACATTGAGGATGTTGATCTTTTAGAAGTTTAGGGCTCGCACATGTTTGTATATATTTTAAAGATTTTGTAAATATTCATAGAAAAGCATTTTTTTAGTTTACTTTCATATAGTTCATGTGCATAATGCATAGATCATGTTTAGAGTAGGCATACTTTCACATTTTAGATTTCATTGAGTTTACTTTCTTTCCCTCATTGATTTCGTCTCATATGCATTCACTTAGTTTCATATAAGTATGGGTGAGTGCCACTGGGACAATGTCATATAAGCATGGGGGAGGGTGTAGTAGCTCACCAGAATATTTTTGTCTACGTTCTTGCACATGTTTACACATTTCTCATGAAAAGTAGATTTTTAAAGAAAGAGTTTGAACTTATATGAATGTTATTTCAAATCTGATGTTTTTAGAGGATTCTTAAGCCCCACGAAATTTTTTTTTGACATAGATCTAAAAATTATGGTTGTTTATGCGAATTTGGAAGAAATGATGATAAATACATGTTAGAATTTATTTTGAATCATAAATATGAATATGCACAGTTCTATTTTTGAAAAACTAAGTAAATGAACAAAAGCGTAAAAAAAAAAAGAGAGCTCAAAAAGTGAAAAAGAAGCATGTGTTAGGTTGTTTGGATAATTCCATAATCTTTAGTAGATGGAACTTAGATGTAAGTTGAAACTTTTAATTCCATTTCGAAAAGGAGAGAGGAAAACTTTGTGATCCTAAGTAGCTGAGAACAGATACAAGTTGAAATGTTTGACTCTTACGTTGCAAGGGTGAATGAAAGAAGTCACTTTTATGTCTTAGTTGATATCTTTTGGTATACATTGAAAAAGTATAGAAGATATTGACATTGCACAAGGCATAAAAGCAGACCACACGCAAGCTATAAGAGAAGAATGAATACGCAAAAAGAAAAAGAGTGAAAAATGAAAAATCAAGAAAAGAGCTTAAATAGAAAGAAAAGTTCAGTGCTTAGAAGTGTGATTGAGAAAACCTGTGTAGAAAACATATGAGTGAGGATAAGTAAATAATAACTTGTTTTTATTGGATTTTCCAAGAATAAAACATAAATAATTGTGATATTTAGAAAAGTGAAAGAAATTCTTTTTGTGGTGGTACATAAAAGATTCTAATTATGTTTTGATTTTGAAATAACAGGAAATATTTGTGAAAATAAAGTCTTTGATTACCTACTGCTTATGAGGATGTGTAGTATTTTGCATACATGACAGAGATGTTTGTGGGTAGCATCACTGCAAACCCTCACGAGACCTTACTCGTCCACTGGGATAACCCAGGGGTTGAAAGGGCTTGTTGCATGAGCTAAATGCAACCGTGATTCCTACGAAAGTGAGTTAGGTGATAGTTTTCATTTCATGCATTTGTTTAGTTTGCTCGAGGACTAGCAAAACATAAGCATGGGGGTATTTGATCTTGCATATATTTCAAGGTGAATTAACATTAAAATATGCATGATTTTATAAAAAAATGTTTTAAAAACCCAAGTTTATGCTAGTTTTCGTTAAATAAGCTAAAATGATTTCAAAACATGAAATGTTTGAAAAATAGTTTTATATGTATATTTTAGTACATATTTTGATGTTTGATATTAACATAGTAGTTTTAGTTTTAGTTTTCAATAAAAAATAATAATAAAAATAACAAGTAGAAGTAGGTTTGAGTAAACTAATTTTGTTTTGAAGTTTTTAGCAATCAAAATTTTTTTAAATGGTTTTTAGATTTTTGAAAGAAATAAAAACAAATCGGTTTACACAGTTTGAGGTTTGTGATTTAAAAAAAAAAAAACTAAAAAAAAAATAACAAACCGGTTTAACCGGTTTGCGTTTCTTTTAAAACTGAAAAAAACTAAACAGCAACAAACCGGTTCAAACCGGTTTGCTTGCAGTTAAAAACCCAAAAAAACAAAAAATCAAAGGTGTCTCTCACCATTTGGCGCTAAAGCTTCCCTTCCCCCTCTGGTTTTCTTCCTTTGCCCTTTTTTCTAGTCGCCAGATTCCTTTTTTTTTCATCTCCTACTTCTCTTCTTCCTCCATCGTCCTTTGCTCCTATTCTCTTCTTTATCTGGTGGCAGAGCTTCTTTAATCGGCGGCAGCGCACGAGGTGGAGGCCAGATCTTCCCTAACTCTTCTGATTCATGGTAAGTTTTACAACTTCTACTTCTTCTTCTTCTTCTTCTTCAGATTACTTCTTCTTCTTCTTCTTCTTCAGCAGATTCCTCATCCTCGTCTTCTTCTTTCTTCAATTGATTCTATGTAAAAGAAAGAAAAACGAAAAAAAATATATATAAAAACCATAGATCGCATGTTTTTCCATTTTTCGATTTTCAGATTCTCTCTGTTTTCCTGTTTTCACTATTTTGATTTTTCGTGATTTCATTCTTTTAATTTTCAGTATATTCATTTGTTGTTTTTCATGTTTTGCAATTTTAAGTTCTTGTTCTTTCTTCGATTTTCCTGTTTGCTTCATTTCTTTTAATTTGTTCATCTATCGATATTGTTCGTCATTCATTGAATTGATCTGCGTATGCTGAATTCCCTGCTTCATTTGTTTTTATTTCCTGTAATTCCTGTTTACATTCTTTGATTCTTTGATTTTCCTGTCAAGCATTACATTTCTTGTCTAGCATTTCTCATTCATTCTTATGTTTTTCATGTTTTCGTACATTGCATATACTTTCCTGTTTCCATTTCAGCATTTGTTCGATTTTCTGTTTTAATTCTTATTTTTAATTTCCTGTTTTTCCCTTTTTTTCCTAATTTCCTGTTTTACGTATTGTAGTTTTTTTATTAATTTCATGTTTGATTAATTCTGTAATTTCCTGTTGCTTTTAATTTCTGAATTTCCTGCATTCTTCCTCTGTAATCTCCTGTTTGTTTTACTGTTTACATTAGGTAATCTTCTGTTTTGTAGTTCTTTGATTTCCTATTTCTTCATTATATGAATTTTTGTGTTACGGTGTTCTTCGTTCAACAACTTTCAGTCTAGTTTTTACATGCATCAGCTATTGTTCCTGTTTTTTTTTTCTATTTTTAATTGTTCTTGTTTTTAATTTTTTTTTATTTTCCTGTTTTCTTTTCTTTCATTCAAATTTCTGTTTGTTCAGTTTTATATTTCCTGCTTTTATCTGTTTAATTGATTTTCTATTTTCTCAATATCGAATTCCTATTTGTTCATTTGTAATACCTGTGTTTGTTCTGCATTTGTTTTTACAGTTTTTTTTTCGTCTAATGTTTTGTATTAATTCTGGTTCTTCATTAAACATTCCTTGATTTTACTGTTTTCAATTCCTTAATCTTGTGTTTTTCAATAGTTCATGTTCATGTTTTGTTAATGAAGTGTTAGTTGTTAATTGTCTTCACTGTTAGTTAATTGAAATAGTTAGATTTCATAAAGTTAAGTGTTAGTGAATTGAAATTTAGTTAATTGTTTTAGTTAATGTAGTTTTAATTGTCATTGGATTCTTTTGATGATATCCTTCAGTGTTTTTAGCATTTAGCTAGTTTAATATAGGTTTCTATTTCTATCTCTGGTACTGCTCGTATTCATTTGATTTGTGCAGGATAGCACAGGAGTGGATCGGAAGGGATTGAGTGACACGAAAGTGCAAGAGTAGAAGCTTCTTTTTACTTTTCAGTTTAGAATTAGGAATTTAAATTTGAGTTTGTAAATATTGCACTTTACGCCCTCTGCGAAGGGTATTCATTTGTTGTAATAGTTAGTTGTTTTTACCTTTCTTGAACATTTTACATTTTAATAGTACGACAATAAAGATTAGTTTAGATTTGTGTATTTGAATACGAAATATTCTTGTTCCCTGAGTTCGACCCGGTCTCATCCACTAGTGAGAACCGATTTTTATTATTTGATGTCTGGTTTTTACATGTTTTACATATAAAAATCTTTTCAAAATTACAACGATTATAAAGAAGACATCAATTGTCATGCCCCTGGTTCATACTACTATGTATAAGGCGTTGTTGTGAAATGAATGAGGCCTCGGCAGATCCTCATCAGAAAAAGTGCTTGGTGTGTTTGTCATGGCCTGATTGACGATTTGAGCCATGTCCTGTGGTGTTGTGCTAGGCTTGACCTTGATCTTTCTAAGCAGGTCTTCTAGCACTTGTTGGTGCTCTGGGGAAGCATGGGTCAGATCCTGGATAGAAATGTTGGATAAAGCAGTAATTGGATTCTTAACTGACCCTGAAGCCTCATCTCTCTTCGAAGCTGCCTTGATGAAGCGCTTCGAAATCCTGGGGACTAGCTTGGCAATGTCTGCTGCTACTTTGGCTGGTTCCTTGGTTGTTTTCTTGTTGCTAGAAAATACAGTAATATCCACCCTCTTGGCGGAAGACTGCGCTTGACGAAGGACCAAGACCTGATGTTGATCTTGAATATCCTGATTGGAACATGGTTGAATGCTACCTTGAAGGAAAATCGATTGTTCGGTAATCACGGAAGCTGAATGCTTAGAGAATGACTTGGACAAGATCTCCGGCTGTTGTTCGTCCTCATCCTCGATCAATAAATTCTTGTCAATGCAGTCTTGGATGATGTTCTTAAGGACAAAACAATGCTCGGTGTCATGTCCAACAGTCTGGTGGAATTTGCAGAATTTGTCAGTCCATTTGCCTATAGTGACCGGAGGATCTGCCACCTTGGGGAGTTTGATCATTCCCTTCGACATCATATATTCCAAGATGTCTTCGCGGGATTACTCAAGAGCGGTAAACTCTCGATCGTAACTCCATCCCTCGTGTTTTGGCTTCTCTTGTTGCTTTGCTTCTGGCTGAGGTGCTGACTGGACGGGTTGTTGTAAGACCCACAATTTTTCAGAAAATATCTAAATAAAATTCATGAGGCATTTACCAGTAAAAATAACATTTTTTCTCAGAATGCGAAACGAATCAATTCCTGCGAGCCAGTTATATTTAGGATATTCGTCGATTCGCGAATATATACTCAAACACTCTGGAAGCCATAACTTTCTACCTGAACGAAATCAAGAGATTTCCTCGAGCCAACTTTCTTAGTTACGTCAATACGAAGGGAATGGCATAGTCTGAATTTTTCAGAAAAAAATCACCAAAAACCCAAATTTTTTACGGGACCCACGAAAATATTGGTGGGACCCACAAAAATATTCCTCAGAAAATATCTGGTGGGACCCACAAAAATATCCCATGGAATATCCAAGTGGGCCCCACACCAAGGAACCTTTTGGTATTAAAAAGAAGCTAGGGGTAAAAGGGAGATTCTGAAACTTGGGGCCCAAGTTTCAGAATCTATAAATAGACCCCCTCCCCTTTAGAAAAAATCACCCCCCCTTTCTAGCCTCCTCTTTCTCTCTCCTACTTCCTAAAACCTCCCCTACCTAGCCCAGTAGGTCTGAGCCTACCTGACTTAGCCTGAGCCTGCTTGATCTGGTCTTAGCCTGCCTGACCTGGTCCTAACCCACCTGACCTAGGTCTGAACCTACCTGACCTAGGTCTGAACCTACCTGACCTAAGTCCAAATCCAGTTGACTTGACTTGAACATGGTTTGGTTCAAAGTCAAAGTCCAAGTCCTTTTTCGTTCGAAGTTTGAAGTTGACCCTTTTTGAAGTCGAGCCTCGTTCGAAGCATCGAAGCATTCCGGAGCCGTTTCTTCCATGATTTGAAGTAAGTTCACTTCATTAATCCATCTCTCTCAAGTATTTGATTGTTTGTATATAGCATATACTTTCTGAAGTAGTATCTTGCTTTAGTTCTTGATTGAGCCCTTTTTGGACACTTCGGTGTTCACCCGCTCACCTCATAACTATCGTCGGATATATCTATGTTCAATTACGCAGTATATGCATTTTAAAAATGATATCTCGCCCTAGTTCTTGGTTGAGCCCTTCAGAACACTTCGGTGTTCACCCGCTCGCCTCGTAACTATCGTTGGATATGGATCTAGGTGTATATCTGTAGATTCTGCTGATGCGTCCTATATCGCACAGGCTATGTAATTTACCTTTGTCGTTGCGTCGTATGATGCCAAGGCTCATGCTTTCTGCAATTTACGATTACTGCACTTTCGATTATGCATTTACTTACATCGTCGCGTCGTATGATGCCAAGGCTCTTGCTTTCTGCAATGTATTTACTTACGCCGTCGTGTTGAATGACACCAAGGCTTCTACTTATACTAAATATACAACGCGTAAATGAGCATTCAAATGGAGATCAACTCCAAATCGCCAATGCGATTCCCTGACCGCTCCTCGTTCAAGATTCTGCTTGACGAATGAAGCCCCTATTGGAAAGGCATCGCTTTTTGGCAAAATGTTATTTACGTAAAGACTAAGTCAATTACGTATGGTCTGGCTATGGCCCAGGGTTCCTGCAACCTTGATGGATGCAAAGTATGCACAACGGTGCACATCCATTTCTCGAGTTAAGCGTAGCGATTTCCCGCCAAAGAGGGGAGATGCCGCTCAAATGGATAAAAGAAACGCACGCTTTCTCCGTAAAAGAGAGGAAGTGCTGCAGAAAATTCTGAAGAAGCTAAAAATAACTTAGAAAGAATATAGCCGGATAGTCTGACATATAATAGAGTGCTACCAGTTCATGGTTTGCCTTCTACAACGTAGAAGGGTTCGTCACACCACTGCCGATAGAGCAGGGGAGGTGCTGACGAAATGGTTGGCAGAAGAGCTGCCGGAACCAGTTGAACGGCATAATAATGTTCGTTGATGGAACGATGCCAGAACGGCTCGTATCCTTGTGCCTACGAGGGGACCTTGCTCGTAAGGGCCGCTGAGTCGGAGTAGAGGTTGCGGCTTGGCTAGGTTTGGACTCGTTGCGTAAAATTATGCCGAGTAGCCAATCTATTTAGATCGAGTCATATGCATGCTCATTGAGAATGGTTACGCAACCAGACTCGTAAGGGCCGAAGAGCCAGAGTGTGTTGTTTCCACCCAAAGAGGTGTGATGCTCACAGTGGCCATAGTGCCAAGAGCGGTGTTCTGCATGCATATGAATAAGACTTAAGGTCGCACATACCCCGCAATTGAAAATTGTGTTAGGGGTACCCCCTCAGTAATGACTGTGTTGGGGCAGACTGAACGAGGTCGGGTACATACTCCCATAGTGCTAAGGCATGAGCTGCCTAAATGGCATGCAGATTCTGTCCAAGTAATTGTAAGACTGACAGACCCCTTTAGGAATTATGCTCACTGCGGAATGACAGTGATGGTACAACCTTGAGTGACACGTATTTTACTTTGGACCTGATAGAGTCCACGATGGCCTCAGTCACTCGTGGGTTTTGGGGTCGTGTTTATCCTTAAGATCTAAGGATTGAACCCAACTACTGCAAGTAGAAGATGCATCTGAATATGGGCCTAGTAGGGTTCTCTTAGTTGAAACACACTGCCCTACTATGGATAGGGTCAACAGGCCTCTGGGGTATCTAAAATACATAGAATAATCAACCCCCAGAACGTCGTGTTGATGCCCGGACAATGCTTCGCCCGCGTACCAAGGGTGGAAGAGGTTAAATATCGAAACAATGCATTAGCTTAGGTACAACGATGCTTGAATGTATGAGTAGATGGACGTGTTGAGTCAGTTCTGCATAACCTTTGTGAAGGTGTCATGTTCGGTATACGAATGGACCGACTGGGCAAAGACCCGTGTTATATCTGCACGACTAAGCGAAGCTAGAGGAGCTGTCCTTAGATGCGTGGGATACGGATGTGCCAAGTATGAAGACTTGAGCTAGACATCCCTTTGAGACCTGAAAGAGGTCAAGACTAAGTCGTGAAGACTTGAGTAGATGTTCAACTCATAGCCCTGAGGAGGCTCTTACGATATACGCTAAGTCTTGAAGGCTTAAGCGTCGTTATTACGAACTGTGACCCTGAGTGGTCATCGTATGTGCTTGAGTTGAATGGACGCATGATTGCTTACTGATGATGCATGAAATGCACATCATGTAAACAAGTTTTTCATGAATTTTGTATCAAGTTTAAGGTTTTAAAACCATGTTTAGATGTGTTTTGATAGTAAGGGGTTATGGTTCGAATTTCAGAAAAATCGGAGTTAAAATGAGAGAGTTATGGCTATTTCAGTGTTTGGGCATGGATTTCGAGGTGGATCGGATCCATATCCGACCCATTTAGGTTAATTGGACCTTGGATCAACTCTTAAAAAGCCCAAAACCCAACCCACACGCCTATCCATATCCAATTTAAAAAGTTTTGCAGAAAACCCCCCAGAAAGTGGAGCCTAGCAATATTTTATTTTTTAACCCTCTTTCTGAAAAATGTCAAAACTATAAATAGTTTTTTTTTAAGAACCCTAGGCGTCTTTGGCTATGTTTGAACGCCCCCTACAGTGATTCTACTCCAGCAGCTCCTTCCTCTCCATCTCCCTCCACGTTTTGGCCATTGAAGACCGGTCTATGCTTGATTTTCAAGCATATTTTCGATCTCTCTTGTGTTCCTTTCCATTTCTTTCTTTCTCCTTGCTGTAGTTTCACCACTTTTCTGTATTTTTGCAAGTGAAGCAGAGGTGGAGACCATTAATCTTGTTCGGGAGTGCGAAACACACCAACAAGGTGAGCCGGCCCTACCTCCATCCGACTTTCTACACCCTCTGATCGAGAATCGGCTCACATTCCATCGTCGGTGGATCTCCAACGTGTAGCAGCTGCAAAGGTGCTGTTTTTTTGGTGAATTCCAGCATCCTCGAACTGTTTAGGACGTCCTACTCGAGCCACGGTCCACTCTTCTTCATCCCCCCGGTCGTCGGATCTTCCAAGAGGTAGGTCTTCTTCTTCCTTCTCTTCTAGCTAAAACCGAATTGTGTGTTGGTTTTCTTTTTTTTATTTTCTGTGTGTTTCTTATTTTTATTTTTGTCTCAACCTTAGATTAGATTTCGTGCATAGTCCAGCACGTTAGATTAGGTTTATTTGTTTGCTTGATTCATTGGAATCGGTTTTTTTTTTATTTTTCATTCTTTTCCTAAAAATCGGCTAGATCTCCATCTAACCGATTCTTCAAGTGTCATAGGTGTTCTTGGGTCTGTTTTACAGAAAAACTAATAAAAAAATGTTGCTCTTTTGATTCATCTTAGTCGTTGGGTTGTGTGGGGTGATTGTTATTTCAATAGAAAAGCAAAAATACAAAAAATCGCTAGACAATTTCTAGCCGATTCTTGATTTTTACAAAAATATTTTTGTTTCATTTTTTTTTGTCCAGCGTGTGTATTGAGTTGTTTTGCTGAAAATCCAATTATAAAAGTTCATTTTAATTCATTTTATTCGTGGGTTGTGCTTGTGTCTTGTTTGTTATCATTTTTGAAAAAAAAAAAAATCGGCTAGACTTATTCTAGCCGATCTTTGCATTTTAGTTAGATTTGTGTTTTTAGGTTAGTAAATTGTGTGGTTTGCTGTATGTTTTGCATATTATCAGCAGAAAAAAATCGTGTTAAGTCATTTCCTTATTTTCGGATTTTTTTAGAGAATCGTTTTTAGCATTTTTGTGTTTTTGGTGTTTTGGATCTATTGAAAAACAAAAATTACAAAAGTCGAATTTTATTTCTTTAAGTTTTTAATAAATTCCAGCCTATTGCTGTTCATGTTTGCATTTGTGCAATTAGAAGTTCTTTTGATTTTATTTTAATTTAGTTTATCAAAATAGTGGCTATTTAGTAAAATCATTTTTTTTTGTTAGTTTATGTTTTTATTTTATTTTTTTTTTGTTAGTCTTCTTCTTCCCCAAGGTGGGGCGGCAGCCATTAGAGCTCCCATTGAGCTCTAGGTCGTTTTTTTTTTAGAAAGCATTTATTGCATTTAGGTAGGTTTTGGGAATTAGTTTAGCATTAACTCCTAGGAAATCGATTTTCCATTTAAGTTCTTTTATTCCCTAGGTAGATTTAATTCTATTAGTTTAGAAAGTAGCACCAATTGAAAAGTGAGGTAATTAAAGTAATTGAAAATTGAAAAGCTTTTGGAAAAAGGAAGTTCTTCAAAAATCGTGTGAGGCATTTAAGGAAGATTTGAATTTTGAATAAGCATTAAAGATGGAGTTACTCCTTACCTTTGGAAAGTGTTTTTGCATTTAAACAAAAAAATCCTAATTTAGACTCCACGATTTCCCTAAAGAATTAAAGGCAATTCAATTCTATCTTGAAAAGCAAAACTTGGGGATTTCTAGATTGGACTTTTTGTTTTCCAAAGAGGTCTTTAAAAGCAATTAAGGAAAGTAACTCCCTCATTAAGTGGGACGGTTTTTGAAGAATCCAAATCATTTCCAAGTTGGGCGTTGATAATTCTTACTTTATTTTCCTAACCTCCTTCATTAAAATCGGTAACTTTGAATTAATTGTAGGAATTAAGAGGTTAGTACTTTAGTCTAAACCTAACCTAGTCAAACCGAGCCTAGGTCGAGTCAAACCCTAGTCTAAACCCACTTGAGTCTAGTCAAGTCAACCCTTAGTTTGAGTCAACCGACCCTACCTATTGAACCTAATCTAACCTAGTCAATTAGATTGACTTGGTTAGGTGAGTCGTTAATCTAGTCAAAACCTAGCTTAGTCTAAGTCAAAGCTTAGACCGAACCTAGGTCGAGTCCAAGACATAGACCTAACCCTAGTCAAGCTTTAGTCCAACCCTATCTAAGTCAAACCGATTCCACTTAAGTAAACCCGAACCTAGTTGACTAAGTCAACTCAAAACCGAGCCTAGTCGAGTCAAACCTAACCTAAGTTTAGGTCAACCTAGTCTATCTCACCCTACCTAACCCAAGCCGCACCTAGTGAGTCAACCCGAACCTAGTTGACTAAGTCAACTCAATACTGAGTCCAACCTAGTTTTAGTTAGACCCAATCGAGTCAAAACCCTAGCTAAGCTTAAGTCAAGTCATAGACCAACCCGAACCCAACTAGTTAGGTCAAGCCTAATCGAGTCAACCTTAGCCATGTTAACTCAACTTTAGCTAAGTCAAAACCGATTCATCCTAAGTCAACCGAGTCTAGTCAACCGACCCTAGTCCTAGTCAAATCCGTGTCTTATTGTTCCATATTAGTCCCATATTTTTTAGATTTAACTCATAGTGATGTTAGATTAGCTAGTATAGTTATTTCTTTAATTGTTTAGTTAAAATTTATATTTGTTGATTTGATGTGTGTTTGTTAGTTTGTCGTTTGTTGATAAGTTAGTTAGTATAGTGTAGTTAGTTTATATTTGGTAAAGCATTTAGTCATATATTTAACTACATTATTTAGTGTTTTGATTGTAATTGCATTAGTATTTCATTTAGCGCATAGTCATAAAACGCATGTCATACTTCATGTAGAGTTCATTTAGCTTCATCACAGTTAACATCTGCATATAATCAGTCATATAGGATTAATTAAGTTTGCATTGCATGTAGATTACATTCTTAGTGGGTAAAATAGGTTCACAAAGTGAATAGTGCACTCAACGAAAAACCCGAATTTTGCCCTGTTGCACAAGCGTTATTTTCTGTGCAAAAATTTCATTTTTTCCAATACTTTTTGTTCTATTCACTTTACTGACGTGTTATTTGACTGCAGACCAAATTTCAGCTCTTTCAGAGTTGATTTGGTCTGATTTTTAAGCGTTTTGCGAAAACCGCTTTTTCTGGATTTTAAATTACAGGACTTTCGATATCCTGATTTTTCCCAGATTTGAAACGCTTATATCTGGAGTTTCAGATATCTTTTTTTCATTCTGTAAAAACTGTCAGATTGTTTAATCTACCAGTTGCAGAACAGAATAAATTTTGGGAAAATCGGACCTCGTTTGCTTTGTCAAACAGTGGTTTTCCGATAACCTGTCAGAAATCTATTTTACACTATTTAGGGGCAGTTTCGTAATTTTCTTAGTTTCAGCATTTTAGACCTGTTTTCAGTAGTTTATGCATTTTAGGAGTTGCATAATCATCATACAGCATTAGTAGAATTAATTTGGTTAATTTTAGAATTCATTTAGTATTTTATTTAATTTTTGTTTGTTAAGTAGCATTTGTTTTATCATTTTCGTAAAATTAGAATTAGTTTTAGTTATTGTTTGCATTGTTAGAATAGAATACTAACTTTGAATTGTTTTCTGCATTTTTAGGTTGAAAAGCATATTTATTTTCCAGGGTTATTTTCCAAGTGCGAAGAACGAATAGTTGGCGAAAAGACGAAAATACCCTTGGTGTGGAGCAGAAGATTTAATTGCTTTTTCATTTTCTTTTTAGTGATTAATTGTAGTTGCATTAACTTTATAGTTGTAAATTGATATTGTTGATTAATAAATCAAATTTTCTAGAAATACCTTAATTAATTCCTGTTCCCTGAGGATTCGACCCGAACTTACCACTTTGTGGAAAGTCGGTTTTTATATTTTTGGTTGACGATTTTCCAAAGTTTATTGCAAATACTTGTTTTAAAAAGATCATTTCAAAATATCAACCAAATTTTGGCGCCGTTGCCGGGTAACGACGAATTAATTACTATATTTCTTAGAGTTTGATTTATTAATTTGTTTTAGTTAGTTAATTAGTTGTTTTCTTTTTAGTTAGTAGGATTAGTAAGTGAATATAGGATTAACATAGTTAGTAAATATAGGATTCACGTACTGTTCTTTTTAGGATTCACGTACTGTTCTTTTTAGGATTCACTTAATTATCATTCTGCAAGGAGCGATTAGACAGGTGGGTTTTAGAAAAACATAGTTTGTGATTTCCTGTATTTATTTGTTTCAGCATTTTAGAATAGTTTACTTTGTTACTTATTCATTTAGTTATAGAATTCTGACATAGCTAGATAGCATATCTGTGTGTGTTTTAGTTACTGTTATTTGTTTATTTACATTTTAGTACTTGTGTTAGTTTAGATTTAGAGTTAGGTCGTTTGCTTACATCTGGTCTTAGTACCAGTGTATGCAGGGTCGACGAGGTTTAGGAACCCCATTACACCCATTTGTTGACAACCCAGAGAGAATTTTATATTCTCATCGAAGTTCGGCAACAATGGCTGACATGGATCCTCCACCTCCACCCCCAGTTCATCCACGTCCTCTGCGGGAATACTTCATTCCCACAGACTATGTTCAGGCATCCTGCATTCGGAGACCCGATGTAGGAGCGCCTCATTACGAGATTAAGGCCAGCATTATTCAGATGCTTCCATCCTTTTATGGCCTTAGTCATGAAGATCCCTACCGACATTTAGATGAATTCCTCAAAATCTGTTCTACTGTTAAGATACAGAATTTCAATGATGATGCTTTGAGATTGACTCTATTCCCTTTTTCATTGAAGGACAAAGCCAAGTATTGGTTAAAGTCCTTAGATTCTGTAGAAATAGAGTCCTGGGATCAATTGTAACAGGAGTTTCTTCAGAAATATTTTCTCATTGGTCGTACGAACCAATATCATAGAGCCATCACTAGCTTTTCAGAGCTAGATGGTGAGCGCTTTCATGAGACCTGGGAGAGAATAAAGGATCTCCTCAGGAAGTGTCCCCATCATCAGGTGCCGAAATGGCAACTGGTGCAGAGCTTCTATGATGGATTGTCTGACAAGAATCGTCAGATGATCCACTCTTCGTGTGGAGGGACATTCATGCTGAAGAGCGAGGACGAAGCATGGAGGCTATTTGATACATTGGCCGAGAATTCACTCCACCATGCTTCGAGCTCTCATTCGGATAGAGCCACACCCAGCATTCAGAAGAAAGCTGGTGTTCTTGAGATTGGTCCATCTAATGCACTACAGTGCAAGGTAGATATGATTGCTCAGAAGCTGGACCAGCTTCTCTCAGGACCATCTACTACACAGCAGGTGTGGACTCTTTATGCCAGTCCGGCACACGAGATCACTGAGTGCCTTTCGGCAGCTCAGTACCCTGAATTTGTTCAAGAACAAGTTCAGGCAGCTCAGGGTTACGTCAGACCGCCGAACAACCTATTCTCATCTACATATAATCCGGGTTCGCGTAACCATCCCAATTTTTCATGGAAGAATCCACAGTCTTCCATGCAGATGCCTACATCCTCTCAGCCAGTTCGGCAACCATCTTTTACTTAGTCATTTCAAAGACCGAACTATTCTCAGTCTTCTTCTTCTTCAGTCACTCCCCGATTCAGCAAGAGTCTGCCCCGCAGACATCTTTCGAGGAGAGACTGTTCTAGGCATTCCAAGAAGTGAAAACCTCTAATCAGAATGCCTTCGAGAAGTGTAGCCAGATATTGAGCTCACATACGCAGTCCATTGCAAAGTTAGAATCGCAAATGGAATAGTTAGCTGAGGCTATTAGTAGGAGACCCGAGGGTACATTGCCGAGTCAGACTGTCATGAACCCGAAGGGTAAGGACCAGATGACTGGAGGCCTATTTCATACTGAGACACAACAGCAGGCCAAATCGGTTATGGCCCTGAGGAGTGGACGTGAGTATCACGTCGAGAGCAGAGAAAGGATAGAGGAGCCAGAGACCATTGTTTCACCTACATCGTCTCATCCTTCATTACCATCCCCATCTTCATCTTCATCATCATCAACATCTTCATCTTCTTTGCAGAAGAAGGATAGGAGTGAGCCTTCTCGCAAAGAGGAGGAGCCAGCAGAGTATATTCCCCCACCACCCTATCCCAAAGCATTAGAGTCTCCTGGATATAGAGGGAAGCAAGGTGCAAAGATCCAGGACATGCTTGACATCTTTAAGCATGTGCAGATCAATCTACCTTTGCTCGATGCGATTCAGCAAGTGCCGACATATGCCAAATTCTTGAAGGAACTATGTACGCAGAAGCGTAAATCTAGAGAGAGAGTTCCTAACAGGGTCCATCTGACTGAGCAGGTGAGTTCAGTACTTCAGCATCAGACACCACCAAAGCTCAAGGACCCTGGAGCCCCTATCATTGCTTGTACTATAGGGAACATCCGGATAGAACGCGCGTTGCTCGATCTTGGAGCAACTGTAAACATTTTGCCCAGGTATTTCTTTGATTCTTTCGGGCTAGGAGAGATGAGATCGACTCCGATTACACTGCAACTGGCAGATCGTTCTGTCAAGGTATCGAGAGGTGTCTTGGAGGACATGCTAGTTAAGGTGGATGACTTTTATTTTCCAGTTGATTTCATTATTCTTGATATAGAAGGAGTAGACAGCCAGCACCAGACTCCGATTATTTTAGGCAGACCATTCTTGGCGACTGTCAATGCGTGCATCAACTGTAGGACCGGAGCCATGGATCTCTCATTCGGCAATAGGAAAGTCAAGCTGAATATTTTCTATGCCGCGATGGGACGAGCAGGAGACATGGACTGCTTTCATGTAGATATTGCACATGAGTTAGTGGAGGAGCAGCCCGAGTTGTACATTACTGAGGATTCTTTAGATTTGTACCACATAGAGAAGAATGGTGGTGTAGATAGTGTAGATGTGTCTAGAGTGTCGTCGGAGAGACCACCTTGGGGAGCCGTCATTGAGACTCTCCCACCACTTGCGGAGACCCTCGCCAAATCTTCGATCGAGTCACCTCCAAAACTTGAGCTAAAACCCTTACCGGATTCACTCAAGTATGCTTATCTCGGAGATGATAAGACTCTGCCTCTGATCATCTCGTCCCGGCTCACTGAGGAGCAGGAACAGAGACTGCTGACTATTCTTCGAGAGCACAAGGCAGCGATTGGCTGGGGAGTTGCTAATCTAAAGGGGATTGATCCTTCATTCTGCATGCATAGAATCCATTGTGATGAGGAAGTCAAGCCATTTAGGGATATGCAGAGAAGGCTAAATCCCAACATGAAGGAAGTGGTGAAGAAAGAGGTGGTGAAGTGGTTGGATGCCGGAATCATTTACCCTATTTCTGATAGCCAGTGGGTCAGTCCGATTCAGGTTGTGCCGAAGAAGTCAGGACTCACTGTGGTTGAGAACGAGAAAGGTGAGAGAATTCCGATGAGAACCACCACAGGATTGCGAGTCTGCATCGATTATAGGAAGCTGAATGTGGCAACTAGGAAAGATGATTTCCCATTGCCATTCATTGATCAAATCTTAGAGAGACTCCCAGGGCAGAGCTACTACTGCTTTCTAGATGGATATTCAGGATACAATCAGGTAGCTGTCCATCCTGACGACCAGGAGAAGACCACGTTTACATGTCCTTATGGCACCTTCGCATTTAGACGTATGCCGTTCGGGCTCTGCAATGCCCCGGCCACTTTTCAGAGGTGCATGCTTGCTATCTTCTCGGACATGATTGATGATGTGATGGAAGTTTTCATGGACGACTTTTCAGTGTATGGCTCTTCTTTTGAAGATTGCCTTCAAAAACTCACTCGAGTACTGAGTAGGTGTGCGGAGACCAATCTCGTCCTGAGTTGGGAAAAGAGCCATTTTATGGTTCAGGAGGGGATTGTGCTCGGACACATTGTGTCCAAGCGTGGCATTGAGGTTGACAGAGCGAAGGTAGAATCCATTTCCCGTTTGACTCCACCCACCTCTGTGAGGCAGATTCGATCATTTTTAGGGCATGCGAAATTTTATAGGCGGTTCATAAAAGATTTCAGCAAAATCTCTCGACCGCTTTGCACTTTATTGGGGAAAGACCAGCCCTTTGTTTTCGGTGAGGATTGTATGAAGGCCTTTGAGATTCTCAAAGAGGCCTTGATTACTGCGCCCATTTTGAGACCTCCGGATTGGACTCTCCCATTTGAGATTATGTGTGATGCGTCTGATTACGCTATGGGGCCATTTTAGGACAACGCATTGATAGGAAGCCCTATGTGATCTACTATGCGAGTAGAACTCTGTCTGATGCTCAAATAAATTATACTACGACAGAGAAGGAGCTACTTGCGGTAGTTTTTGCATTGGATAAATTCAGGTCCTATTTACTCGGTTCGAAGGTGGTTGTCTATTCTGACCATTCTGCATTGAAATATCTGTTGAATAAGAAAGACACCAAACCGAGATTGATTCGTTGGGTTCTACTACTACAAGAGTTTGATCTCGAGATTCGAGATAAGAAGGGAAGCCAGAATGTAGTAGCAGACCACCTGTCTAGACTGATCGTGGAGACCACGTAGGATCAGAGGTCGATCAGTGATTCTTTCCCCGACGAGCAGATCATGTCAGTCAGTACACCACAGTTACCCTGGTTTGCAGATATTATGAACTATCTGGTTTCGAGGCAGATACCTGAGCATTGGAACAAGAATGAGCGTGAGAGGTTCCTATCTCAGGTGAGGCACTATTATTGGGATGAACCAGAGTTGTTCAAATACTGTGCAGACCAGATCATTAGGAGATGTGTTTCGGAGGAGAAGTACCAGTCCATTCTGAATTTTTCCCATTCATTAGCCTGTGGAGGGCATTTTAGCAGTAGGAAGACGGCTGCAAAGGTGTTGCAGTCAGGATTTTATTGGCCCACACTCCACAGGGATGCTCATGAGTTTTGTAGGCGATGTCTTCGATGTCAGCAGATTGGGAATATGTCCAAGAGGGACATGATGCCCTTGCTTCCGATTTTGATAGTCGAGATTTTTGATGTTTGGGGCATTGATTTCATGGGACCATTTCCGCCTTCATTCGGAAATTTATACATTCTTGTGTCGGTTGATTATGTGTCCAAATGGGTCGAGGCTGTGGCAACCAAGACCAATGATCATAGAGTAGTGCTTAAGTTTATTAAGCACAACATTTTCAGTCGTTTTGGTGTGCCACGTGCGATGATTAGCGATGGTGGCAAGCATTTTAGGAATGTACAGATAGCTTCCCTTCTGAGAAGATATTCTGTCAATCATAGATTCACCACTCCATATCATCCGCAGACTAGTGGACAGGTTGAAGTGTCCAATAGGGAGATTAAGCGAATTTTAGAAAAGACAGATCGTCCGGACCGCAAGGATTGGTCCCAGCGCTTAGATGATGCACTTTGGGCATATAGAACTGCATTTAAGACTCCCATTGGCATGTCCCTGTATCGCTTTGTATTCGGGAATGCATGCCATCTTCCTGTCGAGCTAGAGCATAGAGCGTATTGGGCTATCAAGAAATTGAATTTTGACCTCACCTAGGCTAGCAAAGAGAGAGCACTGCAGCTCTCAGAATTAGAGGAACTCAGGAATGATGCATATGAGAATGCCAAATTATACAAAGCTCGCACGAAAGCATTTCATGATAAGCATATTCTCAGGAAAGTGTTTGAGCCAGATCAGAAAGTGTGGCTATACAATTCTCGTTTACATTTATTGCCAGGGAAGTTGAGATCGAGATGGACAGGCCCTTACATTGTGAAAGAAGTATTTCCCCATGGAGCAGTAACATTATTCGATCCTATGACCCAAGGTACATTCAAGGTGAATGGGCAAAGATTGAAGCCCTTTATTTCATATGCCCTGCAGGATGGTGAGTGTGAGATAGTGCATCTCACGAAGGCATGAGGATTCAACCAGAGGGATGTATCATATATACATTAGTTTGTTTGTCATTTCAGTATCTTCTTTATTCATTATTTTATTTTATATTTGCTAACTTTTGTTTTGATATATGCAGGATGAATTTAACACTTAGTGTATCAGTACCAGGTACAGAGCAGAGCTTTCAAAGAATTCAAAGATCAGATGAAATTCAACTTCAGCAACTCAAGAGCAGATCAGGTTGTATCTATCCTTTCTCCCATATTCTATTGTCCTTTAGTATGCATGTGCATCGTATTGTGATATATTTTGTATGCCACTAGGGACAGTGTCATTCAAGCATGGGGGGGGGTTTAGATGCATGCACACAAAAATTCCAATTTTTTTTTCTGACTGGTAATTAAAGTAGGCATTTGAGAACAAGTTGTAGCATATATGATTGTTTTTGGCATAATCTAACAGTTTATAAATTTTTAAGCCCCATAAATTTTTTTTTTCTGAACTGATTCAAATAGAGTAGTTATTTATGAGAAAATTCAAAGAAAAGATAGTATTTGATTGTTAGAAAATTTTGAATCACTTTTGTATAAGTATGCACAGTATGTTTTGTGAAAGAAATAAGCAATGAAAAGATGTTTTAGAAAAATGAGTTTAAAAAGAATAGAGCTACGTTTAGTTGTTGATGTCTTCGTGAATCCTACTTGTGGAACTCAGACACGAGATGAAATGTTTGAGTCTCTTAATGAAAAGGATAACGAAGGAGATCATCTTCTTGTCTAAGTCGATATCTGTGGCCTTTGTAGTTCGAGTAAGTAGAATCTGAAGGGTGTTTTACACCTGGTGCCCCAAAGCCAGCTGGTTTGGGAGCCACCGGTTCGAAAGCTTGTTACATGGACTGCATAGAAAGCCTAAGAGATAGAGACATTGCACATGACGAGAGGAAAACTATACGTAAACTATTAGAATAGAAGGTCTAGTGACTCGAGCAATTAAGTCTGAGGGATACTCTGTATCTAGTGCCCTAAGGCCGGCCGACTTGGGAGTCACTGACCCAAAGCTCGCTAAATGGGTCACGAAAACTGACTATTCAAATAGTGCTCATATGAGAAGAATGCGCAAGAGATCAAAAGTTGAAAAAAAGAGTGAAAATGAAAGAAAAAGAATGTGCTGAATGAGAAAATTTTCATTGCTTTGGCATATATGTGTATTATTGTGCAGAAAATATACAAGTGAGAATAAATGAGTAAAACATGAGAATACTTGACTTTCGGAGAAAAATCATGAACTAGCTACAATATTAGACAAGTGAAGGAAAAGAATTTTTACTGTGGTGGCATGAGATTTTTAAACATGTTTTGAGAATGTCAATTACATGAAATATTTGTTCCAACTGCATTCTTAAAAGCTTAATATTTTTGAGAAATCATCCTCGCATTTCATTGATGTTTGTGGGTAGCATCTTTGCAAACCCTCACGAGACCTTACTAGTCCACTAGTGTAAGCTAGGGGTTTAAAGGGCTTGTTGCATACGCTAAATGCAACCGTGATTCCTACGAAAGTGAGTTAGTATTATGCATTCATGCTTAGCATTTCTTGTCTTCGTTGCATATCATAATTAGGGTTTGTTAAGGGACTAACAAACATTCAAGCATGGGGGTATTTGATGATGCATGAAATGCACATCATGTAAACAAGTTTTTCATGCATTTTGTATCAAGTTTAAGGTTTTAAACCCATGTTTAGATGTGTTTTGATAGTAAGGGGTTATGGTTCGAATTTCAGAAAAATCGGAGTTAAAATGAGAGAGTTATGGCTATTTCAGTGTTTGGGCATGGATTTCGAGGTGGATCGGATCCATATCCGACCCATTTAGGTTAATTGGACCTTGGATCAACTCTTAAAAAGCCCAAAACCCAACCCACACGCCTATCCATATCCAATTTAAAAAGTTTTGCAGAAAACCCCCCAGAAAGTGGAGCCTAGCAATATTTTATTTTTTAACCCTCTTTCTGAAAAATGTCAAAACTATAAATAGTTTTTTTTTAAGAACCCTAGGCGTCTTTGGCTATGTTTGGATGCCCCCTACAGTGATTCTACTCCAGCAGCTCCTTCCTCTCCATCTCCCTCCACGTTTTGGCCATTGAAGACCGGTCTATGCTTGATTTTCAAGCATATTTTTTATCTCTCTTGTGTTCCTTTCCATTTGTTTCTTTCTCCTTGTTGTAGTTTCACCACTTTTCTGTATTTTTGTAGGTGTAGCAGAGGTGGAGACCATTAACCTTGTGCGGGAGTGCGAAACACACCAACAAGGTGAGCCGGCCCTACCTCCATCCGGCTTTCTACACCCTCCGATCGAGAATCGGCTCACATTCCATCGTCGGTGGATCTCCAACGTGTAGCAGCTGCAAAGGTGCTGTTTTTTTGGTGAATTCCAGCATCCTTGAACTGTTTAGGACGTCCTACTCCAGCCACGGTCCGCTCTTCTTCATCCCCCCGGTCGTCGGATCTTCCAAGAGGTAGGTCTTCTTCTTCCTTCTCTTCTAGCTAAAACCGAATTGTGTGTTGGTTTTCTTTTTTTTATTTTCTGTGTGTTTCTTATTTTTATTTTTGTCTCAACCTTAGATTAGATTTCGTGCATAGGCCAGCACGTTAGATTAGGTTTATTTGTTTGCTTGATTCATTGGAATCGATTTTTTTTTATTTTTCATTCTTTTCCTTAAAATCGGCTAGATCTCCATCTAACCGATTCTTCAAGTGTCATAGGTGTTCTTGGGTCTGTTTTACAGAAAAACTAATAAAAAAATGTTGCTCTTTTGATTCATCTTAGTCGTTGGCTTGTGTGGGGTGATTGTTATTTCAATAGAAAAGCAAAAATACAAAAATCGGCTAGACAATTTCTAGCCGATTCTTGATTTTTACAAAAATATTTTTGTTTCAATTTTTTATGTCCAGCGTGTGTATTGAGTTGTTTTGCTGAAAATCCAATTATAAAAGTTCATTTTAATTCATTTTATTCGTGGGTTGTGCTTGTGTCTTGTTTGTTATCATTTTTGAAAAAAAAAAAAATCGGCTAGACTTATTCTAGCCGATCTTTGCATTTTAGTTAGATTTGTGTTTTTAGGTTAGTAAATTGTGTGGTTTGCTGTATATTTTGCATATTATCAGCAGAAAAAAATCGTGTTAAGTCATTTCCTTATTTTCGGATTGTTTTAGAGAATCGTTTTTAGCATTTTTGTGTTTTTGGTGTTTTGGATCTATTGAAAAACAAAAATTACAAAAGTCGAATTTTATTTCTTTAAGTTTTTAATAAATTCCAGCCTATTGCTGTTCATGTTTGCATTTGTGCAATTAGAACTTCTTTTGATTTTATTTTAATTTAGTTTATCAAAATAGTGGCTATTTAGTAAAATCATTTTTTTTTTGTTAGTTTATGTTTTTAATTTTTTTTTATTTTTGTTAGTCTTCTTCTTCCCCAAGGTGGGGCGGCAGCCATTAGAGCTCCCATTGAGCTCTAGGTCGTTTTTTTTTAGAAAGCATTTATTGCATTTAGGTAGGTTTTGGGAATTAGGTTAGCATTAACTCCTAGGAAATCGATTTTCTATTTAAGTTCTTTTATTCCCTAGGTAGATTTAATTCTATTAGTTTAGAAAGTAGCACCAATTGAAGTTGGTGGTTTTTGAGAAGTGAGGTAATTAAAGTAATTGAAAATTGGAAAGCTTTTGGAAAAAGGAAGTTCTTCAAAAATCGTGTGAGGCATTTAAGGAAGATTTGAATTTTGAATAAGCATTAAAGATGGAGTTACTCCTTACCTTTGAAAAGTGTTTTTGCATTTAAACAAAAAAATCCTAATTTAGACTACACGATTTCCCTAAAGAATTAAAGGCAATTCAATTCTATCTTGAAAAGCAAAACTTGGGGATTTCTAGATTGGACTTTTTGTTTTCCAAAGAGGTCTTTAAAAGCAATTACGGAAAGTAACTCCCTCATTATGTGGGACGGTTTTTGAAGAATCCAAATCATTTCCAAGTTGGGCATTGATAATTCTTACTTTATTTTCCTAACCTCCTTCATTAAAATTGGTAACTTTGAATTAATTGAAGGAATTAAGAGGTTACTACTTCAGTCTAAACCTAACCTAGTCAAACCGAGCCTAGGTCGAGTCAAACCCTAGTCTAAACCCACTTGAGTCTAGTCAAGTCAACCCTTAGTTTGCGTCAACCGACCCTACCTATTGAACCTAATCTAACCTAGTCAATTAGATTGACTTGGTTAGGTGAGTCGTTAATCTAGTCAAAACCTAGCTTAGTCTAAGTCAAAGCTTAGACCGAACCTAGGTCGAGTCCAAGACATAGACCTAACCCTAGTCAAGCTTTAGTCCAACCCTATCTAAGTCAAACCGATTCCACTTAAGTAAACCCGAACCTAGTTGACTAAGTCAACTCAAAACCGAGCCTAGTCGAGTCAAACCTAACCTAAGTTTAGGTCAACCTAGTCTATCTCACCCTACCTAACCCAAGCCGAACCTAGTGAGTCAACCCGAACCTAGTTGACTAAGTCAACTCAATACTGAGTCCAACCTAGTTTTAGTTAGACCCAATCGAGTCAAAACCCTAGCTAAGCTTAAGTCAAGTCATAGACCAACCCGAACCCAACTAGTTAGGTCAAGCCTAATCGAGTCAACCTTAGCCAAGTTAACTCAACCTTAGCTAAGTCAAAACCGATTCATCCTAAGTCAACCGAGTCTAGTCAACCGACCCTAGTCCTAGTCAAATCCGTGTCTTATTGTTCCATATTAGTCCCATAATTTTTAGATTTAACTCATAGTGATGTTAGATTAGCTAGTATAGTTATTTCTTTAATTGTTTAGTTAAAATTTATATTTGTTGATTTGATGTGTGTTTGTTAGTTTGTCATTTGTTGATAAGTTAGTTAGTATAGTGTAGTTAGTTTATATTTGGTAAAGCATTTAGTCATATATTTAACTACATTATTTAGTGTTTTGATTGTAATTGCATTAGTATTTCATTTAGCGCATAGTCATAAAATGCATGTCATACTTGATGTAGAGTTCATTTAGCTTCATCACAGTTAACATCTGCATATAATCAGTTATATAGGATTAATTAAGTTTGCATTGCATGTAGATTACATTCTTAGTGGGTAAAATAGGTTCACAAAGTGAATAGTGCACTCAACGAAAAACCCGAATTTTGCCCTGTCGCACAAGCGTTATTTTCTGTGCAAAAATTTTGTGTTTTCCAAAAACTTTTGTTCTATTCACTTAACTGACGTGTTATTTGACTGCAGACCAAATTTCAGCTCTTTCGGAGTTGATTTGGTCTGATTTTTAATCGTTTTGCGAAAACCGCTTTTTCTGGATTTTAAATTACAGGACTTTCGATATCCTGATTTTTCCCAGATTTGAAACGCTTATATCTGGAGTTCCAGATATCATTTTTTCATTCTGTAAAAACTGCCAGACTGTTTAATCTGTCAGTTGCAGAACAGAACAAAATTCGGGAAAATCGGACCTCTTTTTCTTTGTCAAACAGTGGTTTTCCGATAACCTATCAGAAATCTATTTTACACTAGTTAGGGGCAGTTTCGTAATTTTCTTAGTTTCGGCATTTTAGACCTGTTTTCAGTAGTTTATGCATTTTAAGAGTTGCATAATCATCATACAGCATTAGTAGAATTAATTTGGTTAATTTTAGAATTAATTTAGTATTTTATTTAATTTTTGTTTGATAAGTAGCATTTGTTTTATCATTTTCGTAAAATTAGAATTAGTTTTATTTATTGTTTGCATTGTTAGAATAGAATACTAACTTTGAATTGTTTTCTGCATTTTTAGGTTGAAAAGCATATTTATTTTCCAGGGTTATTTTCCAAGTGCGAAGAACGAATAGTTGGTGAAAAGACGAAAATACCCTTGGTGTGGAGCAGAAGATTTAATTGCTTTTTCATTTTCATTTTAGTGATTAATTGTAGTTGTATTAACTTTATAGTTGTAAATTGATATTGTTAATTAATAAATCAAATTTTCTAGAAATACCTTAATTAATTCCTGTTCCCTGAGGATTCGACCCGAACTTACCACTTTGTGGAAACTCGGTTTTTATATTTTTGGTTGACGATTTTCCAAAGTTTATTGCAAATACTTGTTTTAAAAAGATTATTTCAAAATATCAACCAAATTTTGGCGCCGTTACCGGGCAACGGCGAATTAATTACTATATTTCTTAGAGTTTGATTTATTAATTTGTTGTAGTTAGTTAATTAGTTGTTTTCTTTTTAGTTAGTTGGATTAGTAAGTGAATATAGGATTCACGTACTGTTCTTTTTAGGATTCACTTAATTATCATTCTGCAAGGAGCGATTAGACAGGTGGGTTTTAGAAAAACATAGTTTGTGATTTCCTGTATTTATTTGTTTTAGCATTTTAGAATAGTTTACTTTGTTACTTATTCATTTAGTTATAGAATTCTGACATAGCTAGATAGCATATTTGTGTGTTTTTAGTTATTGTTATTTGTTTATTTACATTTTAGTACTTGTGTTAGTTTAGATTTAGAGTTAGGTCGTTTGCTTACATCTGGTCTTAGTACCAGTGTATGCAGGGTCGACGAGGTTTAGGAACCCCATTACACCCATTTGTTGACAACCCAGAGAGAATTTTATATTCTCATCGAAGTTCGGCAACAATGGCTGACATGGATCCTCCACCTCCACCCCCAGTTCATCCACGTCCTCTGCGGGAATACTTCATTCCCACAGACTATGTTCAGGCATCCTGCATTCGGAGACCCGATGTAGGAGCGCCTCATTACGAGATTAAGGCCAGCATTATTCAGATGCTTCCATCCTTTTATGGCCTTAGTCATGAAGATCCCTACCGACATTTAGATGAATTCCTCAAAATCTGTTCTACTGTTAAGATACAGAATTTCGATAATGATGCTTTGAGATTGACTCTATTTTCTTTTTCATTGAAGGACAAAGCCAAGTATTGGTTAAAGTCCTTAAATTCTGTAGAAATAGAGTCCTGGGATCAATTGCAACAGGAGTTTCTTCGGAAATATTTTCTCATTGGTCGTACGAACCAATATCGTAGAGCCATCACTAGGTTTTCAGAGCTAGATGGTGAGCGCTTTCATGAGACCTGGGAGAGAATAAAGGATCTCCTCAGGAAATGTCCCCATCATCAGGTGCCGAAATGGCAACTGGTGCAGAGCTTCTATGATGGATTGTCTGACAAGAATCGTCAGATGATCGACTCTTCATGTGGAGGGACATTCATGCTGAAGAGCGAGGACGAAGCATGGAGACTATTTGATACATTGGCCGAGAATTCACTCCACCATGCTTCGAGCTCTCATTCGGATAGAGCCACACCCAGCATTCAGAAGAAAGCTGGTGTTCTTGAGATTGGTCCATCTAATGCACTACAGTGCAAGGTAGACATGATTGCTCAGAAGCTGGACCAGCTTCTCTCAGGACCATCCACTACACAGCAGGTGTGTACTCTTTGTGCCAGTTCGGCACACGAGATCACTAAGTGCCCTTCGGCAGCTCATTACCCTGAATTTGTTCAAGAACAAGTTCAGGCAGCTCAGGGTTACGTCAGACCGCCGAACAACCCATTCTCATCTACATATAATCCGGGTTGGCGTAACCATCCCAATTTTTCATGGAAGAATCCACAGTCTTCCATGCAGATGCCTACATCCTCTCAGCCAGTTCGGCAACCATCTTTTACTCAGTCATTAAAAAGACCGAACTATTCTCAGTCTGCTTCTTCTTCAGTCACTCCCCGGATTCAGCAAGAGTCTTTCCCGCAGACATCTTTCGAGGAGAGACTGTTCCAGGCATTCCAAGAGGTGAAAACCTCTAATCAAAACGCCTTCGAGAAGTGTAGCCAGATATTGAGCTCATATACGCAGTCCATTACGAAGTTAGAATCGCAAATGGGACAGTTAGCTGAGGCTATTAGTAGGAGACCCGAGGGTACATTGCCGAGTCAGGCTGTCATGAACCCGAAGGGTAAGGACCAGATGACTGGAGGCCTATTTCATACTGAGACACAGCAGCAGGCCAAATCGGTTATGGCCCGAGGAGTGGACGTGAGTATCACGTCGAGAGCAGAGAGAGGATAGAGGAGCCAAAGACCATTGTTTCACCTACATCGGCTCATCCTTCATTATCATCCCCATCTTCATCTTCATCTTCATCTTCATCATCATCAACATCTTCATCTTCTTTGCAGAAGAAGGATAGGAGTGAGCCTTCTCGCAAAGAGGAGGAGCCAGCAGAGTATATTCCCCCACCACCCTATCCCAAAGCATTAGAGTCTCCTGGATATAGAGGGAAGCAAGGTGCGAAGATCCAGGACATGCTTGACATCTTCAAGCATGTGCAGATCAACCTACCTTTGCTCAATGCGATTCAGCAGGTGCCGGCATATGCCAAATTCCTGAAGGAACTATGTACGCAGAAGCGTAAATCTAGAGAGAGAGTTCCTAACAGGGTCCATCTGACTGAGCAGGTGAGTTCAGTACTTCAGCATCAGACACCACCAAAGCTCAAGGACCCTGGAGCCCCTATCATTGCTTGTACTATAGGGAACATCCGGATAGAACGCGCGTTGCTCGATCTTGGAGCAAGCGTAAACATTCTGCCTAGGTATTTCTTTGAATCTTTCGGGCTAGGAGAGATGAGATCGACTCTGATTACACTGCAACTGGCAGATCGTTCTGTCAAGGTACCGAGAGGTGTCTTGGAGGACGTGCTAGTTAAGGTGGATGACTTTTATTTTCCAGTCGATTTCATTATTCTTGATATGGAAGGAGTAGACAGCCAGCACGAGACTCTGATTATTTTAGGCAGACCATTCTTGGCGACTGCCAATGCGTGCATCAACTGTAGGACCGGAGCCATGGATCTCTCATTCGGCAATAGGAAAGTTAAGTTGAATATTTTCAATGCCGCGTTGGGACCAGCGAGAGACATGGACTGCTTTCATGTAGATATTGCACATGAGTTAGTGGAGGAGCAACTCGAGTTGTACATTACTGAAGTTTCTTTAGATTTGTACCACATAGAGAAGAATGGTGGTGTAGATAGTGTAGATGTGTCTAGAGTGTCGTCGGAGAGACCACCTTGGGGAGCCGTCATTGAGACTCTCCAACCACTTGCGGAGACCCCCGCCAAATCTTCGATCGAGTCACCTCCGAAACTTGAGCTGAAACCCTTACCAGATTCACTCAAGTATGCTTATCTCGGAGATAATAAGACTCTGCCTGTGATCATCTCGTCTCGGCTCACTGAGGAGCAGGAACAGAAACTACTGACTATTCTTCGAGAGCACAAGGCTGCGATTGGCTGGGGAGTTGCTGATCTGAAGGGGATTGATCCTTCATTCTGCATGCATAGAATCCATTGTGATGAGGAAGTCAAGCCATTTAGGGATATGCAGAGAAGGCTAAATCCCAACATGAAGGAAGTGGTGAAGAAAGCAGTGGTGAAGTGGTTGGATGCCAGAATCATTTACCCTATTTCTGATAGCCAGTGGGTCAGTCCGATTCAGGTTGTGCCGAAGAAGTCAGGACTCACTGTGGTTGAGAACGAGAAAGGTGAGAGAATTCCGATGAGAACCACCACAAGATGGCGAGTCTGCATCGATTATAGGAAGCTGAATGTGACAACTAGGAAAGATCATTTCCCATTGCCATTCATTGATCAGATCTTAGAGAGACTCGCAGAGCAGAGCTACTACTGCTTTCTAGATGGATATTCAGGATACAATCATGTAGCTGTCCATCCTGACGACCAGGAGAAGACCACGTTTACATGTCCTTATGGCACCTTCGCGTTTAGACGTATGCCGTTCGGGCTCTGCAATGCCCCGACCACTTTTCAGAGGTGCATGCTTGCTATCTTCTCGGACATGATTGATGATGTGATGGAAGTTTTCATGGACGACTTTTCAGTGTATGGCTCTTCTTTTGAAGATTGCCTCCAAAAACTCACTCGAGTACTGAGTAGGTGTGCGGAGACCAATCTCGTCCTGAGTTGGGAAAAGAGCCATTTTATGGTCCAGGAGGGGATTGTGCTCGGACACATTGTGTCCAAGCGTGGCATTGAGGTTGACAGAGCGAAGGTGGAATCCATTTCCCGTTTGACTCCACCCACCTCTGTGAGGCAGATTCGATCATTTTTAGGGCATGCGGAATTTTAAAGGCGGTTCATAAAAGATTTCAGCAAAATCTCTCTACCGCTTTGCACTTTATTGGAGAAAGACCAGCCCTTTGTTTTCGGTGACGATTGTATGAAGGCCTTTGAGATTCTCAAAGAGGCCTTGATTACTGCGCCCATTTTGAGACCTCCGGATTGGACTCTCCCATTTGAGATTATGTGCGATGCGTCTGATTACGCTATGGGGGCCATTTTAGGACAATGCATTGATAGGAAGCCCTATGTGATCTACTATGCGAGTAGAACTCTGTCTGATGCTCAAATGAATTATACTACGACAGAGAAGGAGCTACTTGCGGTAGTTTTTGCATTGGATAAATTCAGGTCCTATTTACTCGGTTCGAAGGTGGTTGTCTATTCTGACCATTCTGCATTGAAATATCTGTTGAATAAGAAAGACACCAAACTGAGATTGATTCGTTGGGTTCTACTACTACAAGAGTTTGATCTCGAGATTCAAGATAAGAAGGGAAGCGAGAATGTTGTAGCAGACCACCTGTCCAGGCTGATCGTGGAGACCACGCAGGATCAGAGGCCGATCAGTGATTCTTTCCCCGACGAGCAGATCATGTCAGTCAGTACACCACAGTTACCCTGGTTTGCAGATATTGTGAACTATCTGGTTTCGAGGCAAATACCTGAGCATTGGAACAAGAATGAGCGTGAGAGGTTGCTATCTCAGGTGAGGCACTATTATTGGGATGAACCAGAGTTGTTCAAATACTGTGCAGACCAGATCATTAGGAGATGTGTTCCGGAGGAGTACCAGTCCATTCTGAATTTTTCTCATTCATTAGCCTGTGGAGGGCATTTTAGCAGTAGGAAGACGGCTGCAAAGGTGTTGCAGTCAGTATTTTATTGGCCCACACTCCACAGGGATGCTCATGAGTTTTATAGGCGATGTCTTCGATGTCAGCAGATTGGGAATATGTCCAAGAGGGACATGATGCCCTTGCTTCCGATTATGATAGTCAAGATTTTTGATGTTTGGGGCATTGATTTCATGGGACCATTTCCGCCTTCATTCGGAAATTTATACATTCTTGTGGCGGTTGATTATGTGTCCAAATGGGTTGAGGTTGTGGCAACCAAGACCAATGATCATAGAGTAGTGCTTAAGTTCATTAAGCACAACATTTTCAGTCATTTTGGTGTGCCACGTGCGATGATTAGCGATGGTGGCAAGCATTTTAGGAATATACAGATAGCTTCCCTTCTGAGAAGATATTCTGTCAATCATAGATTCACCACTCCATATCATCCGCAGACTAGTGGACAGGTTGAAGTGTCCAATAGGGAGATTAAGCGAATTTTAGAAAAGGCAGTTCGTCCGGACCGCAAGGATTGGTCCCAACGCTTAGATGATGCACTTTGGGCATATAGAACTGCATTTAAGACTCCCATTGGCATGTCCCCGTATCGCCTTGTATTCGGGAAAGCATGCCATCTTCCTGTCGAGCTAGAGCATAGAGCGTATTGGGCTATCAAGAAATTGAATTTTGACCTCACCCAGGCTGGCAAAGAGAGAGCACTGCAGCTCTCAGAATTAGAGGAACTCAGGAATAATGCATATGAGAATGCCAAATTATACAAAGCTCGCACGAAAGCATTTCATGATAAGCATATTGTCAGGAAAGTGTTTGAGCCAGATCAGAAAGTGTGGCTATACAATTCTCGTTTACATTTATTCCCAGGAAAGTTGAGATCGAGATGGACAGGCCCTTACATTGTGAAAGAAGTATTTCCCCATGGAGCAGTAACATTATTCGATCCTATGACCCAAGGTACATTCAAGGTGAATGGGCAAAGATTGAAGCCCTTTATTTCAGATGCCCTGCAGGATGGTGAGTGTGAGATAGTGCATCTCACGAAGGCATGAGGATTCAACCAGAGGGATGTATCATATATACATTAGTTTGTTTGTCATTTCAGTATCTTCTTTATTCATTATTTTATTTCATATTTGCTAACTTTTGTTTTGATATATGCAGGATGAATTTAACACTTAGTGTATCAGTACCAGGTACAGAGCAGAGCTTTCAAAGAATTCAAAGATCAGATGAAATTCAACTTCAGAAGCTCAAGAGCAGATCAGGTTGTATCTATCCTTTCTCCCATATTCTATTGTCCTTTAGTATGCATGTGCATCGTATTGTGATATATTTTGTATGCCACTAGGGACAGTGTCATTCAAGCATGGGGGGTGGTTTAGATGCATGCACACAAAAATTTCAATTTTTTTTCTGACTGGTAATTAAAGTAGGCATTTGAGAACAAGTTGTAGCATATATGATTGTTTTTGGCATAATCTAACAGTTTATAAATTTTTAAGCCCCATAATTTTTTTTTTCTGAACTGATTCAAATAGAGTAGTTATTTATGAGAAAATTCAAAGAAAAGATAGTATTTGATTGTTAGAAAATTTTGAATCACTTTTGTATAAGTATGCACAGTATGTTTTGTGAAAGAAATAAGCAATGGAAAGATGTTTTAGAAAAATGAGTTTAAAAAGAATAGAGCTACGTTTAGTTGTTGATGTCTTCGTGAATCCTACTTGTGGAACTCAGACATGAGATGAAATGTTTGAGTCTCTTAATGAAAAGGATAACGAAGGAGATCATCTTCTTGTCTAAGTCGATATCTGTGGCCTTTGTAGTTCGAGTAAGTAGAATCTGAAGGGTGTTTTACACCTGGTGCCCCAAAGCCAGCTGGTTTGGGAGCCACCGGTTCGAAAACTTGTTACATGGACTGCATAGAAAGCCTAAGAGATAGAGACATTGCACATGACGAGAGGAAAACTATACGTAAACTATTAGAATAGAAGGTCTAGTGACTCGAGCAATTAAGTCTGAGGGATACTCTGTATCTAGTGCCCTAAGGCCGGCCGGCTTGGGAGTCACTGACCCAAAGCTCGCTAAATGGGTCACGAAAACTGACTATTCGAAATAGTGCTCATATGAGAAGAATGCGCAAGAGATCAAAAGTTGAAAAACAGAGTGAAAATGAAAGAAAAAGAATGTGCTGAATGAGAAAATTTTCATTGCTTAGGCATATATGTGTATTACTGTGCAGAAAATATACAAGTGAGAATAAATGAGTAAAACATGAGAATACTTGACTTTCGGAGAAAAATCATGAACTAGCTACAATATTAGACAAGTGAAGGAAAAGAATTTTTACTGTGGTGGCATGAGATTTTTAAACTTGTTTTGAGAATGTGAATTACATGAAATATTTGTTCCAACTGCATTCTTAAAAGCTTAATATTTTTGAAAAATCATCCTCGCATTTCATTGATGTTTGTGGGTAGCATCTCTGCAAACCCTCATGAGACCTTACTCGTCCACTAGTGTAAGCTAGGGGTTTAAAGGGCTTGTTGCATACGCTAAATGCAACCGTGATTCTTACGAAAGTGAGTTAGTATTATGCATTCATGCTTAGCATTTCTTGTCTTCGTTGCATATCATAATTAGGGTTTGTTAAGGGACTAACAAACATTCAAGCATGGGGGTATTTGATGATACATGAAATGCACATCATGTAAACAAGTTTTTCATGCATTTTGTATCAAGTTTAAGGTTTTAAACCCATGTTAGATGTGTTTTGATAGTAAGGGGTTATGGTTCGAATTTCAGAAAAATCAGAGTTTAAATGAGAGAGTTATGGCTATTTCAGTGTTTGGGCACGGATTTCGAGGTGGATCGGATCCATATCCGACCCATTTAGGTTAATTGGACCTTGGATAAACTCTTAAAAAGCCCAAAACCCAACCCACACGCCTATCCATATCCAATTTAAAAAGTTTTGCAGAAAACCCCCCAGAAAGTGGCACCTAGCAATATTTTATTTTTTAACCCTCTTTCTGAAAAATGTCAAAACTCTAAATAGTTTTTTTTTAAGAACCCTAGGCGTCTTTGGCTATGTTGGGACGCCTCCTACAGTGATTCTACTCCAGCAGCTCCTTCCTCTCCATCTCCCTCCACGTTTTGGCCATTGAAGACCGGTCTATGCTTGATTTTCAAGCATATTTTCGATCTCTCTTGTGTTCCTTTCCATTTCTTTCTTTCTCCTTTCTGTAGTTTCACCACTTTTCTGTATTTTTGCAGGTGTAGCAGAGGTGGAGACCATTAACCTTGTGCGGGAGTGTGAAACACACCAACAAGGTGAGCCGGCCCTACCTCCATCCGACTTTCTACACCCTCCAATCGAGAATCGGCTCACATTCCATCGTCGGTGGATCTCCAACATGTAGCAGCTGCAAAGGTGCTGTTTTTTTGGTGAATTCCAGCATCCTTGAACTGTTTAGGACGTCCTACTCCAGCCACGGTCCGCTCTTCTTCATCCCCCCGGTCGTCGGATCTTCCAAGAGGTAGGTCTTCTTCTTCCTTCTCTTCTAGCTAAAACCGAATTGTGTGTTGGTTTTCTTTTTTTTATTTTCTGTGTGTTTCTTATTTTTATTTTTGTCTCAACCTTAGATTAGATTTCGTGCATAGGCCAGCACGTTAGATTAGGTTTATTTGTTTGCTTGATTCATTGGAATCGATTTTTTTTTTATTTTTCATTCTTTTCCTTAAAATCGGCTAGATCTCCATCTAACTGATTCTTTAAGTGTCATAGGTGTTCTTGGGTCTGTTTTACAAAAAAACTAATAAAAAAATGTTGCTCTTTTGATTCATCTTAGTCGTTGGGTTGTGTGGGGTGATTGTTATTTCAATAGAAAAGCAAAAGTACAAAAATCGGCTAGACAATTTCTAGCCGATTCTTGATTTTTACAAAAATATTTTTGTTTCAATTTTTTATGTCCAGCGTGTGTATTGAGTTGTTTTGCTGAAAATCCAATTATAAAAGTTCATTTTAATTCATTTTATTCCTGGGTTGTGCTTGTGTCTTGTTTGTTATCATTTTTGAAAAAAAAAAAATCGGCTAGACTTATTCTAGCTGATCTTTGCATTTTAGTTAAATTTGTGTTTTTAGGTTAGTAAATTGTGTGGTTTGCTGTATGTTTTGCATATTAACAGCAGAAAAAAATCGTGTTAAGTCATTTCCTTATTTTCGGATTGTTTTAGAGAATCGTTTTTAGCATTTTTGTGTTTTTGGTGTTTTGGATCTATTGAAAAACAAAAATTACAAAAGTCGAATTTTATTTTTTTATGTTTTTAATAAATTCCAGCCTATTGTTGTTCATGTTTGCATTTGTGCAATTAGAAGTTCTTTTGATTTTATTTTAATTTAGTTTATCAAAATAGTGGCTATTTAGTAAAATCATTTTTTTTTAATAGTTTATGTTTTTAATTTTTTTTTATTTTTGTTAGTCTTCTTCTTCCCCAAGGTGGGGCGGCAACCATTAGAGCTCCCATTGAGCTCTAGGTCGTTTTTTTTTTTAGAAAGCATTTATTGCATTTAGGTAGGTTTTGGGAATTAGTTTAGCATTAACTCCTAGGAAATCGATTTTCCATTTAAGTTCTTTTATTCCCTAGGTAGATTTAATTCTATTAGTTTAGAAAGTAGCACCAATTGAAGTTGGCGGTTTTTGAGAAGTGAGGTAATTAAAGTAATTGAAAATTGAAAAGCTTTTGGAAAAAGGAAGTTCTTCAAAAATCGTGTGAGGCATTTAAGGAAGATTTGAATTTTGAATAAGCATTAAAGATGGAGTTACTCCTTACCTTTGGAAAGTGTTTTTGCATTTAAACAAAAAAATCCTAATTTAGACTCCACGATTTCCCTAAAGAATTAAAGGCAATTCAATTCTATCTTGAAAAGCAAAACTTGGGGATTTCTAGATTGGACTTTTTGTTTTCCAAAGAGTTCTTTAAAAGCAATTAAGGAATGTAACTCCCTCATTAAGTGGGACGGTTTTTGAAGAATCCAAATCATTTCCAAGTTGGGCATTGATAATTCTTACTTTATTTTCCTAACCTCCTTCATTAAAATCGGTAACTTTGAATTAATTGTAGGAATTAAGAGGTTACTACTTTAGTCTAAACCTAACCTAGTCAAACCGAGCCAAGGTCGAGTCAAACCCTAGTCTAAACCCACTTGAGTCTAGTCAAGTCAACCCTTAGTTTGAGTCAACTGACCCTACCTATTGAACCTTATCTAACCTAGTCGATTAGATTGACTTGGTTAGGTGAGTCGTTAATCTAGTCAAAACCTAGCTTAGTCTAAGTCAGAGCTTAGACCGAACCTAGGTCGAGTCCAAGACATAGACCTAACCCTTGTCAAGCTTTAGTCCAACCCTATCTAAGTCAAACCGATTCCACTTAAGTAAACCCGAACCTAGTTGACTAAGTCAACTCAAAACCGAGCCTAGTCGAGTCAAACCTAACCTAAGTTTAGGTCAACCAAGTCTATCTCACCCTACCTAACCCAAGCCGAACCTAGTGAGTCAACCCGAACCTAGTTGACTAAGCCAACTCAATACTGAGTCCAACCTAGTTTTAGTTAGACCCAATCGATTCAAAACCCTATCGAAGCTTAAGTCAAGTCATAGACCAACCCGAACCCAACTAGTTAGGTCAAGCCTAATCGAGTCAACCTTAGCCAAGTTAACTCAACCTTAGCTAAGTCAAAACCGATTCATCCTAAGTCAACCGAGTCTAGTCAACCGACCCTAGTCCTAGTCAAATCCGTGTCTTATTGTTCCATATTAGTCCCATAATTTTTAGATTTAACTCATAGTGATGTTAGATTAGGTAGTATAGTTATTTCTTTAATTGTTTAGTTAAAATTTATATTTGTTGATTTGATGTGTGTTTGTTAGTTTGTCATTTGTTGATAAGTTAGTGTTATCATCGCAAAATTTTTAACTTTTGCAAATCAAACTGACCTTTGAAAAAGATTTTTGAAAATAACTCGCCTCCGTTTTTAAAATGCGGGAAATATCCGAAGAATGGGACTCGCCTGTCGGTACGAGGTTCAACCGTTCCTGCCACCTTTAACAGGGGTAATTGAACCAAGGATCAATCTTATGCTCTACTCTATTCAACTTGTCTAAATCATATTCTAATTTCTAAATGCACATAGAATCAGGCATGTGCTATGAATTTTCAGAAAAATGCACATTTAAAAACATGATGTTTGCTTTGAATGATTGAAATATAAAATGTAAATCTTGGAAAATCGTGAATTGGGATTTCAAATATACTTCTGAGAGAAATAAAAATCGATTTTGAGAAATCCTTGACATTTGGTGAAAATCGATTCTGAGAGACTTGGTTTCTCTGAATTCAAACTTGGAAATTGAAATTCTAACTTAGAAAATTTGAATTTGGAACTTGGGAAATACTTGAAATATCCTTTGAAATTCAATGTCTTTGGGAAAATGGATTTTGTTATAAGACTTAGGAGATTTTGAGGAATTCAATTTCCTTGACTTGGATTTTGAATTGGAGTTGACAAATGCATGAAATGAATGAATATGGATTTGAGGAATTGAGAAATACTTTTTGTATTTTGAGAAATGCAGTGCATTTTTGAAGTTAGCCTAAGAGTGTAGGCTGAATGTGGCTAATGTGAAGATTATAAATCTGAGTATCATTCGTATTCTGACTATGGCCATAAATACAAATTCCACCAAGTTCATAAACTTCATAGAAGCTAGTGCATGTGCCATTCGTGTAGACCATGGTGAATTTATAAAAATATGCATGAATCATCATCCACCACACATTAACATTAAAAAAAATATAAGCTATATGCAATGCAACCTAAGCTAAGCAGGAAATGTAAATTCTTATTCCAAACTTTAATTACAAATTACATCACTATTGAAATTTAAATACATGAAAAATAAAGTCTTCAATGTACCTGCAAAACTAGAAAACTTGGTTAATGAAAATATGTTGGCTTTTCTAGATTTATCCAGTAATATCTAGAAATTACTGGATTTTGCTAGATATAAGCCTTTTCCTTGATTCCCTTAAATAAAAATGATAAAATATGAAATAAAATTGAATAAATATGAAAGCGAAGATATGAAATTTCGGAATTGGGGTCAAAATGACCAAAATACCCCTAATAACAAGACTATGGCCTTGAAATTAGGGTTTTTAGAAAGATATTTTGATAAAATGCAAATTTTGAAATTCAAATGCACATAAACTAGGCTAAAATATGATATGACATACTTAAACACATGAAAATTAAGGTTAGGGATTTCGAAATTTAGGTCAAATGACCAAATTGCCCCTGATAGCAAGACTATGGCCTTGAAATCAGGGTTTTTAGAAATAGATTTTGGTAAAAACTTAGGTTTTATGCACTAAATGAAATCAAATGAGCACAAAATTAAACCTAAAGCATCCTAATATGATTATGAACATGATTAAACCCTAAAAATATATGCTTATGCACGAAAATCCAACAATATCACAAAAACTGTGATTTTAGCAGTGTTTTTGGATCTTTCAGGAACCCAGTTTTGCAATTTGCTTAATTCAGCCATCAAATGGATTCCAAAATCCATAAAAATTGGTAACTGCACTTTTTATAACCCTAATGTAGAATTGGAATTATAAAAATAATTTTTTGACATTAAATTAATCCGAAAATTGTATTAAACCCTAAAAATGTGCTATTTTTGACCTAATTCACCAACCAGTCTCAGTCCAAGACCTGAATCAGGGGTCAAATCTCCATGGAAATTTATGAAATTTTACAGAATCTAACTAAGAAGAAAAACAGAAATTTCCCAATTTGCAGATCGGAAAATCATCTCTGGTTAGGGAGAAAACCTTCCGGCAATCTGAGCTAAAATATACCACTCTTAACAGGGATTAAAACAGCTATTCCAGATTGAAAATACAGACATAAATATCAATGCTAAACAAAAATCTCTGAAATTTTATTGGTGAACAGTAGACAAAAAAATAACAATACTCACTTTTTACAGATCTAGAATCGTTTCTGTGGTTTGGGATTTATGACTAACACAAGTCTGATTAGGGTTTTGGTAAACCCTAACGAGTTTTAAATTTAAAAACAGATTCTCCAAACGGGGAAAAATATTAATAGTGACCAAAAAATCTGGAAATTTCACATCAGACAGATCTACTCAATGTAAATCCATAGCACTTTACAGATCTAAAATCGGATATAAGATGAGAGAAATATCATCACAGCAAGTTACCTTCTTGATTTTAACCACGATTTTAATGTTTTAAAAACCCGATTTGATGTCTGATTTTTTTGACAGAGTTCCCGAGGTCCAAAACCTATGATTTTTCTACAGTAACTCAATAACTCATTCATGCATCACATATAAAAAAATCAGAAATAAATAATGAGAACTTCAATCCGAAATAACATTATCTTTACTGTTCTAAACCTAAAACACACAGAAATGTAAGAAACTTGAAAAACCATGCATTAACTAATGTAAATAAATAAAATAAACCATAAAACAGTAAATAAAACTTATTTCTATGCTATAGAACGTAAAACAAACATAAATAAACCATTAAAATAAAATAAAAACAGGGAATCAATGGCTGAAATTTGATATCACCTTTAAAACATAGATTTAACCCATTAAAAGGGGTAAATCATATATTTTATTGGTTAATAATGTAAAGAATCATATTAAAATCAATTCTAATGGATTAAAATCCCTGTAAATCACCCAAAACAGGGTTAGATCACCTTCTTGGATCGTTCTTGCTGATTCTTGATGGTTCTTGAGGTGAAACCATGGTTGATCTTCCACAAGGAGGTGTATATAAGCCTAGATCTAGGTTTAAATCATGAAAAACACTAAATAAAATATTAAAAATTGAAGAAATTATTTACCTTGGAGTTGCAGCAATGGAGGAAAGCTGGAGAGGAGAGAGAAGCTCCAAGAATCCAATAGGAGGTGGCTGGAAAATTTGTCCCCCCTATAACCCGTTTTTATAGAAAATTTTTAGGTTTTTAAAAAAATGGAAATTTTGGAAATTTTGGACTCTAAAGGGGGGGCGATTTTGGGGTGTAGTTACCATCCTACCCCTAGCCTAAATTATCCTATTTAATACCTAATTAACCCCTAGACTCTCCTAAAAAATCCTCAAATGTAATTCCACTTGGCATTTTCTACATTGGGCTTTTTAAAACACCTTTAAAAACACTAGTTTTAAAAACTAACTTTCAAAAATGAGTTTTTCAAAATGGTTTTGACTCTTCTAAACCTCTAACACTAACCAAGACATCAACTAACCCTAGTCTAGCCCTGACTGACTCGAATATGGCACCACCTCGAGTGGGCCCTACTTGAGTTTAAAAAAAAAAATGATTTTAAAACTTGAAATTGAAGGAGTTTTCAAAAGGATTTTCAAAAGCAATTTTAAAATTAGAATTTTTGAAATGGCATAGGGTTCTAACTGAATTAGAATTCCTCTGGATATGGTGCCAACTGAGTGGGCCCACATCGAGTTTTGGAAATTTTGAAATAAACACTGAAAATGACTTTGAAAAAGGGTTAAAATCGACATTTGAAATTCAAGATCTTTGAAAATAGGGTCTCAAGCGAACTGGAACTCCGAGTTAGAGTCCTGAACTCTTAGAACTCTGAGATTATAGATTTTAAAAGCCAAATGAAAGAATTTTCAAAAGATTTTATCAAGAAATGATGAAATAAGTCAGAAAACACAGTCAGGGTTAGACTCCTAACTCAACCGAACTCTAAAATAGAATCCTGAACTAACTGAACTATGTAAAATGACCTAAATTTCGAAAACAAACGGAAAAGATTAAAAATAGAAGTAAAACAGACTTCAAAACAGACTCCTGACCGGATCAGGACTCTGAGACAGAGTCCTGATCGGACTGAAACTTTCAAAATTTTGAGAAATTTGATAAATAGAGGAATTCAAAAGCGACACCACCTCAATGGGTCTCATCTGTGAATTGAAATCGATTCAAATTTGAATTTGAAATGAATCCAGATTGTTTCCTAGAGAAAATATTTCGAAATATAAAGTCCTGGGGTTGGAAAATGACAGAGTGTTGAATAAAAACCCAGGTTTTGAAATTGATTTTGAAATAAAAGCTTTAAAATTCAAATCTGGATTGAATGTTTTGAAAACAGGAGTGCTGGATCTCGAGAATGAGATGTAATGGCATGCAATGCGATGAAATGATATGCCGAATGCATGCAATGATATGCAATGACACATGAAATGGACAAACATTGGATGAGGGTGAAAATTTGGTGTGTTTACAGATGCCCCTCTTTGCTGCTAAGCCGGTTGAAAGCCGAGCTTAGTGGCAAAGAAAACATACCAAATTTGAACCATAAAAATGCCCCAGTTAGATGAATCGGACTGGGTATGAAAGAATTAGTTCAAGTGATGATGGTAGATATGAAATGGAGAACAAGGAGAAAATTTTATTTCAAAATGAAGTGAGATTCAGGTATTGCCCTTAACCTGGATGGGACAGAAAATACCTCGTGTAGAAACGAAGCTCAGGTTTAACCCTTAACCTGACCGGGAAATGAAAATGGAATACCTCATCAAAGGAGGCTCAGGTTTGTACCCTTAACCTGATCGGGCAGAAAATGGAATACCTCATCAAATGAGGCTCAGGTTTATACCCTTAACCTGATTGGGCAGAAAATGGAATACCTCACCAAAGGAGGCCCAGGTTTATACCCTTAACCTGATTGGGCAGAAAATGGAATACCTCACCAAAGGAGGCCCAGGTTTATACCCTTAACCTGATTGGGCAGAAAATGGAATACCTCATCAAAGAAAGCCCAGGTTTATACCCTTATCCTGATCGGGCAGAAAATGGAATACCTCATCAAATGAGGCTCAGGTTTATACCCTTAACCTGATTGGGCAGAAAATGGAATACCTCACCAAAGGAGGCCTAGGTTTATACCCTTAACCTGATTGGGCAGAAAATGGAATACCTCACTAAAGGAGGCCCAGGTTTATACCCTTATCCTGATCGGGCAGAAAATGGAATACCTCATCAAAGGAGGCCCAGGTTTATACCTTTAACCTGATTGGGCAGAAAATGGAATACCTCATCAAAGGAGGCTCAGGATTATACACTTATCCTGATCGGGCAGAAAATGGAATACCTCATCAAATGAGGCTCAGGTTTATACCCTTAACCTGATTGGGCAGAAAATGGAATACCTCATCAAATGAGGCTCAGGTTTATACCCTTAACCTGATTGGGCAGAAAATGAAATACCTCATCAAAGGAGGCCCAGGTTTATACCCTTAACCTGATTGGGCAGAAAATGAAATACCTCATCAAAGGAGGCTCAGGTTTATACCCTTATCTTGATCGGGCAGAAAATGGAATACCTCATCAAATGAGGCTCAGGTTTATACCCTTAACCTGATTGGGCAGAAAATGGACGGAATCCTCGAAAGAAGAGACCGTGATGGAACCTTCGGATTTCCGCACAATGAGTCCGATAGGGGTTTTGCAAAAGGAAGGAAATTGGGGTCCCTAAAGTTTGAAAAGGGATTGATTTTGGGCGCCTCATTGCTGAGACTAATTAACTTTTGAAATTGCCTTTTGCTGAAATTGGTGGCTTAACCTCAAGCCGAAATTGGACTGTCTATGGTGGGACAGTGGGGACACAGGGAAGTGTGCGAATCTGAGAGCCCGTGCGCTCAGATTATACCAAAGAAGGGAAGGAATCTTGAAAACTCCCGTTATCAAGTCCTAAAAGGGATAACAACTGATGTCAGGACGTGCCAAAGATGAACCTCAAGCTCTCGCTTCACGCCAGGATAGCTAGAAAATATTGTCAAATTGTTGAAAATTGTTGTTGATTCAAAATAATTGAAAATGATGCACATTGTTTTGAAAGTATTCCCTCTTTTCTACCTGAAGTATTACCTCCGACTGGGCTTAACTCCGTAGAATCAAGATTCGAATTCAAATTGCTTGCGATTGACTTTCTTTCAAGGAAGCTATCAATTTCCTTGATATGGACGGAAAAGAAAGTATTCTTGCTATTGCGCGGGCTATTGGTGAAAGAATATTGATAAAAGAATTTCACAAAATTAAAGAAAATTCTTGATAGATTTGGCAGTCTGATATCCTGGGATTCTTTTCTCATGATGATCTTTCTGCACTCTTTTTTTAGCAGATTGGAGCTCTCTTGGATTTTTCGGGAATTACATCATCCTTCATTTTGGAGATGTCCTGACTTGTCTCTCTCTTTTTTTTTTTGGAAGGGTACGTCACAAACTCCTTCATCTCAGAGATGTTCCGATCCTTCTTTTCTCTCAGGGATTATCTTGATAGTTATTGGCTCTTTGGTACGAAATCTCTTGATGATAGCTGGAATCAAATATCTTTTAGAGTTTGTCAGTAGGCTCATCACACTCGCCTTCATCTCGACGGTGATCTGAACTTTCCCTGGAAGGATCCGTCACAAACTCCGTCATCTTGGAGATGATCCAAATCTTCTTTGGCCCTGGGGGTCGACTCGCTTAATTTGCCTTCATCTTGACGACAATTGAGAGATCCCTTTTGTAGATATTTAATTGCAGCTTAGGTGATTGAGGAGATATGAAAATTGAGTGGGTTTTTTCTATATCACCCAGGATATTTCGACTGCTTTATTTTTCAAGAATGGTCTTTAAAAATGTGCCATTAACTGCGATCAATATCAATCACTCATGGCTTTGCAACAACATTGAATTCTCTTTGCTGGCCATATCGCGGATTTATTCTTCATCCTTTTGCTTGGCCAATAAAAAGATTTTGAATTTTGAATCCTTTTTCGCGAAAGCATTGCCCTTTTGGAAGTAATAATGGAGGTATTCTGAAGTAATAATTTTGTGCAATAAAGATTTTTGAAATCAATAAATATTTAATGACAAATTGGCAAAATTTTCTTGAAATCCTTTTGTGAAAGCGAGCATTTGAAGCACAACGCAACACATCCATGACAAAAATTCTCTTCTCCTTTCCCCAAAGGAGAAGATTCAGAAATTGGAATTGGGAATTACTCCTCTCTTCCCTGAAGAGGAGGTGTTTGCAAAACGAACTTTCGAAGAGAAATTAAGCTTTCGTCAAAACTTCCTAACATTAGGCTTCTCTTATGGAAAGGGGGCCGAAATTGGTGAGGTTGGTAAATTGGTCATGAAGGAACGAGTTCATCACACTCTCCCTGAAAAGAGGGTCCTTCATGATGAAATGGCCTAGTTTGAAATTTGGGGGGCCACAAGGAAGGCAAGTCTCCGTCGAGTCTCTCCCTATAAAAAGGGTTCCTTGTGTGAAATTTGGAATTTTGTTTTGCAAATGGTTCACAAAGGCACGAGTCCCTTCAAACTCAACCTGAAAAGGGGCTAAGTGAACGAATTGGATAGCATGCGAAAAGCGCGAGCTCCCTCAAACTCTCCCTATACAAAGGGTCTCTCGCAAGAGAAAATAATTGAAATTGGGTATCGGGTGACTCAAAAGGGTCAAATTTTGGAAATTGGAATTTTGAAATTTGATATTTGAAATTGGAAATTGGAAATTGGAAATTGATTGACCCGAAGGTCGAAATTGTGAATTGGTTTACTGAGAATGACATGGGTTCTATAGGGATTCAGCCTAAGAACGACATTGGTTCTATTGAGAATGACATTGGTCCCGTAGGGGTTCGACCTACGAACTATCAATTCCATAGGAATTCAACCTAAGGATCATAGCTTAAGAAGGAATGATTCCAACTTGTGAGCTTTGAATGGACCAGGTGCTAAACTGGGTTTTTGAGGGAAGATTCGAATCGAAATTCAATTCTTCAAGGAAAACTAGATGAATTGGATTTTGAAAGAAAATTCAAGTCGGAACTTGGATTTTCTAGACCAACTCTGAAGGAAAAGAAAACTCGAGTCGGAACCCGAATCTTCGAAGGAAAACTAGGTCCATTATGGAAGGAAAAGAAATTCGAGTCAGAACCCGAATCCCGAAGGAAAGGTAGATCAATTTGGAAGGAGAAGAAATTCGAGTCGGAACCTGAATCCCAAAGGAAACTAGATTAACTAGAAGGAAAGAAGATTCGAGTCGGAACTCGGATCCTGAAGGAAAACTAGACCAGTTGGAAGGAAAAGAAATTCGAGTCGGAACTCGAATTCCGAAGGAAAACTAGATCAACTAGAAGGAAAGAAGATTCGAGTCGGAACTCGGATCCTGAAGGAAAACTAGACTGGTTGGAAGGAAAAGAAATTCGAGTCGGAACTCGAATCCCGAAGGAAAACTAGATCGATTAGAAGGAAAGAAATTCGAGTCGGAACTCGAATCCCGAAGGAAAACTAGATCGATTAGAAGGAAAGGAAATTTGAGTCCGAACTCGAATCCCAAAGAAAAACTAAACCGGTTAAAAGAAAAAGAAATTCAAGTCGGAACTCGAATTCCTGAAGGAAAACTAGGTTAATTAGAAAAAAAAAGGAAATTCGAGTCGGAACTCGAATCCCAAAGAAAAACTAAACCGGTTAGAAGGAAAAGAAATTCGAGTCGGAACTCGAATTCCTGAGGAAAACTAGATCAACTAGAAGGAAAGAAGATTCGAGTCGGAACTCGGATCCTGAAGGAAAACTAGACTGGTTGGAAGGAAAAGAAATTCGAGTCGGAACTCGAATCCCGAAGGAAAACTAGATCGATTAGAAGGAAAGAAATTCGAGTCGGAACTCGAATCCCGAAGGAAAACTAGATCGATTAGAAGGAAAGGAAATTTGAGTCGGAACTCGAATCCCAAAGGAAAACTAAACCGGTTAGAAGAAAAAGAAATTCGAGTCGGAACTCGAATTCCTGAAGGAAAACTAGGTTAATTAGAAAAAAAAAGGAAATTCGAGTCGGAACTCGAATCCCAAAGGAAAACTAAACCGGTTAGAAGGAAAAGAAATTCGAGTCGGAACTCGAATTCCTGAGGAAAACTAAATCAGTGGACACTGAATTTTAAAGTGTACCAGTGTAAACACCAGATTTTGAAAATATGCCAATACAAGCATTATGTTTTGAAAAATTACCAGTATGAATACCGGGTTTTGGAAGATTACCAGTACGAGCGCTGGATTTTAGAAGGTTACCAGTACGAGCACTGGATTTTCAAAGATTACCAGCACGAGCACTGGATGTCGAAAGATTACCAGCACGAGCACTAGGTTTTGAAAGATTACCAGTACGAGCACTGGATTTTAAATGGTTACCAGTATGAGCATTGGGTTTTAAATGGTTACCAGTACGAGCACTGGGTTTTGAAAGTTTACCAGTATGAGCACTGAATTTTGGAAAATTACCAGTACGAGCACTGGATTTTGGAAAATTACCAGTACGAGCACTAGATTTTGAAAGATTACAGTACGAGCACTAGATATTAAATGGTTACCAGTATGAGCACTGGGTTTTGGAAAAAGTCTGACCAGTGAATACTGAATTTAGAGGGTTCGACCAGTAAAAACCAGATTCAGGAAGTTCGACCAGTGAATACTGGATTCAGGAAGTTCGACCAGTAAAAACCGGATTTAGGAAGTTCGACCAGTGAATACTGGATTCAGGAAGTTCGACCAGTGAAAACTGGATTTAAGAAGTTCGACCAGCGAAAACTGGATTCAAGAAGTTCGACCAGTGAAAACTGGATTCAAGAAGTTCGACCAGTAAAAACCGGATTTAAGAAGTTCGACCATTAAAAACCGGATTTAGGAAGTTTGACCAGTGAAAACTGGATTCAGGAAGTTCGACCAGTGAAAAATGGATTTAAGAAGTTCGACCAGCGAAAACTGAATTTAGGAAGTTCGACCAGTGAAAACTGGATTCTGGAAGTTCGACCAGTGAAAACCGAATTTAAGAAGTTCGACCAGCGAAAACTGGATTCAAGAAGTTCGACCAGTGAAAACTGGATTTAAGAAGTTCGACCAGCGAAAACTGGATTTAGGAAGTTCGACCAGTGAAAACTGAATTTAGAAAGTTCGCTTCACCCGAAGGTTGACCGGTAAAAATGGTTTTGATAAAAACTCAGCTCGCAGGACGAACTTGAAAAAGGTTGGTGTTTAGAAAGCGCTTGATGATTGTAATGTGAGATTTTCAATCTTTTACCTTCATGCTAACCTAGACAAATGCCACGAGTCTCAGAATTCATCCCTTATCCTAAATGGGTATTGGATTGATGCAAATTGATGTATGCAAAAATGAAAATGAATGCATGCAAATGCAAAATGATGTAAATGAGTACACATGTGTGCAAAATGAGAGATTTGCTTGTACCTGCCTGCATACAGGATGTTTTGAAGACAATTTTTAAAATAATGCCCCAGTGTAATGGGGGAGTAAGATATTGGATGAAAGGATAAATAATTGATATTTGAGGAATGTTCTCTGAAGATAACAGTGGAAAGATTGACGATGTGCTTCTTGATGAATTCGGGAGACACTCTGAAAGAGGTTACTTCTTGTAAAAAGACATTTTGTAAAGAAGGAGAAATACAAAAGATAATGCCAAACTATGAGGAAGATTGATAATTTTATTGATGAAAGAGATGAGACCATGCCATCCATACAAAATGACGAAAGCAAAATGCAAGAATGAAAGAGTGATGGCCTTGTCGCTCTTAAGGGGCTGATGAGCTGGTTGCTTTATCTTCTTCTTTGCCTTCCACAAGGATATTTTTATCGATATAGTCTTGAATAATATTCCTGAGAACGAAGCAGTACTCGGTATCATGCCCCATGGCCCGATGAAACTTGCAGAATTGATCTTTAAATCTTCCCCTAGTGATAGGAGGATCATCGACTCTTGGGAGCTTAATCATCTGTTTGGCCAACATATATTCAAGGATTTCTTCATGAGGTTGATCTAAGGGAGTAAAGTCATGTTTAAAACTCCAGTTGTCGTGCTTCGACTTTTCTTGAGGTCTCGACCCTTGCTCAAAAGATCGCTGAGGTTGCTTATCATACTGGGGAATCGACTCACCTTTTTGCTCATTTTTGTTGGGGTTTGGTCCCCCTGGGCCAGAGCTGTGATCTTTCACATTTCCCTTATAATGGTTCTTGTTGTTGCTGGTAGAGTAGGTAAAATGGGTTTTCTTGTTAGATTCCTGTTGACTGCTGCTTTTGGTGAATATGAAACCTTCATAAGATCCATTTTCCATACTCAACTCAATCCATTCAGCTCGTTCTGTCAGTTCTATGAAGCTCTTCGATGAAGATGTAGAAATCAGTCCCCTCAGAGGGTTGCGAGAAGTTGCTCAGGATTAAAGATAGTGCGTGTCCTTCTGCTATTGGCTCACGCATCTTATTGCAAGCGGATCTCCATCTGTGAATGAAATCCCTGGCCTTCTCGTTTTCCTTCTGCTTCAGACTGCAGAGATGACTGAGAGTCGGGAGTGCTTCAACATTGAATAAAAAGCGCTCAATAAACAAATTGACCACTTTATCAAACTCTTTCAGCTCTATGGGATTAATATGCTCTGAATACCATTTTGCTGCAATACCCTCCAGACTGCGAGGGAAACAAAGAAATAAGGCTCGGTTATTCCTCCTGAACTTGGAACACTCTGCAAAGAAAAGGGAGAGGTGTGACTTTGGGTCACCCGAACCATCAAACTTAATGAATTTCTTGGGGAGGTTATCGAGATCATCATCCCCATCCAGTGCATCATAGAAGTCTTCACTTGTAAAGACTCTTTTGCCCTTGTCACGAGCTTGAAGATCCTTAACCATCTTCATCACATCTTTCAGTTGTGACTGCGTAGGGTCGTCAACAGACTGATTCTTGGATTTATAAGCCGACCCCTGGCCCTAAGTCGACCTTTTGAATTCATATTTATTTTCACATTCCTTGTCAGCATCGTCAGCTGATTCTGACTCATCAGATATTTCCTCGTGACGACTCTGCTTTTTGCTGATCTTCATATTCTTGACGGCATGACCCTTATCTTTCTGTTTGGTCTGAATTTGCTCAGTACTGGCCTCAGCTTGCTCTGCCAGCATCTTGGTCATCATTTTTTTGAATATGACGTACATTTGGGGATCGATGCCATCAACCGCCTGTTGACCCTGACTCTGGATGGATCGAGGTGAGTCCATCTCTTCTTCTGAAGCTACTGAGTACGCGACGCCTTCAACTGATGTGGTTTTCTTTCTGGATCTTGTATGAACCATTGGGTATCACAAATTTTCTCTTGGATATTGCTGATGCTCTCTGCAGGGCAGAACTGATGGTTAGGCTTCTGAAGGAAATTTGGTTTGGAGGAAAATATTTGTTGAGAATTTTGGTAGACAATTGAAATAATGTCCCATTACTAGGGATTGAGTCGTCGCTGGGATTACGACAATTGTGTTGCTATTCTTTGCAAGATAAACAACTGAAAATATGCCTTGTTACCTAGGCGAGGTCGTCAAACCAAAGTGAAATGTAAAATAAAGGAATTTTATTGAGGGGAAAAACATGATTTTATCAATAATACACTTGACAGAGGGGAGGGGGACAGACAATTTTCCACCACTCCGGATAATCAGAAGATACATGGGGACCAGGAAAAATAGTGAGAGTAACAAAGGAATCCCAGCCATGTCTGGCAGAATGGTATGCTTTGGACCACTGATCTGATGCGAGATCGAATTCTGGCAGAACCTCGGCTGGTGGACGAATCTCTACGCGCTTCTGCCTCTGAGAGAACTGCCTGACACACCGCTCTGGATGATAGTATGCGCAGAAGAATGGGCCAAGTAGCCTGAATCGCTTGCCATATGCATAAGTATATCTGGGAGGTGATTCCTGACGATCAAAGTAGTCCCATACGACTTCTTCCTCCTGAAGGTTGTCGATCAGGAACCGGTATTGCGCAACTGGAAGAAGCTTTTCACCATTGTATCTGAAGGAACTGGCTCGGACTGGCACATGTCGGAGGAACCAAGACTGCAAGGCATAGGTGCACCCTTTGACTAGGATCGACTCTCCGAGTGCGAAATGAGTCAACCCTCGGTATAGAAAAGCGAGTGCGGCCATGGCTATTGAGAGGCGGCTGGTCTGTCGACTTCCCCATCTCCTTAGAAGCTGAACTATTCTGATATTCATGTAATTCCGTCCATCGGGAAAGAAAGCTAATCCCACCATGCACAGAACAATCGCGTGCTGAATTCTCTCTCGAGCTGTCCTGGACAACGAGCTGACTTCTGCAAATGTTCCATAATGTTTGTAGATTTCGATCAGGTCCACATATTCGTTTGCATCCTCCTCTATCAATGGCCCAGACTTGCGTCCTGTCATGCGAGCTAAGGCATCTTTAGGGTCCAGACCTTTGACATTAATCAAAAACTGTTTCTCCAATGGATCTCTAGGCTGACCGGCTGGCTCGGGCAACATAATCTCTGAGAATTCATCCATCAGTACTGTCATCTCGCCCCACAGGAACCAGAAGGTAGAAGTGCTCGGATTCCACCGCTCTGCTAGTGCATGAATCAAGTTGCCGTTGACTGTCTGCTTTCCCACTGCGGACGCCAGTTCCAATCCACACTCGTCCAGATGGTCCGGAAACATACGAGAGAAGTTCTTGAACCATGAATAATACCACCGGGGAAAGAAGGATCCGGTGTTGAGGACTCGATGTTTGGGAAGACTTTGTCGCACCTCGTAGGAGATGTGACCCTCGGGGAAGACTGAATCAAGCTGATTGGATGCCATCGGACTGGAAGACATGGAAATTGGAATAAAACTTGGGAAAATACAGGAAATTTGAGGAAAATGCAGGCAGGATAAAATGAAGCAGAAATTCGAGATCCAGAAGAAAGTGAGGATGGAAAATCACCTGGAGTTTTGAAGGAAATTAAGGGAAATTTGGAAAATCGTCCAGGGTTTGATGAAATATGAAGAAATAAATGAAAAATGAAGTATTTGAAAAATCGTCCAAGGTTTAAAACATGGACAGTACATGGACATAGATTGGGGAATTTTGAGAAAATCGTCCAGTATTTTAGAAAATTGAGGAAAATATGGAAAATAAAAGGAAATAACATATTCAATCAAATTCTGCATAAACAAGCATGCACATACAGCATTCCCTAAAAGCTGACTCTAGATGCACAAATTTTGAAATAGCTGCAGGACCTTAATCCTAACTCTAAGGTTCAGATCAACTGTATCCAATCCAGTTATGCCTATATACTCAAGCCAAGGCTCGATGTACGTGGCATAAAATCAAATTCTCCGGTTCTAGGTTCAAGTTTTCCAACATCCTTGAGCACCTGCCGATATACGTTGGACTATGGCCCTTGGTACGTGGCAGGGGGGTTTTCACCCAAATAGGTGGCCCAGTTGTGAGGCTCTGTCCCGAACTATGGTTCTGGAAGAGAGCCCAACAACGTGAAGACCAGGACAATATAGGTGGGGTGATTTTTGAAAAACATGAGCACATGCAATCAAACAAAAGGCTCTAAGTCCTAAAGAGATAGAATTTTGAAATATTTGAAGAAGCAAACATTGTTTTCATATAATTCCTAAATTGAGGAGTGTTGTATTAGACCTAAGTCTATGTGAGCATGAATAATTCTCCTCAATATGGTCCTACCAAACCATACCTAGTATATATGCATTCCATGTCAGCTGGGTTCAAGTCTAGGCTCCTAGGTTCACATGATATCATAAAACAAAGCTGACATTCCATGAAAATCGATTTTGACAATTTGAACTAAGTAGAGCATTAGATTGATCAGGCAAAGACAGGTCCCATCACGGTCGCCAAACCTGTTATCATCGCAAAATTTTTAACTTTTGCAAATCAAACTGACCTTTGAAAAAGATTTTTGAAAATAACTCGCCTCCGTTTTTAAAATGCGGGAAAATTCCGAAGAATGGGACTCGCCTGTCGGTACGAGGTTCAACCGTTCCTGCCACCTTTAACAGGGGTAATTGAACCAAGGATCAATCTTATGCTCTACTCTATTCAACTTGTCTAAATCATATTCTAATTTCTAAATGCACATAGAATCAGGCATGTGCTATGAATTTTCAAAAAAATGCACATTTGAAAACATGATGTTTGCTTTGAATGATTGAAATATAAAATGTAAATCTTGGAAAATCGTGAATTGGGATTTCAAATATACTTCTGAGAGAAATAAAAATCGATTTTGAGGAATCCTTGACATTTGGTGAAAACCGATTCTGAGAGACTTGGTTTCTCTGAATTCAAACTTGGAAATTGAAATTCTAACTTAGAAAATTTGAATTTGGAACTTGGGAAATACTTGAAATATCCTTTGAAATTCAATGTCTTTGGGAAAATCGATTTTGCTATACGACTTAGGAGATTTTGAGGAATTCAATTTCCTTGACTTGGATTTTGAATTGGAGTTGACAAATGCATGAAATGAATGAATATGGATTTGAGGAATTGAGAAATACTTTTTGTATTTTGAGAAATGCAGTGCATTTTTGAAGTTAGCCTAAGAGTGTAGGCTGAATGTGGCTAATGTGAAGATTATAAATCTGAGTATCATTCGTATTCTGACTATGGCCATAAATACAAATTCCACCAAATTTATAAACTTCATAAAAGCTAGTGCATGTGCCATTCGTGTAGACCATGGTGAATTTATAAAAATATGCATGAATCATCATCCACCACACATTAACATTAAAAAAAATATAAGCTATATGCAATGCAACCTAAGCTAAGCAGGAAATGTAAATTCTTATTCCAAAGTTTAATTACAAATTACATCACTATTGAAATTTAAATACATGAAAAATAAAGTCTTCAATGTACCTGCAAAACTAGAAAACTTGGTTAATGAAAATATGTTGGCTTTTCTAGATTTATCCAGTAATACCTAGAAATTACTGGATTTTGCTAGATATAAGCCTTTTCCTTGATTCCCTTAAAAAAAAGGATAAAATATGAAATAAAATTGAATAAATATGAAAGAGAAGATATGAAATTTCGAAATTGGGGTCAAAATGACCAAAATACCCCTAATAACAAGACTATGGCCTTGAAATTAGGGTTTTTAGAAAGATATTTTGATAAAATGCAAATTTTGAAATTCAAATGCAAATAAACTAGGCTAAAATATGATATGACATACTTAAACACATGAAAATTAAGGTTAGAGATTTCGAAATTTAGGTCAAATGACCAAATTGCCCCTGATAGCAAGACTATGGCCTTGAAATCAGGGTTTTTAGAAATAGATTTTGGTAAAAACTTAGGTTTTATGCACTAAATGAAATCAAATGAGCACAAAATTAAACCTAAAGCATCCTAATATGATTATGAACATGATTAAACCCTAAAAATATATGCTTATGCACGAAAATCCAACAATATCACAAAAACTGTGATTTTAGCAGTGTTTTTGGATCTTTCAGGAACCCGGTTTTGCAATTTGCTTAATTCAGCCATCAAATGGATTCCAAAATCCATAAAAATTGGTACCTGCACTTTTTATAACCCTAATGTTGAATTGGAATTATAAAAATAATTTTTTGACATTAAATTAATCCGAAAATTGCATTAAACCCTAAAAATATGCTATTTTTGACCTAATTCACCAACCAGTCTCAGTCCAAGACCTGAACCAGGGGTCAAATCTCCATGGAAATTTGTGGAATTTTACAGAGACTAACTAAGAAGAAAAACAGAGATTTCCCAATTTACAGATTGGAAAAATCATCTCCGGTTAGGGAGAAAACCTTCTGGCAATCTGAGCTAAAATATATCACTCTTAACAGGGATTAAAACAGCTATTCCAGATTGAAAATACAGACATAAATATCAATCCTAAACAAACATCTCTTAAATTTTAGTGGTGAACAGTGGACAGAAAAATAACAATACTCACTTTTTACAAATCTAGAATCGGATCTGTGGTTTGGGATTTATGACTAACACAAGTCTGATTAGGGTTTTGGTAAACCCTAACGAGTTTTAAATTTAAAAACAGATTCTCTAAACGGGGAAAAATACTAAACAGTGACCAAAAAATCTGAACATTTCACAGCAGATAGATCTACTCAATGCGAATCCATATCACTTTACATATCTAAAATCGGATATAATATGAGAGAAATATCATCACAGCAAGTTACCTTCTTGATTTTAACCACGATTTTAAAGTTTTAAAAACCCGATTTGATGTCTGATTTTTTTGACAAGGTTCCCGAGATCCAAAACCTCTGATTTCTCTACAGTAACTCAACAACTCATTCATGCATCACATATAAAAAAATCAGAAATAAATAATGAGAACTTCAATCCGAAATAACATTATCTTTACTGTTCTAAACCTAAAACACACAGAAATGTAAGAAACTTGAAAAACCATGCATTAACTAATGTAAATAAATAAAATAAACCATAAAACAGTAAATAAAACTTATTTCTATGCTATAGAACGTAAAACAAACATAAATAAACCATTAAAATAAAATAAAAACAGGGAATCAATGGCTGGAATTCGATATCACCTTTAAAACATAGATTTAACCCATTAAAAGGGGTAAATCATATATTTTATTGGTTAATAATGTAAAGAATCATATTAAAATCAATTCTAATAGATTAAAATCCTTGTAAATCACCCAAAACAGGGTTAGATCACCTTTTTGGATCGTTCTTGCTGATTCTTGATGGTTCTTGAGGTGAAACCATGGTTGATCTTCCATAAGGAGGGGTATCTAAGCCTAGATCTAGGTTTAAATCATGAAAAACACTAAATAAAATATTAAAAATTGAAGAAATTATTTACCTTGGAGTTGCAGCAATGGAGGAAGGCTGGAGAGGAGAGAGAAGCTCCAAGAATCCAATAGGAGGTGGCTGGAAAATTTGTCCCCCCTATAGCCCCTTTTTATAGAAAATTTTTAGGTTTTTAAAAAAATGGAAATTTTGGAAATTTTGGACTCTAAAGGGGGGGAGATTTTGGGGTGTAGTTACCATCCTACCCCTAGCCTAAATTATCCTATTTAATACCTAATTAACCCCTAGACTCTCCTAAAAAATCCCCAAATGTAATGCCACTTGGCATTTTCTACATTTGGCTTTTTAAAACACCTTTAAAAACCTTTAAAAACACTAGTTTTAAAAACTAACTTTCAAAAATGAGTTTTTCAAAATGGTTTTGACTCTTCTAAACCTCTAACACTAACCAAGACATCAACTAACCCTAGTCTAGCCCTGACTGACTCGAATAGGGCACCACCCCGAGTGGGCCCTACTTGAGTTTTAAAAAAAAAATGATTTTAAAACTTGAAATTGAAGGAGTTTTCAAAAGGATTTTCAAAAGCAATTTTAAAATTAGAATTTTTGAAATGGCATAGGGTTCTAACTGAATTAGAATTCCTCTGGATATGGTGCCAACTGAGTGGGCCCACATCGAGTTTTGGAAATTTTGAAATAAACACTGAAAATGACTTTGAAAAAGGGTTAAAATCGACATTTAAAATTCAAGATCTTTGAAAATAGGGTCTCAAGCGAACTGGAACTCCGAGTTAGAGTCTTGAACTCTTAGGACTCTGAGATTTTAGATTTTAAAAGCCAAATGAAAGAATTTTCAAAAGATTTTATCAAGAAATAATGAAATAAGTCAGAAAACACAGTCAGGGTTAGACTCCTAACTCAACCGAACTCTAAAATTGAATCCTGAACTAACTGGACTATGTAAAATGACCTAAATTTCGAAAACAGACTTCAAAACAGACTCCTGACTGGATCAGGACTCTGAGACAGAGTCCTGATCGGACTGAAACTTTCAAAATTTTGAGAAATTTGATGAATAGAAGAATTCAAAAGCGACACCACCTCAATGGGTCTCATCTGTGAACTGAAATCGATTCAAATTTGAATTTGAAATGAATCCAGATTGTTTCCTTGAGAAAATAATTCGAAATATAAAGTCCTGGGGTTGGAAAATGACAGAGTGTTGAATAAAAACCCAGGTTTTGAAATTGATTTTGAAATAAAAGCTTTAAAATTCAAATCTGGATTGAATGTTTTGAAAACAGGAGTGCTGGATCTCGAGAATGAGATGTAATGGCATGCAATGCTATGCAATGCGATGAAATGATATGCCGAATACATGCAATGATATGCAATGACACATGAAATGGCCAAACATTGGATGAGGGTGAAAATTTGGTGTGTTTACAGTTAGTTAGTATAGTGTAGTTAGTTTATATTTGGTAAATCATTTAGTCATATATTTAACTACATTATTTAGTGTTTTGATTATAATTGCATTAGTATTTCATTTAGCGCATAGTCATAAAACGCATGTCATACTTCATGTAGAGTTCATTTAGCTTCATCACAGTTAACATCTGCATATAATCAGTTATATAGGATTAATTAAGTTTTTATTGCATGTAGATTACATTCTTAGTGGGTAAAATAGGTTCACAAAGTGAATAGTGCACTCAACGAAAAACCCGAATTTTGCCCTGTCGCACAAGCGTTAGTTTCTGTGCAAAAATTTTGTTTTTTCCAAAAACTTTTATTCTATTCACTTTATTGACGTGTTATTTGACTGCAGACCAAATTTCAGCTCTTTCAGAGTTGATTTGGTATGATTTTTAAGAGTTTTGCGAAAACCGCTTTTTCTGGATTTTAAATTACAGGACTTTCGATATCCTGATTTTTCCCAGATTTGAAACGCTTATATCTGGAGTTCCAGATATCGTTTTTTCATTCTGTAAAAACTGTCAGATTTTTTAATCTGTCAGTTGCAGAACAGAACAAATTTCGGGAAAATCGGACCTCGTTTTTCCTTTCAAACAGTGGTTTTCCAATAACCTATCAGAAATCTATTTTACACTAGTTAGGGGCAGTTTCGTAATTTTCTTAGTTTCGGCATTTTAGACCTGTTTTCAGTAGTTTCTGCATTTTAGGAGTTGCATAATCATCATACAGCATTAGTAGAATTAATTTGGTTAATTTTAGAATTAATTTAGTATTTTATTTAATTTTTGTTTGATAAGTAGCATTTGTTTTATCATTTTCGTAAAATTAGAATTAGTTTTATTTATTGTTTGCATTGTTAGAATAGAATACTAACTTTGAATTGTTTTCTGCATTTTTAGGTTGAAAAGCATATTTATTTTCCAGGGTTATTTTCCAAGTGCGAAGAACGAATAGTTGGCGAAAAGATGAAAATACCCTTGGTGTGGAGCAGAAGATTTAATTGCTTTTTCATTTTCTTTTTAGTGATTAATTGTAGTTGCATGATCGACTCGTCAGATGATCGACTCTTCGTGTGGAGGGACATTCATGCTGAAGAGCGAGGACGAAGCATGGAGGCTATTTGATACATTGGCCGAGAATTCACTCCACCATGCTTCGAGCTCTCATTCGGATAGAGCCACACCCAGCATTCAGAAGAAAGCTGGGGTTCTTGAGATTGGTCCATCTAATGCACTACAGTGCAAGGTAGACATGATTGCTCAGAAGCTGGACCAGCTTCTCTCAGGACCATCCACTACACAGCAGGTGTGTACTCTTTGTGCCAGTTATGGCTATTTTAGTGTTTGGGCATGGATTTTGAGGTGGATCGGATCCATATCCGACCCATTTAGGTTAATTGGACCTTGGATCAACTCTTAAAAATCCCAAAACCCAACCCACACGCCTATCCATATCCAATTTAAAAAGTTTTGTAGAAACCCCCCCAGAAAGTGGCGCCTAGCAATATTTTATTTTTTAACCCTCTTTCTGAAAAATGTCAAAACTATAACTAGTTTTTTTTTAAAAACCCTAGGCGTCTTTGGCTATGTTTGGACGCCCCCTACAGTGATTCTACTCCAGCAGCTCCTTCCTCTCCATCTCCCTCCACGTTTTGGCCATTGAAGACCGGTCTATGCTTGATTTTCAAGCATATTTTCGATCTCTCTTGTGTTCCTTTCCATTTCTTTCTTTCTCCTTGCTGTAGTTTCACCACTTTTCTATATTTTTGCAGGTGTAGCAGAGGTGAAGACCATTAACCTCGTGCGGGAGTGCGCAACACACCAACAAGGTGAGCTGGCCCTACCTCCATCCGGCTTTCTACACCCTCCGATCGAGAATCGGCTCACATTCCATCGTCGGTGGATCTCCAACGTTTAGCAGCTGCAAATGTGCTATTTTTTTGGCGAATTCCAGCATCCTCGAACTGTTTAGGACGTCCTACTCCAGCCACGGTCCGCTCTTCTTCATCCTCCCGGTCGTCGGATCTTCCAAGAGGTAGGTCTTCTTCTTCCTTCTCTTCTAGCTAAAACCGAATTGTGTGTTGGTTTTCTTTTTTTTATTTTCTGTGTGTTTCTTATTTTTATTTTTGTCTCAACCTTAGATTAGATTTCGTGCATAGGCCAGCACGTTAGATTAGGTTTATTTGTTTGCTTGATTCATTGGAATCGATTTTTTTTTTATTTTTCATTCTTTTCCTTAAAATCGGCTAGATCTCCATCTAACCGATTCTTCAAGTGTCATAGGTGTTCTTGGGTCTGTTTTACAGAAAAACTAATAAAAAATGTTGCTCTTTTGATTCATCTTAGTCGTTGGGTTGTGTGGGGTGATTGTTATTTCAATAGAAAAGCAAAAATACAAAAATCGGCTAGACAATTTCTAGCCGATTCTTGATTTTTACAAAAATATTTTTGTTTCAATTTTTTATGTCCAGCGTGTGTATTGAGTTGTTTTGCTGAAAATTCAATTATAAAAGTTCATTTTAATTCATTTTATTTGTGGGTTGTGCTTGTGTCTTGTTTGTTATCATTTTTGAAAAAAAAAAAAAATCGGCTAGACTTATTCTAGCCGATCTTTGCATTTTAGTTAGATTTGTGTTTTTAGGTTAGTAAATTGTGTGGTTTGCTGTATGTTTTGCATATTAACAGCAGAAAAAAATCGTGTCAAGTCATTTCCTTATTTTCGGATTGTTTTAGAGAATCGTTTTTAGCATTTTTGTGTTTTTGGTGTTTTGGATCTATTGAAAAACAAAAAATTACAAAAGTCGAATTTTATTTCTTTATGTTTTTAATAAATTCCAGCCTATTGCTGTTCATGTTTGCATTTGTGCAATTAGAAGTTCTTTTGATTTTATTTTAATTTAGTTTATCAAAATAGTGGCTATTTAGTAAAATCATTTTTTTTTGTTAGTTTATGTTTTTAATTTTTTTTTTATTTTTGTTAGTCTTCTTCTTCCCCAAGGTGGGGCGGCAGCCATTAGAGCTCCCATTGAGCTCTAGGTCATTTTTTTTTAGAAAGCATTTATTGCATTTAGGTAGGTTTTGGGAATTAGGTTAGCATTAACTCCTAGGAAATCGATTTTCCATTTAAGTTCTTTTATTCCCTAGGTAGATTTAATTCTATTAGTTTAGAAAGTAGCACCAATTGAAGTTGGCGGTTTTTGAGAAGTGAGGTAATTAAAGTAATTGAAAATTGGAAAGCTTTTGGAAAAAGGAAGTTCTTCAAAAATCGTGTGAGGCATTTAAGGAAGATTTGAATTTTGAATAAGCATTAAAGATGGAGTTACTCCTTACCTTTGGAAAGTGTTTTTGCATTTAAACAAAAAAATCCTAATTTAGACTCCATGATTTCCCTAAAGAATTAAAGGCAATTCAATTCTATCTTGAAAAGCAAAACTTGGGGATTTCTAGATTGAACTTTTTGTTTTCCAAAGAGGTCTTTAAAAGCAATTAAGGAAAGTAACTCCCTCATTAAGTGGGACGGTTTTTGAAGAATCCAAATCATTTCCAAGTTCGGCATTGATAATTCTTACTTTATTTTCCTAACCTCCTTCATTAAAATCGGTAACTTTGAATTAATTTTAGGAATTAAGCGGTTACTATTTTAGTCTAAACCTAACCTAGTCAAACCGAGCATCGGTCGAGTCAAACCCTAGTCTAAACCCACTTGAGTCTAGTCAAGTCAACCCTTAGTTTGAGTCAACCGACCCTACCTATTGAACCTAATCTAACCTAGTCAATTAGATTGACTTGGTTAGGTGAGTCGTTAATCTAGTCAAAACCTAGCTTAGTCTAAGTCAAAGCTTAGACCAAACCTAGGTCGAGTCCAAGACATAGACCTAACCCTAGTCAAGCTTTAGTCCAACCCTATCTAAGTCAAACCGATTCCACTTAAGTAAACCCGAACCTAGTTGACTAAGTCAACTCAAAACCGAGCCTAGTCGAGTCAAACCTAACCTAAGTTTAGGTCAACCTAGTCTATCTCACCCTACCTAACCCAAGCCGAACCTAGTGAGTCAACCCGAACCTAGTTGACTAAGTCAACTCAATACTGAGTCCAACCTAGTTTTAGTTAGACCCAATCGAGTCAAAACCCTAGCCAAGCTTAAGTCAAGTCATAGACCAACCCGAACCCAACTAGTTAGGTCAAGCCTAATCGAGTCAACCTTAGCCAAGTTAACTCAACCTTAGCTAAGTCAAAACCGATTCATCCTAAGTCAACCGAGTCTAGTCAACCGAACCTAGTCCTAGTCAAATCCGTGTCTTATTGTTCCATATTAGTCCCATATTTTTTAGATTTAACTCATAGTGATGTTAGATTAGCTAGTATAGTTATTTCTTTAATTGTTTAGTTAAAATTTATATTTGTTGATTTGATGTGTGTTTGTTAGTTTGTCGTTTGTTGATAAGTTAGTTAGTATAGTGTAGTTAGTTTATATTTGGTAAAGCATTTAGTCATATATTTAACTACATTATTTAGTGTTTTGATTGTAATTGCATTAGTATTTCATTTAGCGCATAGTCATAAAACGCATGTCATACTTCATGTAGAGTTCATTTAGCTTCATCACAGTTAACATCTGCATATAATCAGTCATATAGGATTAATTAAGTTTGCATTGCATGTAGATTACATTCTTAGTGGGTAAAATAGGTTCACAAAGTGAATAGTGCACTCAACGAAAAACCCGAATTTTGCCCTGTCGCACAAGCGTTATTTTCTGTGCAAAAATTTTGTTTTTTCCAGAACTTTTTGTTCTATTCACTTTACTGATGTGTTATTTGACAGCAGACCAAATTTCAGCTCTTTCGGAGTTGATTTGGTCTGATTTTTAAGCGTTTTGCGAAAACCGCTTTTTCTGGATTTTAAATTACAGGACTTTCGATATCCTGATTTTTCCCAGATTTGAAACGCTTATATCTGGAGTTACAGATATCGTTTTTTCATTCTGTAAAAACTGTCAGATTTTTTCATCTGTCAGTTGCAGAACAGAACAAATTTAGGGAAAATCGGACCTTGTTTGATCTGTCAAACAGTAGTTTTCCGATAACCTATCAGAAATCTATTTTACACTAGTTAGGGGCAGTTTCGTAATTTTCTTAGTTTCGGCATTTTAGACCTGTTTTCAGTAGTTTCTGCATTTTAGGAGTTGCATAATCATCATACAGCATTAGTAGAATTAATTTGGTTAATTTTAGAATTAATTTAGTATTTTATTTAATTTTTGTTTGATAAGTAGCATTTGTTTTATCATTTTCGTAAAATTAGAATTAGTTTTAGTTATTGTTTGCATTGTTAGAATAGAATACTAACTTTGAATTGTTTTCTGCATTTTTAGGTTGAAAAGCATATTTATTTTCCAGGGTTATTTTCCAAGTGCGAAGAACGAATAGTTGGCGAAAAGACGAAAATACCCTTGGTGTGGAGCAGAAGGTTTAATTGCTTTTCATTTTCATTTTAGTGATTAATTGTAGTTGTATTAACTTTATAGTTGTAAATTGATATTGTTAATTAATAAATCAAATTTTCTAGAAATACCTTAATTAATTCCTGTTCCCTGAGGATTCGACCCGAACTTACCACTTTGTGGAAAGTCGGTTTTTATATTTTTGGTTGACGATTTTCCAAAGTTTATTGCAAATACTTGTTTTAAAAAGATTATTTCAAAATATCAACCAAATTTTGGTGCCGTTGCCGGGGAACGGTGAATTAATTACTATATTTCTTAGAGTTTGATTTATTAATTTGTTTTAGTTAGTTAATTAGTTTTTTCTTTTTAGTTATTAGGATTAGTAAGTGAATATAGGATTAACATAGTTAGTAAATATAGGATTCACGTACTGTTCTTTTTAGGATTCACTAAATTATCATTCTGCAAGGAGCGATTAGACAGGTGGGTTTTAGAAAAACATAGTTTGTGATTTCCTGTATTTATTTGTTTTAGCATTTTAGAATAGTTTACTTTGTTACTTATTCATTTAGTTATAGAATTCTGACATAGCTAGATAGCATATCTGTGTGTTTTTAGTTATTGTTATTTGTTTATTTACATTTTAGTACTTGTGTTAGTCTAGATTTAGAGTTAGGTCGTTTGCTTACATCTGGTCTTAGTACCAGTGTATGCAGGAACGACGAGGTTTAGGAACCCCATTACACCCATTTGTTGACAACCCAGAGAGAATTTTACATTCTCATCGAAGTTCGACAACAATGGCTGACATGGATCTTCCACCTCCACCCCCAGTTCATCCACGTCCTCTGTGGGAATACTTCATTCCCACAGACTATGTTCAGGCATCCTGCATTCGGAGACCCGATGTAGGAGCGCCTCATTACGAGATTAAGGCCAACATTATTCAGATGCTTCCATCCTTTTATGGCCTTAGTCATGAAGATCCCTACCGACATTTAGATGAATTCCTCGAAATCTGTTCTACTATTAAGATACAGAATTTCGATGATGATGCTTTGAGATTGACTCTATTCCCTTTTTCATTGAAGGACAAAGCCAAGTATTGGTTAAAGTCCTTAGATTCTGTAGAAATAGAGTCCTGGGATCAATTGCAATAGGAGTTTCTTCGGAAATATTTTCTCATTGGTCGTACGAACCAATATCGTAGAGCCATCACTAGCTTTTCAGAGCTAGATGGTGAGCGCTTTCATGAGACCTGGGAGATAATGAAGGATCTCCTCAGGAAATGTCCCCATCATCAGGTGCCAAAATAGCAACTGGAGCAGAGCTTCTATGATGGATTGTCTGACAAGAATCGTCAGATGATCGACTCTTCGTGTGGAGGGACATTCATGCTGAAGAGCGAGGACGAAGCATGGAGGCTATTTGATACATTGGCCGAGAATTCACTCCACCATGCTTCGAGCTCTCATTCGGATAGAGCCACACCCAGCATTCAGAAGAAAGCTGGTGTTCTTGAGATTGGTCCATCTAATGCACTACAGTGCAAGGTAGACATGATTGCTCAGAAGCTCGAACAACTTCTCTCAGGACCATCCACTACACAGCTGGTGTGTACTCTTTGTGCCAGTCCGGCACACGAGATCACTGAGTGCCCTTCGGCAGCTCAGTACCCTGAATTTGTTCAAGAACAAGTTCAGGCAGCTCAGGGTTACGTCAGACCGCCGAACAACCCATTCTCATCTACATATAATCCGGGTTGGCGTAACCATCCCAATTTTTCATGGAAGAATCCACAGTCTTCCATGCAGATGCCTACATCCTCTCAGCCAGTTTGGCAGCCATCTTTTACTCAGTCATTTCAAAGACTGAACTATTCTCAGTCTTCTTCTTCTTCAGTCACTCCCCCGATTCAGCAAGAGTCTGCCCCGCAGACATCTTTCGAGGAGAGACTGCTCCAGGCATTCCAAGAGGTGAAAACCTCTAATCAGAACGCCTTCGAGAAGTGTAGCCAGATATTGAGCTCACATACGCAGTCCATTGCGAAGTTAGAATCACAAATGGGACAGTTAGCTGAGGCTATTAGTAGGAGACCCGAGGGTACATTGCCGAGTCAGGCTGTCATGAACCTGAAGGGTAAGGACCAGATGACTGGAGGCCTATTTCATACTGAGACACAATAGCAGGCCAAATTGGTTATGGAATTAAGGAGTGGACGTGAGTATCACGTCGAGAGCAGAGAGAGGATAGAGGAGCCAGAGACCATTGTTTCACCTACATCGGCTCAGCCTTCATTATCATCCCCATCTTCATCTTCATCATCATCAACATCTTCATCTTCTTTGCAGAAGAAGGATAGGAGTGAGCCTTCTCGCAAAGAGGAGGAGCCAACAGAGTATATTCCCCCACCACCCTATCCCAAAGCATTAGAGTCTCCTAGATATAGAGGAAAGCAAGGTGCGAAGATCTAGGACATGCTTGACATCTTCAAGCATGTGCAGATCAACCTACCTTTGCTCGATGCGATTCAGCAGGTGCCGGCATATGCCAAATTCCTGAAGGAACTATGTACGCAGAAGCGTAAATCTAGAGAGAGAGTTCCTAACAGGGTCCATCTGACTGAGCAGGTGAGTTCAGTACTTCAGCATCAGACACCACCAAAGCTCAAGGACCCTGGCGCCCCTATCATTGCTTGTACTATAGGGAACATCCGAATAGAACGCGCGTTGCTCGATCTTGGAGCAAGCGTAAACATTCTGCCCAGGTATTTCTTTGATTCTTTCGGGCTAGGAGAGATGAGATCGACTCCGATTACACTGCAACTGGCAGATCGTTTTGTCAAGGTACCGAGAGGTGTCTTGGAGGACGTGCTAGTTAAGGTGGATGACTTTTATTTTCCAGTCGATTTCATTATTCTTGATATGGAAGGAGTAGACAGCCAACACCAGACTCCGATTATTTTAGGCAGACCATTCTTGGCGACTGCCAATGCGTGCATCAACTGTAGGACCGGAGCCATGGATCTCTCATTCGGCAATAGGAAAGTCAAGCTGAATATTTTCAATGCCGCGATGGGACCAGCGGGAGACATGGACTGCTTTCATGTAGATATTGCACATGAGTTAGTGGAGGAGCAACCCGAGTTGTACATTACTGAGGATTCTTTAGATTTGTACCACATAGAGAAGAATGGTGGTGTAGATAATGTAGATGTGTCTAGAGTGTCGTCGGAGAGACCACCTTGGGGAGTCATCATTGAGACTCTCCCACCACTTGCGGAGACCCCCGCCAAATCTTCGATCGAGTCACCTCCGAAACTTGAGTTGAAACCCTTACCAGATTCACTCAAGTATGCTTATCTCAGAGATGATAAGACTCTGCTTGTGATCATCTCGTCCCGGCTCACTGAGGAGCAGGAACAGAGACTGCTGACTATTCTTCGAGAGCACAAGGCAACGATTGGCTGGGGAGTTGCTGATCTGAAGGGGATTGATCCTTCATTCTGCATGCATAGAATCCATTGTGATGAGGAAGTCAAGCCATTTAGGGATATGCAGAGAAGGCTAAATCCCAACATGAAGGAAGTGGTGAAGAAAGAGGTGGTGAAGTGGTTGGATGCCGGAATCATTTACCCTATTTCTGATAGCCAGTGGGTCAGTCTGATTCAGGTTGTGCCGAAGAAGTCAGGACTCACTGTGGTTGAGAACGAGAAGGGTGAGAGAATGCCGATGAGAACCACCACAGGATGGCGAGTCTGCATCGATTATATGAAGCTGAATGTGGCAACTAGGAAAGATCATTTCCCATTGCCATTTATTGATCAGATCTTAGAGAGACTCGCAGGGCAGAGCTACTACTGCTTTCTAGATGGATATTCAGGATACAATCAGGTAGCTGTCCATCCTGACGACCAGGAGAAGACCACATTTACATGTCCTTATGGTACCTTCGCGTTTAGACGTATGCCGTTCGGGCTCTGCAATGCCCCGGCCACTTTTCAGAGGTGCATGCTTGCTATCTTCTCGGACATGATTGATGATGTGATGGAAGTTTTCGTGGATGACTTTTCAGTGTATGGCTCTTCTTTTGAAGATTGCCTCCAAAAACTCACTCGAGTATTGAGTAGGTGTGCGGAGACCAATCTCGTCCTGAGTTGGGAAAAGAGCCATTTTATAGTCCAGGAGAGGATTGTGCTCGGACACATTGTGTCCAAGCGTGGCATTGAGGTTGACAGAGCGAAGGTGGAATCCATTTCCCGTTTGACTCCACCCACCTCTGTGAGGCAGATTCGATCATTTTTAGGGCATGCGGCATTTTATAGGCAGTTCATAAAAGATTTTAGCAAAATCTCTCGACCGCTTTGCACTTTATTGGAGAAAGACCAGCCCTTTGTTTTCGGTGAGGATTGTATGAAGGCCTTTGAGATTCTCAAAGAGACATTGATTACTGCACCCATTTTGAGACCTCCAGATTGGACTCTCCCATTTGAGATTATGTGCAATGCGTCTGATTACGCTATGGTGGCCATTTTAGGACAACGCATTGATAGGAAGCCCTATGTGATCTACTATGCGAGTAGAACTCTGTCTGATACTCAAATGAATTATACTACGACAGAGAAGGAGCTACTTGCGGTAGTTTTTGCATTGGATAAATTCAGGTCCTATTTACTCGGTTCGAAGGTGGTTGTCTATTCTGACCATTCTGCATTGAAATATCTGTTGAATAAGAAAGACACCAAACCGAGATTGATTCGTTGGGTTCTACTACTACAAGAGTTTGATCTCGAGATTCGAGATAAGAAGGGAAGCGAGAATGTAGTAGCAGACCACCTGTCCAGACTGATCGTGGAGACCACGCAGGATCTGGGGCCGATCAGTGATTCTTTCCCCGACGAGGAGATCATGTCAGTCAGTACACCACAGTTACCCTAGTTTGCAGATATTGTGAACTATCTGGTTTCGAGGCAGATACCGGAGCATTGAAACAAGAATGAGCGTGAGAGATTCCTATCTCAGGTGAGGCACTATTATTGGGATGAACCAGAGTTGTTCAAATACTGTGCAGACCAGATCATTAGGAGATGTGTTCCGGAGGAGGAGTATCAGTCCATTCTAAATTTTTCTCATTCATTAGCCTGTGGAGGGCATTTTAGCAGTAGGAAGACGGATGCAAAGGTGTTGCAGTCAGGATTTTATTGGCCCACACTCCACAGGGATGCTCATGAGTTTTGTAGGCGATGTCTTCGATGTCAGCAGATGTTGTTTAAGACTTGTTCTCTTAAGAAGTGGTGTCTTATTTGAATGTGCTTAGTTCGTGAGTGTAAAATAGGATTCTTAGATAGGTTTATAGCACTCGTATTATCACAAAAAATGGTTGTATTTTCAAAATTTAAACCAAAATCTTTTAAAGTTTGTTTCATCCAGATGACTTGAGTACAAGCTAGGCTAGCAGCAATGTATTCGGCTTCAGTAGTTGATAATGATACACAGTTTTGTTTCTTACTGAACCATGATACTAGTGAGTGCCCTAGCATGTGACATGTTCCACTTGTGCTTTTTCTGTCAGATTTACTTCCAGCAAAGTCAGCATCGCTGTATGAGATTAGATCAAATGTAAAGGATTTTGAATAGAATAATCCAAAATCAACTGTGTCTTTTAAATATCTCATTATTCTTTTTACAGCTTTAAGATGTGATTCTTTTGGATTTGACTGAAATCTAGCACACAAGCAAACACTAAACATTATATCTAGACGGCTAGCAGTTAAATAAAGAAGTGATCCTATCATACCTCGGTATACCTTTGTATCAACAGACTTACCATCTTCATCTTTGTCCAACACAGTAGTAGTGCTCATAGGAGTAGATTTTGAAGCAGTTGAGTTCATGTTGAACCTCTTCAGAAGTTCACGAGCATACTTAGATTGGTTGATGAAAACTCCATCCTTGGTTTGCTTAATATGCAGTCCAAGAAAGTAGGTGAGTTCTCCCATCATACTCATTTCGAATTCCTTCTGCATGGACTTAGAAAAATCTTCACAGAGAGTGCTGTTAGAAGATCCAAAGATGATGTCGTCGACATAAATTTGAACAATTAGGGTATGATTATTCACTACTTTGACAAATAGTGTTGAATCTACTTTGCCAACAGAAAAACCAGTTTTTAATAAAAAGGTTTTAAGTCTTTCGTACCAAGCACGAGGTGCTTGTTTTAAACCATACAAAGCACGTTTGAGTTTAAAAACATGATCTGGGTATTGTTCATTTTCAAATCCTGGAGGTTGTTTTACATAGACTTCTTCATTTATAAAACCATTTAAGAAAGCACTTTTAACATCCATTTGAAATAATTTGAAATCCATATAGCTTGCACATGCTAAGAGCATTCTAATAGATTCAAGTCTAGCAACAGGAGCAAATGTTTCATCAAAGTCAATACCTTCCTCCTGGTTGTATCCTTGAGCTACTAGTCTGGCCTTGTTTCTTATAACATTACCTGTTTCGTCTAGCTTGTTTCTGAAGATCCATCTTGTCCCAATGATTGGATGATCCTTTGGTCTAGGTACAAGATCCCAAACGTCATTTCTTTGGAATTGATTCAGTTCTTCAGTCATGGCTAGCATCCAGAACTCATCAATGATGGCTTCATCAATCTTCTTTGGTTCAAGTTGAGAAATGAATGCCATGTTTGCAATCCGTTCTAGCTGAGCTCTAGTTTGAACCCCCTTTGTTAGTTCTCCCAAAATCTGCTTTTGAGGATGATCTTTGATATCGACAAAGGTTCTTTGGTGATCATCTTCATTAGACTTAGCTGTGTTATCTAAAAATAAATCTGTACTTTCAACATCATCATCATTAGTTTGTATATGAACAGATTGATCAATAGATTCACAAAAACTAACATGCATAGATTCTTCAATAGTATTATGACTCTTATTGAAAACTCTGTATGCTTTACTATGACTTGAATATCCTAAGAATATGCCTTCAACAGATTTAGCATCAAACTTATCCAGGCTATCTTTTGTGTTTAGGATAAAGCATTTACATCCAAAGACTTTGAAATAGTCTATTCTTGGAGTTCTGTCATAGAATAGTTCATAGAGAGTTGTATTTAATAAGGGTCTAATGAGAACTCTATTTGTTATGTAGCATGCAGTATTAACAGCTTCTGCCCAAAAAGATTTTGCAAGATTATTGTGTTGGAGCATAGTCCTGGCAGATTCTTGAAGGGTTCTATTCTTTCTTTCTACTACACCATTTTGAGGTGAAGCTCTAGGAAAGACAAAGTTATGAGAAATACCATGCAAGTTACAAAATTTTTCGAAGAGTTCATTTTCAAATTCTCCTCCATGGTCACTACGGATTTTAACAATAGAACACGATTTTTCGTTTTGTAATTTAGTACATAAGATTTCAAACTGACAAAACGTGTCACTTTTGTTTTTCAAAAATATTACCCAAGTAAACCTTGAGTAATCATCTACAATGACAAAAGCATATCTATTATGATTAAGGCTAGCTACCCTAGAAGGACCAAAAAGGTCCATATGGAGAAGCTCTAATGGTCTTTTACTTGAAATGACATTTTTTTTATTTGAAAGAAGATTTTGACAATTTTCCTAATTGACATGCATCACAAAAATAATCCTTTTTAAAAGATATGTTGGGTAACCCACGTACTAACTTATTTTTAGCTAGTTTAGAAATGTATTTAGAATTGACATGGCCCATTCTCATGTGCCATAGATGTTGAGTGTCATTATTAGCTATGAGGCAATGTTCTGTGATGTTTTCTAGGTACAGTTTATATATATTATTCTTTCTTATACCTTTTAAGATGATCTTTTCATTGGTGTCAGCTATGAGGCATGCATCATGATTAAAGCTAACATTATAACCTGTGTCACACATTTGACTGATACTTAGTAGGTTATGTTTTAAGCCTTTAACAAGGAGAACATCTTTGATAAGAGGTTTGTCTATGTTACCAATATTTCCAATACCAATTATCAAACCTTTGTTGTTGTCTCCAAAGGTGACGGTTCCTCCTTCTTTATGATGAAGAACAGCAAAAAGGTCTGGATGTCCTGTCATGTGCTTTGAACATCCACTATCTAGTATCCATCTGTTCTTCTTCTTTGGAGCCTGCAAAACATCAAGTAAATCTTCTTTTTGGTACCCAATCGGGTCCTTTTTTGTTAGACTTTGGAACCCATATCCATTTGGATTTGGGTTTGTCTATCTCTTTAGAGGAGTTAAAAAGATTATCATTATAATACTCCTTATTTGGTTCAGATGAACTTTTCACAAACGTGGTCTTTTGATTTATACAAGAAGGTTTTTTGAAATGAGAATAGCCAATACCATTCTTGTAAAAGGAGACCTTCTGAGAGGATAAGAGTTTATCCAAGTTCTCTTTACCTTTAGTAAACTTGAAAACCGTTTTCATGAGGTTCTCAGTTTTACTTTTTAGCTCTGAAATTTCTACTTGCATATCTTTAGTTTTGGAGCTAGTAGAGGAAATTTCAGACATAAGCAAAAGATTTTTCTTTTTCAACTCAGAATTTTCACTGCTGAGTTTTTCATTCTCTTGAGAAAGCTTTAAATTTTCAAATTTTAAAACTTTATTTTTGAAACTTAATTTTCTAGATTCTTCAAATAGTTCTTGAAAAGCATCTAGAAGTTCTTCAAAGGAAAAATCAGAGATTTCACTTACCGAACTTTCGTTTGCCATGAAGCACATATTTGCAGTTTCAGCTTCATCATCACTTGACTCTTCACTAGTGGATGGTTCTGAATCATCCCATTGAGCATGCAGAGCCTTTTTCTTGAAGAACCTCTTCTTTGGTTCCTCAGTTCTGGACTTTCTTTTGAGAAGGGGACAGTCACGTTTTAAGTAGCCTGGCTTATTACACTGAAAGCACATGGGATCTTCTTTAAGATCTTTTCTTTCCTTGTGCCTGTTTGGAAGCCGGTTCCTTCTCATGAAGCGCTTAAATTTTATGGTAAGTAGCGCAATTTCTGATTCTTTATCTGAGTCTTCATTCTCAGATAGGGCTGGGAAAGCTAGAGTTTTCTTTACTGGTTGCTCTTCTTCCCTTCTTTCTTTCATGTGGACTTCATAGGCCATAAGATTGCCTATTAAGTCATCCAATGTAAGTTTAGATAAATCTTGAGCTTCTTCAATAGCAGTAGTCTTTTTCTCCCAATCAGTTGTGAGAGATCTCAAGATTTTCTTCACCTTTTCAGTCTGGGAATATGTTACACCTAGAGATTTCAGATCATTGGTGATGTTGGTGAATCTGGTAAACATCTCTGTGATGGGTTCATCTTTGTTCATTTTGAACAACTCATATTTTCTAACAAGAGATGATATTTTGGCTTCTTTTACTTTGTTGGTTCCTTCATGAATAACCTCCAAAGAATGCCAAATGTCATATGCAGATTCACATATGGATATTCTGTTGAATTCATTCTGATCAATGGCACAATATAAGGCATTCATAGCCTTTGCATTTAGGTTTGCCATTTTCTTTTCTTCATCAGACCATAAGATATAGTCTGCGGATGGAGATGTGTATGGATGCTCAACAATTTTCCATACAGCAAAGTCTATGGAATTGAGAAAGATAGTCATTCTGCACTTCCAATATCCATAGTTGAAGCCATTGAAGAAATGAGGACGAGATGCGTGTTGACCTTCAATATCACGAGCATAAGAGGTAGATGCCATTTGTGCTGGAAGACTTGTTACGTCGAAACCAGCAAACCTGCTCTGATACCAAATGAAATTCCACTAGAGGGGGGGTGAATAGTGAAATATGATTATGATCGACAAAATAAAATAATTAAGCAATAAGGCACAACACATAAAACACAGAAGTTATACTGGTTCGGTCAATATCCAGACCTACATCCAGTCCCCAAGCAAACCACTTGAGATTCCACTATAACATCCGAGTTACCGGATAAATAGTACAACACCCTCTTCCCAAGAGGTCTTCTTCTCTCAACAGAGAAGGGGCACACCCTCTTCCCAAGAGGTCTTCTTCTCTCAACAGAGAAGGGCAACACCCTCTTTTACAGAGGTCTACTTCTTTAAACAAAGAAGGAATACAGTGAATAAACAGATTTACAATACTTCCTATAGAACCTTCAGAATGATATGAATGCACGAATGAAGGATTCTTAGAATGTTCTGTTTGTCACTCAGAGGATACTCTTTGTCAAAGAGCTGGACTTGACTTTTTCTCTTTTCTTTCTTTTTCTTTTTTCTCTTTCTTTTTCAAGGCTCTCTTTTCAAATCACGAATAGAAATTTTTCTCTTTGTAAGCTCACACGTCTATTTCATTCCATGTTTGAATAGTTTATTTGAGTGTGTTTATATAGCCTTTAAAAAGTAGTCGTTACATTTTGGAATTGTAACTTTTTGAAATGTGAAATGTTATGTCATTTCAAAAAATATCTTTTAGAGAAGATCGAGAATGCCTTTTTCCATAAGAGTATAATAGAGGGTACACTAGTCGTTGTATTGTTTTAGGTAATACATATTTTATGTAAAAAGTCTATTTCTTACAATAGTACATTGAACGTTGGGTTGTAGTTTTGTCTTTATTCTAATTAATGATTTGAGGTACATTAGTACTTCTTTGCTTTAAATGAGTGTAAGTACTATGAGTGTTTTGAGATATTTATTTGTACATAGTCATGTCAAGTGTTTTCTTTATGTTGTGTTTTTCAAAGTCTCTAGAGAGAATGAGGACCAAAAAGAAGGTCGACATTCTTTGGGAAGGATATTTAGAAAGGATTTGTTACAGAAGGCATTTAATGCTTTGTAGAGAGAATGATGACTTCAAGTAAGTCGACATTCTATGGTTATGAGAAAAGGTAACTAGAGAGAATGATGACTTCAAGTAAGTCGACATTCTATGGTTATGAAAAAAAGGTAACTAGAGAGAATGATGACTTCAAGTAAGTCGACATTCTATGGTTATGAAAAAAAGGTAACTAGAGTCCTTTTAAAGACATATTTTATTTGTTTTTCTTATGTGTAGCCGATTTATGTTTTTGTCTTCTTCTTGTATTAAGAGACATTTCATTAAAGAAGATAACTAAAGTCTTTTCAAAAACATATTTTATTTGTTTTTCTTATGTAGTCGATTTTATGTTTTTGTCTTCTTCTTATAAAAATATTTTTTTAAAGAGGGAAATTAGAGTCTTTTCAAAAACATATTTTATTTGTTTTCTCCATGTAGTCGATGTTATGTTTTTGTCTTTTTCCTACATTCCTTTTTTCATGTTGTCTTGTATATAGTGTAAGGTACAATGATTATATGACAAAAAGTCTTTTTCATAAAAGGTTGTAAGAAGGTACACTTATTATATGACAAAATTTTTTTTTCATAAAAGGTTGTAAGAAGGTACAATTATTGGTTTTCAAAAAAGAAGCTTTTTGAAACTATCGTATACTTTTATGATATAGTATGTATGAATGAGTATGTAATATGCAAAATGCAAGTTCCTGAAGGTTCTGTTACATATGACTCTAAAGAAGAAAAAAATCTTCATCTTGAGGTAGCCGATTTCTTCATTTGAACTTTTAGGAAAGCATGGCTCATCAAGCTTTTTCTTCAAGGAGTATGATTGCACCATAGTTGTACTTGAACAGGAAGTCTCCATCCTTATTGGGTGAGATATCCTTGCATCAAATACTCGTTAGATTTAAGGCAAAACATATTCAGTCATAATATAACATTATTTCAAGAGAACATATTATCATATCATATAAAATCAAATAAGACATTGTATCATATTATGTGACATCAAAACCGAGTTTCTCAACACAAATTTCAAAATCGATTTTCTAAAGTTCAAATTTTCTTGAGAAATCACTTTCTAATGCAAATTTCTGATTTCAAATAAAATTCAATGATTTTCCCAGGAATTCCATTTTCAAGCATTTTCCAGTCCTTTTCTAAATGCATTTCAATTTTCCAAAGCAAACATCATATTTTATCAAACTTGCATCTTTTCAAAATTTTATAGCACTAGCCTGATTCTTTGTGCATTCTAGGAAAAAGAGAGCATAATTTAGATATTTGAGTCAAGTTAAAGCACATAATCGATCCTTGGTTCAATTACCCCTGGTAAAGGTGCCAGGAATGGTTGAACCTCGTACCGACAGGTGGATCCCATTCCACGGAATTTTTCCACAAATTTTAAAAACGGAGGCGAGTAATTTTCAAAACCAATTTCAAAACTTTGGTCGAGTTTGACTCGCGAAATTAGTTTCTTTCTCGCAAGAGAGGGGAAAAATTTTGCGATGATAACACCGACCTTGCGTCTTCCAAACACATGAGTTGGGAGCCCATTAGCTCTGACCACTGCTGCTAAGGGGTTGGGCGTCTGTCATAGGCTGGCCCCAACCTACTAAACCGTTCGGTTGACCCATTGCGCCTATCACGATGAACCGAAAAACAAAGGGAAAACAAAAGACATAACCCTGGGGGCCAGGGGCCCTTTCCACCTCTAATGGGGCCTGGTCACGCCGTGACCCAGGCCAAGGGCATGGTTGTGCTAGTTCCAAACACATTGGGACTGAGCTGAACCGATGTTATGCCAAAGCGGGAGGTGGTGGCTACAGCGCACCAGCCGTAGCACGCCCACACTCAAGTGGGTGCCAACGGGCTGAGTGCATGCTGGACGAGCCCAGCTCAGTCCAGAGCACCCCAGCAAGGGTATCACATCCACGAACATGCCATGAACCCAGCTAAGAGAGAGAAAGGCATAACAAAGCTGAAGCTAACAGAAATATATATATAGGGGATGAAAAACTGAAAATGCACTTGGAAAAACGAAAGAAACTTATTGTAAATAGATATAGCAATCTAACTAATGTAAACCATGGTGAACCAATGAAAAAAAAAAATCAAGTTTCTACAAGCTAATCCACTGATGGACCATGCATGCATAGATGCATTGGCTCCTCGGTTTCATGATGTACCGAAACCATGTGCAAAACAAGTTTATTCTTCACCTTCAAAGCTTGAAGGAAAAAGGTTGAGCAACTGCCTTGCAACGTCAATGGTGAGGCACTCCCACGGCTGGGAGGAAGAGGAATTTAGAGAGGAGAGTGTGGGAGAGAGAACGAGAGAGACAGTGAGAGAATGGGTTTAGAAAACATCGCCCCTCTAATGGGGTATCAATTTTTCCAAAGGGGTTAAAAAGTGGCTGGGTTGAGATGGAGGGTGGAGAATCACCCTCCAAGATGTGGGGCTGGGGTGGATCATGGTTTTCCACCACCGCCCAGCTCCACCATACATCTCCAAGGATTCAAATCTTCTTTTTTTAAATTTTTGGAAATGCCATGGGGCTGCCGCCTCATGCATCCAATAAGGCTCCTTCCAAACCCATGATGGCTCTTCCCTCTTGGGAAGAGCCCTTGGGATTCCTTGAATCCCAAGGCAAAAGGGCTATCAATGCCCCACGCATTCCCCAAGAGGGGATGTCGACCTCCCCTATGCCAAAACGTCTACTCCTCTTGCTTCTTTATTAAATCTTTTTTCTTATTTTTTTTTGAATGATTTGGGTAGGGCCAATCGTGGCCCTCCCTTTTAGTTTTACTCTAGTCTCTTACGAGACTGCCACTAACCCAGCTGGTTTCATGGCCATGGTCGTCCTAAGGCCCTTCAAAATGGACGATCATGGCCTTGGTCGACCTTGACCAATGAAAGAAAAGGTAATTTATCTTATCGATTTTATTTTAAATTGAATTTCAATTATTTTTCCATGATGTACAATCATTTTATTTTACATTATCAAAGTAATTGACATTTCTAATCTACCCAAGCAAAGAAATCTTCGTTATGAACGAATTTGGTCTCGTTTGGGTCCTCGCTACAATTCTGAGCGATCTCCCATAATTCACATGCACTGACGGAGGTTTTTCGTCGTTCGGACCTAAAATTCGAGGTAAATCACAATAGACCTATTATAAACTTACCCTAAAAATTTTGGAGGTTAACTCACTCTAGATTTCCCTCAACTGCCTTTTTACGTAAAATTACGTGATTTGACCTGTATCTCTATGTAGACTAAATTACCAAAAATTGCCAAATCAACAAAATTTCATCGATCTCAACACAATTCGCGTAATATCATACAAAAAAAAAATCATGGACCTTACATCCTCCCCTCCTTAAAAAGGACTTCGTCCGCAAAATCACCCATAGGAGGTTACAAAAAGTTTGAGATATTTCTCTCTCATGCATGCTTCTGGTTCCCATGTGCATTCTTCGATGCCATGGTGCTGCCAACGTACCTTAACTAGTGAAATAGTCTTGGTACGCAAAACCTGATCTCGTCGATCAACTATCTCGCTAGACCATTCTGTCAAAGTCAGATCTTCTTGCACTTCCACATCTTCGTAACGAATGACGTGCGATGAGTCAGGAATGTACTTCCTTAGCATCGACATATGAAACACATTGTGAATGTGGACATACTGTTGAGGTAACTCGACACGATATGCCACTTCACCGATCCTTGCCAAAATCTTGAACGGTCCTACGTATCTCGAACTCAACTTCCCTTTCTTACCGCAACGAAACACACTCTTCGTCGGTAAAACTCTAACAAAAACCAGATCACCAACGTCAAAAGACAACTCGCGTCGTCTCTTATCAGCATAACTCTTTTGTCTATCTTGCACTGCCTTCAAATGTTCTCGAATCTTTTGCACCTACTAAGTGTAGTGCTGAAGAACAATTGGCGATTCTCACGATCTGTCGCTGATATCGTACCAATAAGACGGTGATCAACATGGTCTCCCATACAATGCTTTGTATGGGGCCATCCTGATACTAGCATAGTAACTATTATTGTATGCGAATCCAACCAAACACAGGTGTGAATCCCATTCACCCTTCCAGTCGAGCATACAGGCTCGCAACATGTCTTCTAGCGTCTGAATCGTCCGTTCGGATTGTCCATCTGCCTGAGGATGAAAAGTTGTACTGAACTTCAACTTTGTCCCCAAAATAGATTGCAACTGACCCCACAGTCACGATGTAAACCGGGGATCACAATCAGAAATAATCGATCTTGGCACACCGTGCAGTCGCACAATCTCTCTGACATACAAGTCAGCTAGACTCTCGAGAGATTGATTGATCCTGATAGGCAAGAAATGGGCAGACTTGGTGAGTCTGTCCACGACTACCCAAATTGCATCATGCTTACGTCTCGTCTGCGGTAAACCTACCATAAAATCTATCATAACATCTTCCCACTTCCATGGAGGAATCTTGATCCTCTGCATGGAACCATCGGGATGCTGGTGTTCCACTTTGACCTGCTGACAAGTCAAACATCTCGCAACGTATGCTGCTATCTCGCGCTTCATACCATTCCACCAATATTTGCGTTGCAAATCCTTAAACATCTTCATTCCGCCTGGATGAATCGTATATCTCGACATATGCGCTTCATCAAGAATCTCTTTCTTCAGCTCAGGGTCGTTCGAAACCCAAAGTCAATCTCTCATACGAATGCTGTCATCGTCTGTCACACTAAAGAAAGTATCTGTTTGTCCTGCCAAGGCTAGAAACTTACCATACTGGTTGTCAAGCTTCTCAGCCTCCACGATCCTTGACAAAAATTCTGATCAAATGGTCAGACCAGACAATCTGATCGATCCTCCTTCAACTGAAAAAGGCTTCCAAACTATGAAATCTTCAATCGGCTTCTGGCTCCACACGAGACTAGCCAAAACACCACTCAATTTGTGACTAAGTGCATCTGCCACAATGTTCGCCTTACCAGGGTGGTAAGACAACGTAAAGTCGTAATCCTTGATGAATTCGAGCCAACATCGTTGTCTCATGTTCAACTCCTTCTGAGAGAACAGATATTTGAGACTCTTGTGGTCTGAGAAGACCTCAAACGATTCTCCATACAGATAATGTCGCCACGATTTCAGAGCAAACACAACTGCTGCTAGCTCCAAATTATGTATCGGGTAATTTCTCCCATGGAGCTTCAACTGTCTAGAAGCATACGCAATCACCCTGTCGCGCTGCATTAGCACGCAACCCAATCAGGTACCAGAGGCGTTCGTGTACACCAAAAAACCACCTCTGCCTGAAGGTAAAGCTAACACCGGCGAGGTCGTCAGCTTTGACTTCAAGATATGGAAACTGTCTTCACAAGCACTGTCCCACTCGAACTTGATACCTTTGCGCAAAAGCTTCGTCAACGGTAAGGCAATCCTCGAAAAATCTTGGATGAATCGTCAATAATAACCTGCTGTGATCATCGCAAAATTTTTCCTCTCTAGTGGTTTCTCTCTCTTCCTTCTCTTTTCCTTTCCAACCTCTATTTCCTCCTTTTTGAAGGGAGAAAATAAAAGAAAGAAAAGAGAGAGAGAAGAGAAAAGAAAGAAAGAAAGAGAGGAATTCTTTTGCGGGTTTTCACTTGACCTTGATTTGAAAATATTTAGCAAATAACTCACCTCCGTTTTGAAAATATTTGCGAGAAAAATGGAGAGACAGGATTCGCTCGTCGATACGAGGTTCGACCGTTCCTGGCGCCTTTACCAGGGGTAATCGAACCAAGGATCGAATTTATGCCTTTTGCTTTGCCTAAATATTATCTAAGAATTTATTCTAACCCTAAATGCACAAAGAATCATGCTTGTGCAATGCAAAGATGTATGCTCTTTTTGAAAGATGTTTTGAAAACTTCCAAGTATTCTGAGATGAACTTGATAATGGAGTGAAGAGACAATTTCCGAATGATTGAATCTAATTTAGAACTTGAAATAGATCAGAGAAGTTCTAAGTCTTTTAAAATAATCAAAGTTGGGAAAATAAATCTTTGAATTTAGAAAGAATGATTTGAAGCTAAAAATGAAAGGAAATAGAGTTTCAAAGTTAGAAATGGACTTTGAATTTTAAACTTAGAATGAAGATGAGGAAATGAGTATTTGAAGTGGAATTGAATTTCAAATTTGAAATCAGGATGGACTTAAGAAATCCAAATGGTATTTAAAAAATGGAAACGGATTTAGAAGGTTCAGGTAAGATCTGAAATTGGATTTGAAATCTAGAATTGGGAATGGAATTGGATTCCCGATCCTAAAATGGATTCTGGATCTTAAAACGGATTTTGGATCTGAAGTCTGAGATCCAAGATAGAATTGAGTTCTGGATTCTAAAATGGATTTGGATATGAAGTCCGAGATCTAAGGTAGAATTTGGGTTCTGGATCCTAAAATGGATTTGGATCTGAAGTCTGAGATCCAGGATGAAAGTTGAGTTCTGGATCCTAAAATGGATTTGGATCTAAAGTCTGAGATCCAAAAGTGGAATTGGATTCTGGATCCTAAAATGGAACTGGATCTGAAGTCTGTGATCCAATGTAGAGTTGGACTCTGGACCCTAAGATGGATTTTGGATCTAACTTTGGACTTAGAATTTTTAATTTTGATTTGAGATTTTGAACTCTGAATATATAATAAATGAATTTCAAAGTCAAATTGGACTTTGAATTTGAAAACTTGAATTTTGGAATTTAGAAAATGAATCAAGAATTTCAAAGTTAAATTGAACTTTGAATTTGATTGGAATTTTTGAATATAAAATGAATTTGAAATCTCAAAGTTAAATTTGAACTTTGAGATTGGAAATGAAATAGAATTGAAAATGAAAAGATAAATTGGATTTTATAAGAATTGAGGATTGATTGAAGAAGATATTTACATCACTTGGAGTTTTGAAAAAGGAATTTTTGAAAATATGATGCAATTCTATCCTAAATGATGAATGAATTTTAAATTTTGAAAATGGATTTTGAAAATCGTATTCCATTCTTTACATGAATTGAAATAAGATTGAAAATATAATACATCCTTGACTATGGTCATTGAATGTATTATATAATAATCTATATTTAAATTCAGGTGAAGAATAAAACATATTTTTGTGCTTTTATAGAGTTTAAAATGAAATTAACTCTCAATATACCCTGACTATGGCCATTGGTATATATATTGAGTTAATTTTAAGTTAAACCCTAATAAAAGAAGAAAATATTTGAAAGTATGATGATTTTTGAAGAGGATCCAGTGTAGATCCAATGTTATTTCATAAAAGATGAAAATCCTAAGTCTTGTTTACATCCTGACTATGGCCATTGATGTAAATCATCAACTTAGGATTTAATCACCTCTTATGGAATGATGCACGTGCCATTCGTGTTTCACCATTGTGAGAATTTGAAACAAAAGGGAAGAATGATATGACAATGGATAATTCCTGATATTTACATGCTCATTCATTCTATCTACAACAGGAAATGTAAATTCTCATTAAGATTTAACTTATTACAACATATAAAATTGAATTTACAACTCCAAGTAATGATATTTTCCAATGTTTCCCGCAAAACATTTGGTTGGTATAAAGTGAGAAGAAAATGGAAATGGCAAAATATTCACATTGAATCTAAGGATACCGATAACTAGGTGGACATGCCTAAATAGAAAAGAATGCATGTATGAGAGGCAATGGCATATTCTGTATTCATGAGAAAATGCGCATATATACATGTATATATATACATATATATATATACCGAAGACCTATATGTAGGAAGGCATATGTAATGGGTGGAGGCAAGGGCCAGGATGGTCCAAGGTGAACCATCATGAAGTGCAATAGCCATAGCAGCTCATGATGCATTACTTATGGAAATGAAAGGCTACAGTGGTTTCTTGTGAACCACTATGAAAAGAATGACAATTATGGTAATCCTTGGTGAAACATTATAACAATGAAAAGGCCACAGTGGTTCCTTGTAAACCACTGTGAAAAAGAATGTCAGTTATAGTAGTTCTTGGTGAACTACTATAACCATAATAAAAAAAAAATCACAGTGGTTCCTTGTGAACCACTGTGAAAAGAATGAATCCAATGTCCTGTGGTGAGATCTGTGGTCATATACAGGATCTGATATTTTTAGAAGATCATCTTTAAGGTTTTAAGGAATCCCAGACGCAAACACAAGAAGGTAAACTACAAAATTTTGCACTGTTCAGAGAATTTTCAATGCAACTTTTTCCTGTAAGACGGAGTGAAGGCCAAATATCTAGAGTGAGCCGAGCCATCAATTCATCCATGCCATATGAATGCTGAACTCAAAATGATTAAAATGGTTCAAACGAAATAACACCAGATCAGTTCACAGGATCTTGAGACATTTGCTCAATCACCACATGTTAACACCAGCTCCATATTCACAGAGAATTTGTGAAATGAATAACAAACGACTTGCCACAGATATCAGTGAAAGCGAAGGATAACAACTTTTAGATAAAATCCTGGGTTCTGCTTCTTCCTTCCAGTTTGGATGGAGTAACTCAGATGCACCCCTGTGCACCAACACATGGGTAGGTATGATAAGAGAATCCTAAAACTGGTGCCCTACGATGCTACCATTTTCATATAACATAACAATTTATAAAGCGTGTCCTTGTTTCAAATTCATGCTTTTCCTAACAGACCTAGGGCAGCGACAATAGGAATGCCGCAGGTGTGTGCTATCCCTGTTTGCAAGAAACGTGAAGATAAATGGGCGAGGCATAATATATAGGGGTATCTGGTGAAGTATGGTCTAAGTGGGGTGGAGGATATTGTACAAGATGGTGCCGAGCAGGACATCTGGCGACATTCTCTGCTGATAAAGATACTTCTGTAAAGAGACCATTCCAGATCTGGGGAAGGCCTTGATGCTATGACAGAGTATAGGCATACTAATGTAATTAGTTCAACAAATTTAATGTCTAACATCAATTACTAATGGAAGCCAGAAAATGAGGCTAATGTGAAATGCTACCTTCAGTAATGAATATGACTGTATAAAGAATTACATGAGTATGAGACAATATTAAATGGAAACCAGATCCACTATTAGGCTCAACCGATTATAGGGTATCCAATGCCATACTAGGTCATATTACAGTAAAAGTGTAAGCCATTCATGGATTCAACAGTTCTACAGTAAACCGATGCTTCAAAAGGGAACACAACATATATGAGGAATTCAAGCAGTAGATGAGAGGGGTAAAGGGCTCGCACCTAACCACCACCACCTGATTTGCGGCTTAGCCCCTGCAAAAAAAAAAAGTTTAGTCAGATCGATAGCATACGAATTGACTCTACATAGTATCTTCATGAGTTGGGAGGAATATGATGTAAGTTAATGAATGGGAATGATATGGCTTTGGTTAGATAGTATATGCTGAAGAGATGGAAATGAGGGCAAATGCTAGAAATGCTATTAGTGATTGTGACGTTGCAGATGAGGATGGAAATGATATGCTGGGCGAGATGACTGTCATCAGAACTTCACTTTATCATATGATATAAAAATGAAATGATTACAATGTAGCATAAAAGAAAACCAAAAAAAAAAAAAAAAACTGATGCGAAGATGCAACCGAATGCCAATATAAAAAATGAGTGAAGCCTATATCTAGGATGGGAATCAAGCCTAAAAGAGAAAATTTCAAGATACAAGGGATGGCATATTACAGGATGGATGATGCACTATAAAGAACGAATGACCATTCAAGAATTCATCCGAGAGATCACCATTACTGACCGAAGTCCCGAATGATTCTGACTCTGAGCAGCGTATTCTCCTCTTTCAACCATATCTAACATCCCATGTATATATATATATATATATATATATATATATATATATATATATATATATATTTAAAACAGAACTTACAAAATCAAAGGCACCTTTTCAGAACATACTTGACGTAAGCCCCTTTTGCCCAATCCTCTCTTGCTTTCATGAACTGAGGTCCAGCACTTTATTCAACTACATGATAATCTTCTGTGGAATTTGTGGTGGCTGTAAAGGGTTTTCGCAGATAATGCAAGAGATTTAAGAATCCTGCCCATGATTCTCTACGGCGTGACCCTTCCATCCAGGTATCTTTAGATGATTATATTCTCAGGAACTCACAAAGGAAAGTGCAAAGAGCAATTCCACTTGTATGAGACTGTTGGGATATCCAAACTCTTTATTGAACCGGATTTCACATTTGTTCATGTTTTCGGCCCTCCTTGGAGGATGACCAGAGGCACACAACCGTGTGAACGTTTTTTTTTTTTTTTTGTTCAATATCAAAAAAAAACTCTTCTCATTATGTCTCCAGGCAACTTGCAGAGGCCGTTAAGTTACCTCTATGTTTTCACGCTTAGTTATCCTGCAGATCGAAACAAGTGGAACAAAACAAACGACAAGGAAATGCATAACGGAGAAACAACAGGCTGAACTGTAAAATGTACAAATGGGGAATAGTAAAAGAAATTGGTACGACAGATCGTAAAGGGAGAATAGCATAAACATAAGTTATAATAGCAGTAAATGATTAACACACATCGACTATTAAACTCAGAATGAAATAAACATTCTAAGAGGAATACCCTCTGAACATATGTTCAATACCATGAAACCAGAGCAAATCACCAAGAAAATAGAGACAAACACAAAAGATATGTCGGGATGGTGAATGGATATCAGCGATGCTTCATTATGTAGGTACGAATGGATTTTAAGGGATTTAGCATTATATGAATATGAGCAGGAAATAAACTACAGAAAAGAAAGAAAAAGTGTTGGGATGATAGACTCATCTCTATTGCTATTGCATGTCTGTAGATCGATTTTTCTATGGGCAAAACGATGCTACAAGGATGCCTTTATGTGGTAAAATAAATAAAAAAAAAAAAAGAAAATAAGATAAAACCCACAAAGAATAGAGGGGACGAGGTACAGTAGAGGCAGAGAAGCAGGTTTTTGCAGAAAGTTCAAAAGGAAAGAGGCACGGTCATTCACCTGTGGTTCTTCTTGATGGAAGGTTGACCTTTGGTGGCTTCCGCTCTGCTGACAGAGGATTGTCCTTCTTCTACCAATTGAGGAGAACTAGAGAAACTGAAGAAGAAGGAGAGGGGATAAAAAAAAAGGGCGCAATGGCGGGGTGGAAAACCAGATGCTCTTCGTGATGAACAAGGGATGATGTAGCGGTGAAAAGGAAAAACCAGCCTCCCCTTTCCCCCTTCTCGATGTTCCTTTATATAGGAAGAGATGAACCATCGAGAAGGCGAGGGTTTGTTGGTGATGGAGGGCAGATCGTCTGGAGCCATCGATTGGAGGGTGACGATTTGAGGGAGAAGGTGGTTCGAGAGAGGTTGTTGCAGATCCATGGTTGAGAAAGGGGGAAGGCTCATGAGGCCGTCCGATGGGGAGGACCCTTCTGAAAGGGGAAGAGAGGCGCCGCCCCTAGGCCTCCGACCTCCTCTCGCCAAGGGTTCTCAAAAACCCTAAAAGGACTTTCCCCGAGCCCCTTTTGATTTAAAATATTTATAACAAGGGGGGCTCTTTTCAAGATTTTTCAAAAAGGTGGTTTTTCTTAAAAAGGGATATTTTCAAAAAGAGGTTTTTAAAAACCGATTTTTGTTATATATATTTTTTTCTTTGCATTTTCCATTTTTTTGGTATTTTTGGAATAAAAATCTAAGATTTTATGAGAAAATAAAGATTAAACACTATTTTTTTTGTATTTTTTTGAGAAATATTTACAAAAGTGTTTTTCCGAGAATTCCAGGCCATTTCGGGGAAATTTCTTCAGAAGGATGGGTTTGGACCCAAGTTTTGAGAAAATGTTCGAGTTTTAAACCTCGAATTGAGAAATACAATTCGATGGATCCAAACGGATACCGGACAAACTGTCTGAGCTTTTTCAAAAAGTTAGTTTGGAAATTTCTTGAATTTGATTTTAAACATTGGACAACGAAGCTCAGATTTGGATTTTGATCTAGATCCGGATCCGAAATTGAGTCAGATATGTAAAATGAATTTAATTTCAACAAGATTTAAGAAATAAAATGGAATTTAGATTAAAACCGACTCAATTACCTAGAAAATGGGGTTAAAGGGCAAAAAGGGGATATTTACAATATTTTGAAAAATTTGGGGTGTTCACAAATGCCCCTCTTTGCTACTAAGCCGGTAAGAAGCCGAGCTTAGTGGCAAAGCTAACACTCCAAATTTTGAAAATGCCCCAGACAACAGATCTGAACTGGGTGTGGAAGAACTATGGCTTTTTAGGTTTAAAGCCTTGTCCTAAATGGCTCTGGGGAAGACGAAATCCTCGGCAATGATATGACTAAATAATAGAAATGAGGAAACCGTGATGGGACTTTGGGCAAAGATCCTGAAATAGTGAAGGATTTTGATCAAGTCTCATGAGCGAGGCGAGATCAATCTTTATGGAATGAGTCAGGCTTAGCCCTTAACATGGATGGGATGAAGATGTATCAAGATAATTTGGATGGGGAAAGGAATATAAGCAGACCTCGATGGGACATTCTTGAGAGAAATGCCTCATGAGATGAAACTCAAGCATGATCCTTTCCTGGATGGATGTATAGAGAGTATGGATTCCCTTGTGGGGAAAACCATGATGGAACGGGAGGATTACCTCGTCGAAACGAGGTTCAAGTTTAACCCAAACCTGAATGGAAGGTACCTTATGGAACGAGGTTCAGGCTTAACCCTTATCCTGAAAGGGACGACCATACAGAATCCTCGGATGAAGAAACCATAATGTGACCTTCGGAATTTGGATGAACAAATCTGAATGGGGTTTTGCGAGAAGAGAAAACAAGAGATTCCCTAAAGCTTGGAAAAGGGATGATCTTGGGCGCCTCATTGCTGAGACTAAATCAGCTTTCTAAAAACAGACGACCTCTCGCAGAAGGTTTTGGGTTATACCTCGAGGAGCGAGGTAACAGGTTTAATCCTTAGCCTGAATGGATACAGGATCCTCGAAGAGCGGGGAAACTGTGATGGGACCTCTAGACTTGGCACAACAAGTCCAAGAGGGGTTTTGCAAAAGAATGAAAATGGGGATCCCTAAAGCTTGAAAAGGGGTTGTTCTTGGGCGTCTCATTGCTGAGACTGAAAAATAGCTTTTGAAAATAACAGACCTTTTTGCAAAAGTTCAGGTTTAACCCTTATCCTAAGCGGGAACTGTCTATGGCGGGACAGTGGGGAACACAAGGAAGTGTGCAAATCTGAGAGCGCTCATATCAGACAAAAGGAAAGGACTTTTCAGTCCTATGGAGGGATGATGTCAGGATACGTCAAAACGAACATCAAGTTCTTGCTTCATTTTGGGATAATGAGAAAGTATTGCCGATAAGATGCCAAAAAATTTGTAGTTGATCTTAAAATGATTGAATTTTGCATATATGTGAAAATATCACCTCTTTCTACCTAGAGTATTAACTCCAATTGACCTAACTCTGTAGAATCAAGAATCAAATTCAAATTTGTTGCTGTTGAGTTTCTTTAAGGAAGATATCAATTTCCTTGATATGAAAAGAAAGGAAACATTCTTAGCTTCATAAAAGTAATTAAGTGAAAAGATATTGATAAAAGGAATTTCACATAGATAAAGATGATTTCTGGCAATTTTCGGCAGTTTGATATCCTGGGCATTTCCCATGATGATCTTTTTGCACTCTTTTGAATCATGGAGCTTTCCTGGTGTGATCATCGCAAAATTTGTCCTCTCTTGTGGTTTCTCTCTCTTCCTTCTCTTTTCCTTTTCTAACCTCTATTTTCCTCCTTTTTGAAGGGAGAAAAAAATAAAAGAAAGAAAAGAGAGAGAGAAGAGAAAAGAAAGAAAGAGAGAAGAGAGAGGAACTCTTTTGCGCGGTCTCACTTGACCTTGATTTGAAAAATATTTAGAAATTTAACTCGCCTTCGTTTTTGAAAATACTGCGGGAAATGGAGAGACGGGATTCGCTCGTCGGTACGAGGTTCGACCGTTCCTGGCGCCTTTACCGGGGGTAATCGAACCAAGGATCGAATCTATGCCTTTTGCTTTGCCTAAATATAATCTAAGAATTTATTCTAATTCTAAATGCACAAAGAATCATGCTTGTGCAATGCAAGGATGTATGCTCTTTTTAAAAGATATTTTTGAAAATTCCCAAGTATTCCGAGATGAACTTTGATAAAGGAGTGAAGAAATGATTGAATCTAACTTAGAACTTAAAATAGATCACAGAAGTTCTAAGTTTTTGAAGTAAATCAGAGTTGGAAAAATAAATCTTGGCTTTGAGGAAGAATAATTTGGAGCTTTGAAATGAAAGAAAAATGAAGTTTCAAAGTCGGAAATGGACCTTGAATTTGATCTTGAATTTAGGAAAGGAAATGAGTATTTGAGATGGAATTGAGTTTAGACTTTGAAGTTTGAAATTGGAATGGACTTGAGAGAATCAAATGGTATTTAAGAATAGAAATGGATTTAAGAGATTCATATTAGATCCAAAATGGAATTGAAATCTAGAATTGGAGCTGGATTCCAAATCCTAAACAGAATAGGATCCGAGCTTTGGAATCCAAGATGGACTTGGGTTCTGGATCTTAAAATGGATTTGGATCTGAAGTCTAAGATCCAAATGTAGAATTGGGTTTTTGATCCTAAGATGGATTTAGATCTGAAGTCTGAGATCCAAGGTGAAATTGGTTCTGGATCCTATGAGGGAATTGGATCTGAAGTCTGAGATCCAAGGTAGAATTGGATTTTGGATCCTATAAGGAGATTGGATTTGAAGTCTAAGATCCAAAGTGAAATTGGATTCTGGATCCTAAAGAGGAATAGGATCTGAAGTCTGAGATCCGATATGAGTGTCGAATCCTGGATCCTAAAATGGATTTGGAGTTAAATTCAGAAGATGAATCAGAAACTTCCAAGTTTAAATTGAACTTGAAAAACGAAATTTAGAATTTGAATATACAAACGAATTTCAAAGTCAAATTAGACCTTGAATTTTTGAATTTGGAATTTAGAAGATGAATCAAGAGTCTCAAAGTTAAAATTGAACTTTGAGTTTGATTAGAGTTTTGAATATAAAATGAGTTTGGAATTTCAAAGTCAAATTGAACTTTGAAATCTGATTTGAATTTGAATATAAAAAATGACTTTGAAATCTCAAAGTTAAATTAAACTTTGAGATTGAAAATGAAATTGAATTTGAAAATGAAAGGATGAATTGGATTTTATAAGAATTGAAGATAGATTGAGGAAGATATTAATATCACTTGGAGTTTTGAAAAAGGATTTGGAAAATATGATGCAATTCTATCCTAAATGATGAATGAATTTAAAGAATTTTGAGATTGAAATTTGAAAAAAGCTATTCCATTCTTTAAGTGAATTAAAATAAGATTGAAGATATAATGCATTCTTGACTATGGTCATTGAATGTATTATATAATAATCTATATTTAAATTCAAGAGAAGAATGAAATACATTTTGTTGCTTTTATAGAATCTAAAATGAAATGAACCCTCAATATACCCTGACTATGGCCATTGGTATACATTTTGAGTTAATTTTACTGATAAAAGAAGAAAATATTTAAGGAAAATATGATGAATTTTGAAAATGGATCTAGTGTTATTTTATAAAAGATAAAAATCCTAAGTTTTGTTTACATCCTGACTATGGCCATTGATGTAAATCATCAACTTAGGATTTAATTACCTCTTATGAAATGGTGCACGTGCCATTCGTGTTCCAATTTGTGAGAATTTGAGAAATAAAGGTAAAAATGCATGAAAACAAACAATTCATGATTTTTACAATGCTCATTCATTCTACCTAAAAGCAGGAAATGTAAAGAACTCTCATTTATATCTAATTATTATAAGTTTTGAAACTGAATTTTGAAACAACTTCTCTAATCCGAGATGATTTTTCACGACTTCCCTGCAAAGAAACGAGTTAGCATAACGCAAGAGAAAACATTTTGTTGAGAGCAAAATTATATATGAGTGTGTTGATTCAAATGCCAGATGCTATGTTTATGCTGAATGAGAAAGGCATATACAAGGGGTGAAGTCAAGAGCCAGGATGGTCCAAGACGAATCAACCTGAAATATGGTAGTTCCTGATGGCCCACCATAGAAAAGAAGGGACCCAGTGATTCATTGTGAACCACTTATGAAAGGAAAACTATTATAGTAGTTTTCGATGAACTACTTATAATAAAGCAGGATTGCAGTGATTCTTTGTGAATCATTGCAAAAGATGACTACCGTAGTAGTCCCTGATGAACTACTATAAAGGAAGGAGACCACGGTGGTTCGTGGTGAACCACTGTGAATACGCAACAACTATGGTAGTTTTTAATAAACTGTCATAGAAGAAAAAGGGGACACAGTGATTCATTGTGAACCACTATGAAAATAAAGTAGGTTCCCTAACTTGGTTACTTAACCAGTAAGTTGAATTGATTACATAACTCAAAGATCAAATATACAAGTTTAATTCAATCAACTCGATGCCACAGGCCTGCATAGTTTCAGCAAGCCGGTTGAAATAAGCTGATCGTATCAATTGATGACACAAAACACCATAAGATCAACTAACAGATCAATTTTTGCAACTGGATTTCCTGAAATAACTATTCATTATGCAATGAGTTGGCTGTATGCAACAACCGTGACATAGGAGATACAAATTCAGGGAGATTAATGGTACTGTGAATATCAGATATAAAATTGAAAATGCCATGAAATGCTTGCACATATAGGGTGAACTGAAACATTGCAGCAGGATATTATATTGATGTGCAGTAATTCAAATACAAAGATGTTGGTGTGTGATGGTGGTTTGGGATGCTGTGTACTAAGTGTCCAACATGTGGGATTGTGAGTGGCTAATGTGTTGTAACAAGGGTAACACAGGTGCACAGGAAGTGGATGTAAGATGCAGTGTTTTGAACCTCAGCAGGATGAAGGTGATGGGGCAATGATATGTGTTGCTGTAATTACAACAATAAAATGTTGGAAATGAGTGGAGTGCAAGATAGCAATTTGTGACACAGTGAAAGATGCTGCATGTTTAACCCCAACGTGTAATGAACTGGAAAAGAGGGCGTTCCAGAAACAGTTGGCTGAGCCTTCATTGCTCGGTCTGGGCTAAGTGGACATTGCTATGAACACATGATTGCTACTGTAGGTGCAAAAATCAGGTGATGGTGATAGTGACTGTATGGTTCCAGCAGGTGGTTGGAAGTCTGATGGCTGTCAAATATGTGAGCCACGTAGGTGTAAGTATAATTTATAGAGGAGAATGGCAAGTGGCAGCAGACGGGTTAGGCATGGCTGGGAGGGACTGACTCCATGTAAGTTAAAGAAAGTATGGGAAAAGAGAATACAACAACTATATATTTCCCATGATATTCCAAGTTTATTGCAGGATCACTGTGGCCAACACCCATCCCTGCACCAGTTCAATAGTTCCAATTCCTTTCAAATATTAACAGTTAAGCATTGTACTTGCATGAGGTAATCCACAAAAAAAAAATATCACTTCTAAAAAAAAGATGCAGGAACTAAAACAACTATGCAAGGAAAAAGATTGATTCTAAAAGAATAGATCATCAGAATCCAAATACTAAAGCAATCTTAAAGAAGGAAACTCACCTGGAAGCTCTGAAGATATCTAAGAAATGGCTCCAGCAGGTGCCAAAAGTGACTTCAGATATCGATAACTATTCTAAACAAGCTCTCCTCGGAATCAAGGGCTTGAGACCACTGGACCTCAAAGTTGGATCAATTACGTATTTCCTGTGATTTACCCAGTTAGCAGCAAGCATATAAATTACAATTATCTTCAGTTGCCCATTTGATTGCTCCTTTAACAGCAAATGGACAAACCCTTTCATTCATAGTCCAGTGATATGCAAAAACAGATGCTATGATATTATAAAAGTGCAATGGGTACCGTGAGGTTTGAGCCCATGAATGCTGATTTCCAAAACAAACTGTTTGCTTCTTTCTAACCGACTGTTGATTACTTATTTCACAAGCACGCTAATTAGAGATTGACTGAAGACTGATGCATGAAGTTTGTCGGATGTCCTTTTCAACAGGATCATATCTGAGATAATTTCTGAATAAGAAAAAGGGGAATGCAAAGGGAAGACCAAACGATAATCCAGTTTAAATCCACCAAGCTTGTCAGATATTCTTTTAGATCCATGGATTTTGAAAATGCTAATATTGCCTCAGAGAGATAATCATAATATATTCAAAACCAATATAATAACACCATCATTAATCTAGAATTACCAAAAGAGAAGAGAAAAGAAAAGGGTAGTAGAAGTATTTATCCTGATCTCCTTGCTGTGTAGTAAAAATCTGCAAAACACTGCCGCTATATAGTTATACCATCATGGACCGAGCAAGCTCCCCATCCTCCTTGGGGATATAAAAGTATTAAACCAAAAGATATTGACGCAACCATCCTCACCAAACTTTCGATCCTTAAGGATATATACTAACTGTAACCTCATGTACGACATAATGGAAAGGCCTAGGCAGATGGCTTCAAAGTAAAAAAAAAAAAAGTGATCTAAAATCGGCGTGCTGAATGGAAGATCAGCATAATGATCGCTTATGAAGGGCATATGTGGGGAGTGCCTTTTCTGAGCAACTAGATTGCTGAATGACCCCGCAAAACTCCAGATCATCCCTCGTGAAAAACACGATTTTAGAGCAGGCCTTTGGCAGGGACCCAGTCATACTTTCCAGTTCACCAAAGCATATTCAGGTGATATCGATTCTAGCATGTCTTTGCAATTTCTCACCAGATCTATCTCCTCTTTTGCAGCAGAAGCTCAGCAATTGCTAAGAGTTAATAAGGACAGGGTGCATTATGGGGCTAAGTATGTGAATGAAAAGGGGTAAAATACGGATGTAATCATGTGCGAGGATGGTGCCTTCCATTACTTAAACCTGGACATAAGGTGCTATGAGGGTGAAAACACCATGTAGCCATAAAAGAAATAGATAAAATTTACAAGAAATAAGAAGAATCTACACGATATACTGGGCTTGGATCTGCATGAAAATCAGAAATCAATTAATGGGGATGGCATACAGACGTTCATATGCAGAAGGTTATTGATGCAAATAATCAATGACACAAAATAATGGTGAAACTGGAAATCAAATGTAGAACAAATAATATGATATGAACATCAGGGGTAAATAATAAAAAAAAAAAATGATGAAAACCAAAATGAGACTGGACATATTAACATTCAAATCTTGCCTAAGCATAAAGAAAATTTTGAGAAAGGAAAACAAACGATATTGGAATCGTGTTTCGTTTGCTGTTGCAAAGGAGTGAATCAGTTCTGCTACATGCATACCGATCACACAATCTTGCTAAAAAAAGAAACGAAGACAATGTATATGGATGAAACTTAGAAGAAGACAAAAGGAGATTTCTATGAAAAATAAAAAGGAAAAGGAAGAAACTCTAACCTGATATGAAGGAGGAAGGAGGAGGGGAGCGGGAGTGAGAAGCGTTCCTTCGACTGCTGCCGTTAAGGCTGAAGCTCCTCCGGCCTTGATTCTGTTACCTAGAGCATTTCTGGGCTTTAACTTGAGAATCAAGGGTTGCTTTCTTTGGAGTGCCGATTATTGCAGAGATTGGTTGGCTTCCTTTGATTGAAATGGGGAAAATCTAGGAAATAGGAAGAAGAAGAAAGAGGATATGAGGGAAGAGAAAAGGAAGAAAGTATGAAGAAGAAGATGGCCGGGTAGAAGTTGGATCAAGAAGAGGAAATGCACATGGGAGGGTGAGAATGGATGGTCGAATGGGGCGTCTTGCGAGCTCTTTTTAAAGAGGAGAAGAAGGCTCGGGAAGGGCCGAGCGGTTAGGGATGCCGTTGGCGATCGAGGGTCGCGGTGAAGCAGAAGGAGGATGGGTGGTTAATGGAGGTTGAGATGGAGAGAAGGAGGAGCAGAGCCACGGAGGGGATAGAGGGGAATCAGTAGGCGATTTAGGGTTTCTCAGGGAAAACCCTGAGAGAAATCGGGCGAGAGAGGAAAAAGGGAGGTTTTAGAAGGGTTTATTTGTGAAAAATTTTGGTTTTTCCAAAAAGAGGCTCTCTTTAACAAAAAAAATTCATAAAAATGGTTTAAAAAATGATTTTTTTAGCAAAATCGACTTTAAAAAGTTAAACTCATTCATTTTTCTTAAAATTTTCCATTTTTTGGTTTTTTTTGTTTTATTTTTCCATTTTTTTTTTGCATTTTTAGAATAAAGTCCTAAAGCTTGTGAGAAAACAAAGATTAAAACTATTTTTTTTGTGTTTTTGCAAAAATATTTACAAAAGGGAATTTTTCTGAGAATTTTAAAGTCATTTTGAGAAAATTTCTTCAGAAATGGGTTTGGATCCGGGTTTTGAGGAAATTTGGATTTAAAACACTGGATTTGGATCCGGAATTGATTTTGAATATATGAATATTTTAATTCAAAAAATCTGAAGAATGACTGAAATTTAGTTTTGAAATCGCTTTGATTTTCTCAGAAGATGGAGTGAGGGGCAAAAGGGTCATTTTGCAAGTCTTTGAAAATTTTGGGGTGTTCACAGATGCCCCTCTTTGCTACTAAGCCGGTTGAAAGCCAAGCTTAGTGGCAAAGACAACACTCCAAATTTTGACAATGCCCCAGTCAACAGATCTGAACTGGGTGTGGAAGAATTTATTTTGAAAATATGGCTTCTCAGGCTTAAAACCTTATCCTGAATGGTTTCGGGGAGACGAAATCCTCGAAGTGATATGATTGAGTAAAAGATGAGGAAATCGTGATGAGACTTTGGATGGAAATTCGGAAATGGTGGGAAATGAGAATTTTGATCAGGTCTCATATGGGTGAGACAAGATACTCTTTTTGGAATGATTCAGGTTTAGCCCTTAACCTGGATGGGACAAAGATATGTCAAGATGAATTAGATGAGGAAAGGAATACATGAGAACTTTGATGGGACATTTTTGGAGAATGTCTCGTGAAATGAAGCTCAAGTAGGATCCTATCCTAGATGGATATACAAAGCATGGATTCCTCGATGGGAAGAACCATGATGGGACTTGGAAGGAAATCACCTCGTCGAAACGAGACTCAGGTTTAACCCAAACCTGAAAAAGGAAGATACCTCAATGCACGAGGTTCAGGCTTAACTCTAAATCTGAAAGGGGACGACCATACGGAATCCTGGAGTGAAGAGACCATGATGGGTCATTCGGATTTTGGACGAACAAATCCGAAAGGAGTTTGCGAAAGGAGGAAGAAAATGGGGTTCCCTAAAGCTTTGTAAAAGGGGTGATCTTGGGCGTCTCATGGCTGAGACTGAAATAGCTTTTGAATTTAATGACCTTTTGCAAAAGGTACAGGTTTGACCCTTAGCCTGAGTGGGAACAACCATACGGATTTCTCGGAACCATGATGGGACAAAAGAGATACTTCAGCTGAATGAGGCAACTCTTCTGGAATGTGAGAGATGGAAAATAAGGAGATGTGAGGAAAAATGAATGATGAGTAAGGTAACAGGAGGCGAATCTTTCGATGGAGTGAAAGATGAATAAGGCGGACCTTTTATCAAGGAGACGAATCTCTTGACAAGGCGAAAGATGGAACAAGGCAAATCCTTTGGACAGGAGAAGGTGAGAGCAAAAATATGAAGATGGCGATGAAGATGGCAATCCTTTTAGCAAGGAGAAGGTAAAATATGAAGATATGAAGATGGCAATAGTAAGGAGAAGGCAAAATGTGAAATATGAAGAAGGCAATCGTTTTGGACAGGAGAAGGCAAAATATAAAATATGAAGAAAGCAATCCTTTTGGTAAGGAGAAGGCGAAATGTAAGATATGAAGAAAGCAATCATTTTGGAAAGGAGAAGGCAAAATATAAAATATGAAGAAAGCAATCCTTTTGGTAAGGAGAAGGCAAAATGTAAGATATGAAGAAGGCAATCCTTTTAACAAGGAGAAGGCAATTCTCTCGACAAAGCGAAAGACGAGGAAGGCAATTATTTAATCAAGGAGAAAGGCGAATCTTTTGACAACGCAAAAAGACAGGGAAGGCGATCCTTTTATCAAGAAGAAGGCGAGTCTTTCGACAAAGTGAAAGACGGAAAAGGTAATCCTTTCATCAAGGAGAAGGCGAGTCTTTCGACAAAGCGAAAGACGGAGAAGGCAATCCTTTCATCAAGGAGAAGGCGAGTCTTTCGACAAAGCGAAAGACGAAGAAGGCAATCCTTTTATCAAGGAGAAGGCGAGTCTTTTGACAAAGCAAAAGACGGGGAAGGCAATCCTTTTATCAAGGAGAAGGCGAGTCTCTCGACAAAGCGAAAGACGGAGAAGGCAATCCTTTTATCAAGGAGAAGGCGAGTCTCTCGACAAAGCGAAAGACGGGGAAGGCAATCCTTTTATCAAGGAGAAGGCGAGTCTCTCGACAAAGCAAAAGACGGGGAAGGCAATCCTTTTATCAAGGAGAAGGCGAGTCTTTCGACAAAATGAAAGACGGAGAAAGCAATCCTTTCATCAAGGAGAAGGCGAGTCTTTTGACAAAGCGAAAGACGAAGAAGGCAATCCTTTTATCAAGGAGAAGGCAAATCTTTTGACAAAGCAAAAGACGCGGAAGGCGATCCTTTCAGAAAGGAGAAGGTGAGTCTCTCGACAAAGCAAAAGACGAAGAAGGCAACACCAAGATGTATCAAAACAGATGTCAAGTTCTTATTTCTTTATCAGGAAAGCTGGAAAATTTTGCCAAAAATGATAAAATTTATAGTTGATTCAAGGTAATTTTTTAAGGTAAGCACTTTTAAAAGATGTTCCTTCTTCCACCTAGAGTATTACCCCCAACTAGGTTAACTCTATAGAATTCAGAATCAAAGCCAAATTTTTGTTGTTGGTTTTTCTTCAAGGATGTTATCAATTTCCTTGATATGAAAGGAGAGGAAATATTCTTAGCTTCATAAAAGGTAATTAAATGAGAAGATATTGATAGAAGAATTTCACATAGGTAAAGAAGATTCTTTGCAGTTTGGGCAGTTTGATATCCTGGACATTTTTCTCATGATGATCTTTTTGCACTCTTTTAAGTCACGGGGCTTTCTTGGGCTTTTACATCATCCTTCATTTTGGAGATGTCCTGACTTTTCTCTTTTTTCAGGGAAGGGTACGTCACAAACTCCTTCATCTTGGAGATGTTTTGATCCTTCTTTTATCTCAGGGATTATATATGATGGTATTGGCTCAAAGGTATTTAGATGATAGCTGGAATCAAATATCTTTTAGGGTTTGTCGGTAGGTCCATCACATCCGCCTTCATCTTGACGATGATCCGAACTTTCCCTGGAAGGATCCGTCACAAACTCCGTCATCTTGGAGATGTTTCAAATCTTCTTTGGCTCCGAGGTCTACTCGCTTAATTCGTCTTCATCATGACGACAATTGAGAGATCCCTTTTGCGGATATTTGATTTGCAGCTTAGCTGACTTGAGGAGACATGAATTGGGTAGGTTCTTTTCTGACTGCCCAGGATATTTCCACTGTCTTTCGGTCAAAGAATAATCTTTAAGAATGTGCCATAGTTATGATCAATATCAGCTCATTTATGGCTCTTCAGCATCATTGAATATTTCCTTTACCGGTCATGTCGAAGATTTTTTCTTCATCCTCTTGGTTGACCAACAGAAAATTTGGAGTTTGAGCCTTTCTTCACAAAAGTTTTCACCCTTTTGGAAGGAATACCAAGAAGATTTGAGGAAATTCTTTATGTAATAAAAGTTTGAGATCAACGACTATCTTATGGCAATTTGGCAAGATTTTCCTGAAATCCTTAATGATGAAACCTTTGCTTAACATCGAATTTTGACATATCAGTGGGATTCTGGGGAAGAATCCAACATGAGGCTGAATTATGAAGGTAAATGTAAATTTAAAGTTCGGAAGGCAAGCTTGATATAAAACTGGATTTTGAAGGTAAGCTTTTGAAAGAGTATCCGAATCAGGACTCGGATTCTACAAGGAAAACAAGGAAATTCGAGTAAAAACTCGAATTTTCAAAGGAAAACTGGGAGGTTCAAGTCGGGGCTCGAATCTCAAAGGAAAACTTGAAAATTCATTTATTCAAGGCAAGAAAACTCGAGATAAAACTCAAATTTTCGAAGGACAGCAGGAAGGTTCGAGTCAGGGCTCGAATCTCAAAAAAAGACTTAAAAAGTTCATTTATTGAAGGCAAGAAAATTTGAAACAAAACTCAAATTTTCGAAGGAAAGCAGGAAGGTTTGAGTCAGGGCTCGAATCAAAACTTGAAGGTTCATTTATTGAAGGCAAGAAAACTCGAGATAAAACCCAAATTTTTGAAGGAAAACAAGAAAATTCGAGTCAGGACTCGAATCTTGAAGGAAAACTTGGAAGTTCAGATTTTTGAAGGAAAGGAAGACTCGAGTTAAAACCCAAATCTTTGAAGGAGAGTTGGAGAGTTCGAGTCAAGGCTTGAATTTCAAAGGAAAGAGTTGGAAGTTCGAGTCAAAAAAAACTTGAATCTCAAAGGAGAGTTGATGAGAAGGGATAGAAGAAGACTGGCAGAATTTTAAGGAGAATTGAGGAAAGATTGTAACATGAGGGCTAACTGATCGGTCAGCCAGACACTAGCACGAGTGCTAGGTTTACCTGTATGAGTACTGAATTTTTCAAAAAAAAAAATGCCCCAGTGTAAGTACTGGGTTTTCTGATGGAGATTTAAAGAAAAATGGGACACCGACATTCTTTAAGATACTTAAGATTTGAGCAATAATGATTGTCGACATTTTCAGGATTTTCCCTTATCCTGAAGGGGAAATGGAATAGACATTTTGATGAGAATTTAGAAAGGAATGATTCAGGTTTACCCCTTAACCTGAAAGGGAAGAAGAATAAAATTTATAAAAATGGAGAAGAAGAAAGGAAAAAAAACTTTGAAAATTTATTTTGGAAAAGAATTTTCACAGGTAGCATTGTTGCTCCTATGAAGGATCTCAGGATTTTCCCTTATCCTGAATAAAATTTAAGAAAATTTAACGAAGGGAAATTGATATAAATCTAGAAACTCAATAAAGATTGATAAAACTTGTATTTACAAAAGAATCCTCATAAGTAGCGTCATTGCTCCTACAAGGGGTCTCAGGATTTTCCCTTATCCTGAAAAAGAATAGAATTTAAAGAGATTTACTGAAGGGAAATTGATATAAATATAGAAAATCAATAAAGATCGGCAAAACTTGTATTTACAAAAGAATCCTCATAGGTAGCGTCATTGCTCCTACAAGGGGTCTCAGGATTTTCCCTTATCCTGAAAAAGAATAGAATTTAAAGAGATTTAATGAAGGAAAATTGATATAAATATAGAAAATCAATAAAGATCGGCAAAACTTGTATTTACAAAAGAATCCTCATAGGTAGCATCATTGCTCCTACAAGGGGTCTCAGGATTTTCCCTTATCCTGAATGGGAACACCTCGGACAACGAGGGTCAGGTTTATCCCTTAACCTGAGGGGGAAAGAAGAGTAAAGGAAATACCTCATGGGATAGAGGCGTCAGGTTTATCCCTTAACCTGAAAGGGTAAGAGATTTGATAAAATTTAATAGAATTGAGGAAAATTTGATAAAACTTTATATAAACTTGATAAAGTATGAATAAAATGAATGAAACAGATAAAAATACCAAAATTAACTGAAAATTTATAAGATTTGAAAAAAAGGGCATTTTTTTCTGATCCTGCCTGCATATGGGATCTTGGAAGGAAAAATGTTTATTTAAAAGATAAATGAGAAATCATTTTTTTTGGGGAAGAAAATACATCACAAGAAGAATGATCAGCGCGAGATATGCTCCTTTAAATCAAACATGAGAGATCATCATGAGGGTTAAATTTTTTTGAAGGCAATGGTTTGAAAATCTAATTTTTGAAAAAGAAGATCAACAACAGATTTGATTTCTAAAAATAACAGTTTCGAAATTGATAATAAGATCAACACAAGGGTCGATCTTTGAATATAATGTTTAAAAACCAATTTTGAAAGATAAGACCAACACAAGGGTTGATCTTTGAATATAATGATTTAAAATTGACACAAGGGTTGATCTTGGAATGATTCGAAACCCATTTTGAAAGATTAGACCAACACAAGAGTTGATCTTTGAATATAAAGATTTGAAATCAGTTTTGGAAGATAAGACCAACACAAGGGTTGATTTTTTAATATAATGATTTAAAACCCATTTTTGGAAGATAAGACCAATGCGAGGATTGATCTTTGAATATGACGGTTTGAAAAACCAATCTTGGGAGACAAAACCAACACAGGGGTTGATCTTTGACTATAATGATTTAAAATCAATTTTTGGAAGATGAGACCAATGCCAGGATTGATCTCTGAATATAACGTTTTGAAAAACCACTTTTGGAAAATATGATCAACACAAGATTTGAGATCTATTTGGGAAGATAAGACCAACACAAGGGTTGATCCTTCAATGCAAATGGTTCAAAAACCTATTTTGGAAAGCATGATCAACACGAGGGTTGATTTTTTAATATCATGGTTCGAAAACCTATTTTTGAAAACATGATCAACACGAGGGTTGATTTTTGACAAAGGTTGGACAAAAGACTTTTTTTTTAAAATTTCATGGTTTTTTGAAAAAGATCTCATAGGTAATATCATTTCTCTCATGAATGATGTCAGGATTAGTCCCGCATTTTGAAAAGAACAGGAAAATGTGGTTTTAATAGAAGCTGATGAAGAGATTTTTGAAATATAGATCTTCAAAAGTAAATGCCCCTATGTGGCAGAGGAAGAAAGGATATTAGAGATATAGAGAAAAATTGATATTTCATTGACGAGCAAAACTGATAACAAAGAACTGAAATATTTACAAGTATTTTGACTGAAAGGTCACAAAAGGACTGGACTGACTGGCCCCCTACAAGGTAACTTGGCAAAAAGGGAAAAAGTAGGAGAATTCTGACATCTTCAGTTTTCTGAGTAGCCGGGGGAGAGACTTGGTCATGACGGCTAGGTCATCTTCCTCTTCATCTTCAACAAAAAGACTCTTGTCGGCGCAGTCCTGAACAATATTTTTGAAGACGAAGCAGTGATCGGTGTCATGCCCCACTGCTCGATGAAACTTGCAGAACTGATTTGTGAACCTTCCCATGACCGTGGGAGGATCCGCGACTCTCGAGAGTTTAACCAATCCTTTGGCCAGCATGAATTCAAGGGCTTCTTCGAGCGTTTGCTTCAGAGGAGTGAACTCACGGTCATTACTCCAACCTTCGCGCTTTATCTTCTCCTTTTGCGGAAATTTAGACTGAGACGACTTGTTATTCTGCTTGGAAGACTTTTCCCTTTGAGCTGCGCCGTGGTTTTGACCATTCTTGTTGTCATTTCTGTTTCTTCTGCTGTTATCAAGATCATTGCTAGAGGTATCAGCTGCATGAGTGAACTGCGCTTTCTTTTTCTGATCTTGAATATTTTTGGCAAGAGGCATGCCCTCGTAAAGCCCGCTTTCTATTCCTGCCTCGAGCCATTCGGCTCGCTCAATCAACTTGATAAAGGATTTCGCCGGAGAAGTGGCAATGAGGCTTCTCAGGGGCTGAGAGAAATTGCTGAGGATTATTTGCAATGCATGCTCCTCTGGAATGGGAACTTTCATCTTGTCGCAGGTACTTCTCCACCTGTGGATGAACTCTCCTGCTCTTTCAGTCTCATTCTGCTTTAAGTTTTAAAGGTGATTGAGCGTTGGTGAAACCTTAGTATTGAATAGGAAGCGCTCAATGAACAAATTTACCACTTTATCGAACTCTCGTAGTTCGATAGGATTGATGTGGTCAGCATACCACCTGGCTGCTACACCCTCCAGACTGCGGAGAAAGCAAATGAACAGAGCCCTGTTATCTTTCCTGAAACGACTGCATTCTGCATAAAATGTGGCTAAGTGGGCTTTAGGGTTGCCAGTCCCGTCAAATTTGAGAAACTTGCGAGGAAGATTCTCCAGGTTATCGTCCCCATCTAGACTGTAAGACCCGCAATTTTTCAGAAAATATCTGAATAAAATTCATGAGGCATTTACCGGTAAAAATAGCATTTCTTCTCAGAATGCAAAACGAATCAATTCCTGCGAGCCAGTTATACTTAGGATATTCGTCGAATTGCGAATATATGCTCAAACACTCTGGAAGCCATAACTTCCTAACTAAACGAAATCAATAGATTCGTACGAGCCAACTTTCTTAGTTACGTCAATACGAAGAAAATGGCGTACTCAGAATTTTTCGGAAAAAATCGCTGGAAACCCGAAATTCTTGCGGGACCCACAGAAATATTGGTGGGACCCACAGAAATATTCCTCAGAAAATATCTTGTGGGACCCACAAAATATCCTATGGAAATATCTTGTGGGCCCCACCTCAAAAGGAACCTCCAGGAATTTAAAAGAAGCCAAGGGGTAAAAGGGGCATGGAAAAACCCAAGAGGAGGTGGGCTTGGGCTATAAATAGCCCTCCCCACTCTCTCTCTTCAGATAATTTCGACCCCCCCTCTCTCTCTTGCCTTCTCTCTCTCTCCTAAACCTCCCCTACCTAGCCTAGCCCACCTAAGCCCACCTGGCCTGGTCTGAGCCTGCCTGACTTAGCCTGAGCCTGCCTGACCTGGTCCTAACCCACCTGACCTGGGTCTGAACCCACTTGACCTGGTCCAAACCCAGTTGACTTGACTTGAACCTAGTTGGGTTTAAAGTCAAAGTCAAAGTCCTTTTTGGTCCAGATTCCGGTTTGGGTTTCTGAACCCAAACTTAGCCTACTTGAGCTGAGTTCGAACCTGCTGAACCCAGTTGACTTGGATCGAACCCTGTTTGGTTCAAACCACTTAGGTTGAGTAGCTTGACCTGCTCTACCTCTTTCTCAACTAAGTCAGCTTCATCTGACTTAGTCTGACCTCTCGAAGGAAGGCTCGAAGCCAAAGAAGCAACCCAGAGCCGTTTCTTCCACGATTTGAAGTAAGTTCACTTCGTTGATCCATCTCTCTCAAGTATTTGACTGTTTGTATATAGAATATACTTTCTGAAGTAGTATCTTGCGTTAGTTCTTGATTGAGCCCTTTTTGGACACTTCGGTGTTCACCCGCTCGTCTCGTAACTATCGTCGGATATATCTATGTTCAAACACGCAGTATATGCGTTCTTCAAAATGGTATCTCACTTTAGTTCTTGGTTGAGCCCTTTAGGACACTTCGGTGTTCACCCGCTCGCCTCGTAACTATCGTTGGATGCGGATCTAGGTGTATATCTGCTGATTCTGCCGACGCATCTTATATCGCACAGGCTATGTAATTTACCTTTGCCGTCGCGTCGTATGATGCCAAGGCTCCCTGTTTTCTGTACTTCCGATTATGCATTTACTTACGCCGTCGCGTTGAACGATGCCAAGGCTCCTGCTTTCTGCAATGTATTTACTTACGCCGTCGCGTCGAACGATGCCAAAGCTTCTGCTTTGTTATATATGTAGAATATTTCATTCAGTTACACACCCTGAACAATAGTATATGCATTTCTTTACGCCGCCGCTGTATAAAGCACAGGCTTCTGCTTATACTACATATATAGCGCATAAATGAGCGTTCAAATGGAGATCAACTCCAAATCGCCCATGCGATTCCTTGACCGCTCCTCGTTCAAGATTCTGCTTGACGAATGAAGCCCCTATTGGAAAGGCTTCGCTTTTTGGCAAAATGCTCTTTACGTAAAGACTAAGTTAATTACGTATGGCCTGGCTATGACCCAGGGTTCCTGCAACCTTGATGGATGCAAAGTACGCACAACGGTGCGCATCCATTTCCCCGAATTAAGCGTGGCGATTTCCTACCAAAGAGGGGAGATGCCGCTGAAATGGATAAAAGAAACACACGCTTTCTCCGTAAAAGAGAGGAAGTGCTGCTGAAATTTCTAAAGAAGCTAAGAATAGCTCAGAAAGAACGTAGCCGGATACTCTGACATATAGCAGAGTGCTACCTAGTTCATGGTTTGCCCTTTACAACGTAGAAGGGTTCGTCGCACCACTGCCGGTAGAGCAGGGGAGGTGCTGACGAAATGGTCGGCAGAAGAGCTGCCGGAACCAATGGAACGACATAATGATGTCCGTTGATGGAACGATGCCAGATCGGCTCGTATCCTTGTGCCTGCAAGGGCACTTTGCTCGTAAGGGCCGCTGAGCCGGAGTAGAGGTTGCGCCTTGGCTAGGTTTGGACTCGTTGCGTAAAAATACGCCGAGTAGCCGATCTATTTAGATCGAGTCATATGCATGCTCATTGAGAAGGGTTACACAACCAGACTCGTAATGGCCGAAGAGCCAGAGTGTGTTGTTTCCACCCAAAGAGGTGTGATGCTCGTGGTGGTCGAAGTGCCAAAGAGCGGTGTTCTGCATGCATATGAATAAGACTTAAGGTCGCACATACCCCGCGGTTGAAGATCGTGTTAGGGGTACCCCCTCAGTAATGACTGTGTTGGGGAAGACTGAATGGGGTCGGGTACATACTCCCGTAGTGCTGAAAGCACGGGCTGCCTAAATGGCATGCAGATTCTGTCCAAGTAATTGTAAGACTGGCAGACCCCTTCAGGAATTATGCTCACTGTGGAATGACAGTGATGGTACAGCCTTGAGTGACATGTATTTTACTTTGGACCTGATAGAGTCCACGATGGCCTCAGTCACTCATGGGTTTTGGGGTCGTGGTTATCCTTAAGATCTAAGGATTGAACCCAACTACTGCAAGTAGAGGATGCATCCGAATATGGGCCTAGTAGGATTCTCCCAGTTGAAACACACTGCCCTACTATGGATAGGGTCAACAGGCCTCTGGGGTATCTAAAATACATAGAATAATCAACCCCCAGAACGTCGCGTTGATGCCCGGACAATAGCTCTACCTGCGTACCAAAGGCGGGAGCAGTTAATTATCAAACAATGCATTAGTTCTAGGTACAGCGATGCTTTGAATGTATGAGTGGATGACGTGTTGAGTCAGTCCTGCATAACCTTTGTGAAGGTGTCATGTTCGGTATACTACTGGACCGACTGGGCAAAGACCCGTGTTGTATCCGCACGACTAAGCGAAGCTCGAGGAGTTGTCCTTAGATGCGTGAGATACGGATGTGCCAAGTATGAAGACTTGAGCTAGACATCACTTTGAGACCCGGAAGAGGTCATGGCTAAGTCGTGGAGACTTAAGCGGCTATTCAAATCACAGCCTTGAAAAGGCTTGCTCTAAGTCATGAGGACTCGAGCGGATGTTCAACTCATAGCCCTACGGAGGCTCTTGCGATATACGCTAAGTCTTGGAGGCTTGAGCGTCGTTATTGCGCATTGCGACCCTGAGTGGTCATTATCGTACTTGAGTTGAATGGATGTATGACTGCATGCTTACCAGACCATCAGTGGTTCTGACCCCGTTTTATGGGGATTTCAGGTGTTGGACCTGCGTGACGATATGCGGAGCAAGGTGGCATCGAGTTCCAGGGTTTCTCTAGACAGAGTTGTACTGCTTCCTTTTATTGAACCTATACTGCTTTTCTAAGCAGTGATGTTGTAATAAACAAGTGGTTTTCGATAAAATGGAACACTTTGGTGGTCAATGAGTTGCTTGGCCACATACCTGCAACGTGCTCGGGGTTTTCTAAAACTGACGACTCATTATCGTCTTATTCCGCTGCTAAAAGCTTTTCTAAGTTCCGCTGCAAAGAAAAAAAAAGAAATTCATGAAAATTTTAACTTAGCTTTGTTTTGGAAATCCGGGGCGTTACAGAATTGGTATCAGAGCATGTGTCTGAGAAACCTGGTTCAAGATCCATCATAGTCCCGATATCGCACTGTAAGTATATGTTTTTATACTTTTGTTCTGATCTGGGTGCATCTTTGTATAGATGGCAACTCATGACTCGCGTGGATACTGCTATCGCTGCAAGGTCATGCACGATGAGTGGATATGCCCGTATGAAGTCCAAGACTGCCAATACTGTGGCGAAGATGGGCATTCCGCCAATGAATGCCAAAGGAAATATACCGCCGATATGGGTCGGCGGGCATCAAAGGGTCTCAAGGATGAGACTTCGCGTGTCAGTGGACCGCATCACTCTAGTATTGGGAGCAACCATGCCCCAACATCTTTTGATGAATTACCAAGGCTGAGGGATTTTGATTTGAACTTCCCTGCGGAGGTCTATCACTCGCCAAGCTACCATCCGGCATCACATATGCCGAGCTTAAATTGTAGGAACAAAAGAGGGGATTCTTTCTGTTCGCCGATCATTATTCCAGACTCCCAGAGTCTTGATCTTGCTGACTGGGAAAGTGGACTGGAGTCCCTCATATATCCCCAATATTCGCTTGCTAGTGCGGAAGTGCCGCCCAAGCCAAAGCTAGTAGTGCCTGCACCAAGGCCATGTGGCAATAGATGGACCTTTTGGAGTTCGTCTTCATCAAAGAAATCCAAGTCTTAAAGAGACTGGTGATGTTTTGGAGTCAGTAGACTCATGTATATAGTTTCTCAACGCCTAAAGTCTGCCAGTGCGGCATGACGTTTTGTTTAAGGCGATGCTTGTGTAAATGTGATGTATATTAAGTAAATAAAGCTTTTACTTCCTCATATACATCAAGAAACTAAAAACAAGTGCTTGTGTGTGTATAGATAAATGGCTCCTACGACGAGGAGAACCATACCAAGCGAGGAGTCCCATACGCAGGGATTCCTGTTGGAGACACTCAACAATCTGGTTACAGCCATCCGTGAAACGAGGCCAGAGCCAGTCGCACCACGAAACGAGCACTTGGGAGGAGTGACTTATGAGAAGTTCCTCAAGCTTGACCCGCCAGTTTTCATTGGCAGAGCCGATCCTGAGCTCGCGGAGAGTTGGATCGAAGAGACGGAACGTGCCTTCTTAGTACTGGGAGTACCAGAGGAAAAGAAGACCAATTTTGGCACGTATCGGTTGAAAGACAATGCACGGAAGTGGTGGGATACCACTAAACTTATCCAGTTCTCACAAGTCGAAGTCATTCCTTGGACTGACTTTCGGAGGACTTTTATGGATAACTACTTCCCATTGCATTCCAGAAACAAGAAAAAGATGGAGTTTCTGGAGTTGGAACAGGGCGGTATGAGTCTAATGGACTATACCACCAAATTTTAGAATCTAGAGCGCTACTGCTCTCGATTGTTCGAAACAGACCAAGAAAGGGCCGACAAATATGTGAATGGTCTGCGCGAAGGGTTGCGATCTCGAGTGATAACAAGCATGCCTTCGACTTTTCAGGCTGCGGTAGCAGCAGCTTCAAAAATCCAAGAGGACTGGGCACGATCTAAAATGATTGTAGCAAAGAAGCCCATAGTGAATGGTGGGAATCGTAAAAGGACGTTCCCAAGTGGCCAGGGTTCACGACAACCCTTTCAAAAGAAGAAGTTCCAAGGAGGGAACAACACTCAGCAAGTCGTGAGGCCAAGACAGAACCCAACTCCGAATGGTCAGCAGTCCAACTTCAGCTGCCCAAGGTGTCGTATGAACCACCCTGGAAAGTCATGTCCTCGTGACATTGGTGGGTGCTTGTATTGTGGCAAGATGGGCCACTTTATAAGGGATTGCGCCAAGAAGGCTGCAGATGAACAGAGGAGTAATGCCGGATCTGCCGGACCCTCTCGACCAGCACCACAACGTTCTCAGTTTCAACGACCTCCACCTAGAATAGAACAAAGGCCTGCTGCAGGTCGTGTATACGCTGTAACGACTGAACAAGTCGAAAATGGTGACCTGATTGAAGGCACCGTACCTGTTAATGGACATGCAGCTTACGTCTTGTTTGATTGTGGTGCTACTCATACGTTTATCTCTGACGATTTCACCGAACAACTCCACGCTTCGGTGCAACCGATTGATAAAATGATCAAAGTATATAACCCGTTGGGTTCACGCACCAAATGTATCCGGTGTGTGAAAAATTTGGATATTGAGATAGCAGGGCAACACTTGCCTACTGATGCCGTCCTGATCGATATGATACAGTACGATGTCATTCTGGGAATGAATTGGTTGGCTCAGAATAATGCCAAGATTCTGTGCCGCGAGGGCAGAGTAATTCTATCTCGACCCGGATTGCCTAAGATGGAATATTGGTTATCCAAACCTGTTCCACAGAAAAGGCTCATATCAGCACTTAAGGTACAAAAATACCTTAGGAAGGGTTGTGTAGCCTTCCTGTTGAGTCTCTCGGTGGAAAAATCCAACGACCAACCCCTTGAGAGTTTGGAAGTGGTACGGGAGTTTCCCAATGTATTTCCTGAGGAATTGCCAGGACTTCCGCCACTTCGTGAGGTTGAATTTGGAATTCAATCCTTACCTGGAACAGCGCCGATATCCAAAGCCCCGTATCGAATGGCGCCAGCTGAACTCAGTGAGTTGAAGTGTCAGTTGGAAGAACTGATGGAACAAGGGTTCATCCGTCCTAGTGTGTCACCATGGGGAGCCCCGGTACTGTTTGTAAAGAAGAAGGATGGATCCCTTCGGTTATGCATCGATTATCGGATGCTTAACCAGGCAACTGTTAAAAATAAGTACCCGTTGCCTCGGATTGAGGACTTATTCGATCAGCTCAGAACAGCGAGGGTGTTCTCCAAGATCGACCTCAGGTCTGGATACCATCAACTCAGAGTAAAGGAAGAGGATATACCTAAGACTGCCTTCAGAACGAGATATGGCCATTATGAGTTCGTAGTAATGCCCTTCGGACTCACTAATGCGCCTGCTGCCTTTATGGATCTAATGAACCGGATATTCAGACCATATTTGGATAGCTTTGTCATCGTCTTTATTGATGACATTCTCGTATATTCTGAGAACAAGTTACAACACATGGAGCACTTGAAAATCGTCTTGAAAACCCTTCAAGATAACCAACTCTATGCTAAGTTTTCAAAATGTGAATTCTGGCTAGACAAAGTGATGTTCCTTGGTCATGTGATCTCAAAAGATGGAATCGCAGTGGATCCTGCGAAGGTGGAAGCTGTGATGGACTGGAAGCAGCCAGAAAATATCACTGAGGTCCGTAGCTTCCTTGGACTTGCCGGATATTATCGGAAGTTCATACAAGACTTCTCCCGAATCGCCGTACCGATGACGAAATTGCTTAAAAAGGGAGTCAAGTTTGAATGGACTGACCAGTGTAAGGAGTGCTTTGAGGTTCTCAAACAGAGGCTTACCACTGCCCCTGTCCTTACCTTACCTTCTGGTCAGGGAGGCTTCGTGGCATATACCGATGCCTCAGGAACGGGTCTGGGTTGTGTGTTGATGCAGCATGGCAAAGTAATCGCCTATGCGTCACGACAGTTGAAAGTCCATGAGAAAAATTATCCAACCCACGATCTTGAGCTTGCCGCGGTAGTCTTCGCACTTAAAATTTGGCGACACTACCTTTATGGAGAGAAATTTGAGGTCATGTCGGACCATAAAAGCCTAAAATACCTCTTTTCTCAAAAAGAACTCAATATGCGGCAACGGCGATGGCTGGAATTCCTCAAAGACTATGAATTCACGCTTTCCTATCACCCTGGAAAGGCAAATGTTGTAGCAGATGCCCTTAGTCGCAAGACTGTTGGCACTCTGGCCAGCCTAACCGGACAATGGAAGTTGATGGAGGATTTCGTCAAGTGGAAGCCATTTTTGGCTGATTCAGGTAGAATCCAAATGTCATGTTTGACGATCCACATTGAGTTCCTCGATCGCATTGTAGCCGAACAGTTCAAGGATCCCCAGTACTTGGAATTGAAAGCTCGTGTTGAAAAAGATAACACTTTCTTCCATTTGAAAGAAGATGGAGGAATATGGATGGAAGAAAGAATTTGGGTTCCAAATAACCCTGAGCTAAGACAGGAAGTACTCCAGGAGGCCCATAGTAGCAAATATACTATCCACCCTGGGGGTACGAAGATGTTCCGAGATTTGCAGAGAAAGTACTGGTGGAAGGGTATGAAACGTGATGTGGCTACGTTTGTCTCGAAGTGTTTGATCTGCCAGCAAGTTAAGATCGAACATCAGCGCCCTGGTGGAAAGATGCAACGGATCGAGATTCCAGAATGGAAATGGGAAGGCATTACGATGGATTTCATCGTTGGATTGCCTCGATCCAAGAGACAACACGATTCGATATGGGTGATCGTGGACAGACTCACCAAGTCTGCTCACTTCCTGCCAATCAACACTCGATACTCAACTGAACGATTGGCGGAGATCTACATTCGGGAAATCGCTAGACTCCATGGAGTGCCGATTTCGATCGTATCCGATCGTGACCCGAAGTTCACCTCTCACTTTTGGGAGCAGCTTCAAAGAGCCCTGGGGACGAAACTCAAGTTCAGTACAGCATTCCATCCCCAAACAGATGGGCAATCAGAACGAACCATACAGACTCTTGAAGATATGCTAAGAGCCTGTATGCTGGAATGGAAAGGTGATTGGGATTCCCACCTAGCGTTGGCTGAATTTGCTTATAATAATAGCCACCACGCTAGCATTGGGATGGCACCGTATGAAGCCTTGTATGGACGACCCTGTAGATCACCAATCCATTGGGGTGAAGTGGGTGAGCGAACCTTGGACTCGCCCATTGTGTTGCAGCATTACACTGAGCAGGTCCACATGATCAGAAGGAAGCTACTGACTGCTCAGAGTCGACAGAAGAGCTACGCCGATCAGCGGCGTAGGGAACTCGCTTTTGCGGTTGGAGATAAGGTTTTTATCAAGGTCTCTCCAACCAAGAGTGTGTTTCGTTTTGGAAAGAAGGGGAAGCTCAGCCCCAGATTCGTTGATCCCTTCGAAGTTTTGAGCCGGATCGGAGAGACTGCCTACCGAGTAGCATTGCCACCACAATACGCGCAAATACATGATGTATTTCACGTATCAATGCTTAGAAAGTACGTTCATGATCCTTCTCACGTCATTCAACATGAAGACATTGACATCCGAGAAGATATGACGGTAGAAGAAAGGCAAGTGGAGATCATGGACCGACGGGAGAAAGTGCTAAGAACAAAGGTCATTCCACTTGTTAAAGTGAGGTGGCAGCATCATGGAATCGATGATTGCACTTCGGAGCCCGAATCGGATATGCGGGATAAATATCCTGAACTCTTCACCTTGTACTCTTAGCTGAATTTCGCGGACGAAATTCCTTTAAGGGGGTAATGATGTAAGACCCGCAATTTTTCAGAAAATATCTGAATAAAATTCATGAGGCATTTACCGGTAAAAATAGCATTTCTTCTCAGAATGCAAAATGAATCAATTCCTGCGAGCCAGTTATACTTAGGATATTGTTATCATCGCAAAATTGTTCCCCTCCCTTGCGAGAGAGAAACGAATTTCGCGAGTCAAACTCGACCAAAGTTTTGAAATTGGTTTTAAAAATTACTCGCCTCCGTTTTGAAAATTTGCGGGAAAATTCCGTAGAATGGGATCCGCCTGTCGGTACGAGGTTCAACCGTTCCTGGCGCCTTTACCAGGGGTAATTGAACCAAGGATCAATTATGTGCTTTAACTTGACTCAAATATCTAAATGATGCTCTATTTTTCCTAGAATGCACAAAGAATCAGGCTTGTGCTATGGAATTTTGAAAATAATGCAAGTTTGAGAAAATATGATGTTTGCTTTGGAAAATTGAAATGCATTTAGAAAAGGACTGGAAAATGCTTGAAAATGGAATTCCTGGGAAAATCATTGAATTTTATTGGAAATCAGAAATTTGCATTGGAAAGTGATTTCTCAGGAAAATTTGAACTTTAGAAAATCGATTTTGAAATTTGGAATTGCTTTTCTGAGAAAATAGATTTGAGAATTCTGAGAAAATCAAGAAATTCATTGGAAAATGACTTTTGAAATGGAAAATGAATTCTCAAGAAAACTGGAAAATATGAGAAAATAAATTTCTAAAAACTTGGGATTTTGAAATTTGAGAATTTGAAAACATAGGAAAATCTTGATTTGAACTTGGGAAATGCTTTGAAATGTCATTTGAAAACTTAGGATTTTGAGAAAATCAGATCCTGAGAAAGACTTGGAAATTCTTGAGAAAATTGAATTTTCTGAAATTGAAATTGGAAAATGAGTTTGAAATAATGCAATTTGAATGATATGAATGAATGAATATGAATTTGAAAAGGGAATTTCATTAAGGAATTGGGAAATCCTTTTAAAACTTTGAAAAATGCAGTGCATTTTGAAGTTAGCCTAAGTGTGTAGGCTGAATGTGGCTAATATGAAGATCATAAATCTTGGTTTTCTTCGTATTCTGACTATGGCCATAAATACAAATCCCACCGAGTTTATAAACTCCATAAAAGCTTGTGCACGTGTCATTCGTGTAAACCATAGTGAATTTGAAATAATGTGCATGAATGATACATCACATATTGAAATTTGCATAAATTAAACTATATGCAATGCAGCCCTATTCTAAGCAGAAATGTAACTCTTATTCCAAATTATTACATTTGAGATTACATTGAATTGAAATAAAATAAATAAAATCTAAGTCTTCTTCTTGAATGTTCCTGCAAAACTAGAAAACAAGGTTAGCACAAAAATGTAGGTTTTTCTGAATTTATCCGAAAATATGGGAAATTATCGGATATTATTCAGATATAAACCCAAATTCATACCCCCTTTGATATAAACATAATAAATAATGAATAAATTTGGAAAATAAACTTGAAAATTCGAAATTGGGGTTCAAAATGACCAAAATACCCCTGATGACCTTGAAATCAGGGTTTTATGAAAGAATTTTTGTAAATTTTGGAATTTTGAAAATCAAATGAAATAAATCAAACATAATATAATAAAATATGATGATATGCATGAAATTTTGGAGAATTAGAAATTGAAATTTCGAAATTTAGGTCAAAATGACCAAAATACCCCTGATAATAAGACTATGGCCTTGAAACCAGGGTTTTCTGAAATAAATTTTGCAAAATTGAAAAATATGAAATGCAAAGGAGATTAAAATTAACCCTAATATGATTTTACATGCTTATGTACATGATAAAAACCCTAAAATGGCAAAAATATCATAAAATATCAAATTTAACTTGATTTTCGCCTGATTTTCGCTTCTGAATTTAAAGATAAACTAACACATGGAGCAAATGAACTTGGAATTAAACCAAATTTGGCATAGATACCTAAAATAACCCTAGAAACATAATGGAGCTCGAAAATTTAATTTTTTTGTATTTTTAAATATGGAAATTCAAATAAAAACCCTAAATTTCATGATTTTTGCCTAAAATATTGATTCTAAAGGGGATTTAGGATATCAAACTTCCATAAAAATTTCCCAAATTTTATGGGATGACAGATGACAGTAAGGCAAAGATTTGTTTATTTTACACTTTCTGGTTTTGAACTATGGTCGGAGCTGTACCACTCCGGCAAGTCGGATCGGAATCTGGCGACTCTAGTAAATGAAGGAAACAGACAGGTTTCGGTAGAAAATGTGGTAAAAATGGCAGACAGATGGGAAAATGGCTGAAATTGTGGGAAAATGTCCCTGACAAAAAGAGGAAGATTTGATATTTTGACACTATTAGGATTCGGGTTACGGTTTGGAAAAGGCCATACTGTTATCAGAGACCTAAATCTCTGAGCTTTCTGGACATTGGAATCTGTTAGACAGAAATAGAAAATCCGGGAAAAATACTGGAACAGATTTAAAAATTCCCAAATTTTGGGAAATGACAGGAAATTATGTTATGAACAACTTTTGTGTTGAATGTTTTTGCAGAAGGGTTATAGATTGGATGGACTTGGTGCATTAAGGTCTGTCTATACCCTGACGAAAGAAAATCGATATTTTCCCAGGGGTCTGAGAAATCCGATTTTTTACAGAGGTCAAAACTGACTGGAAAAACCTCAAAATTTCCAGATCATTAGTAGATTCAATCATGAATCTACTGTGATTTTTATAGAATGATTCGAATCCCACATAAGGGTGGATCCGAAGGTTTTTGTCTGCTAAAGCAGGAATTGAAATTTCTGGATGACAGAAAACCCGATTTAGAGTTTGGTTGGTTTAGAAAGGTTCCGAAACCCGAATTGAATCAAAGTTTTGACAGTACAACAAAGACATGTAAACCTAACTACTCTAAAATTTACAAAATTTTTAAATGCATAAAATCACATAAATTGCTGTATGGACTTTGTCTAAAAACTAAAATTTTACAAATTTTAAACTAAGTAAAGCATGGTTCATATATAAAACGAAATAACTAGCAAAACGAATTAATCTAAGTGCATGCAAACATAAGATGACATGAATCATAAAACTAAAACCTAAATCGAGGAGGATATGATCAATTTAATATTGGCTCTTCAAAATGAGAGATTCGATCCATTGAGTGGACGGATCTTTTCATTTTTTAGCCTACACATAAAGCACAAGTTTTGTATTTATCTATATATATATATATGTATATATATATAGAGAGAGAGAGAGAGATTAAATGAGAGTTTTCAACAATATGAAACCAGCTTTGGTCTGATCTCACGTTGTGTTTAAATAAACCATGTGATAAATATCTTAAAAAAAAATGAAAGCCAAAGGGTAAAGCAACACTTTACCTTGAGAGAGGGCTGGAAGATGGGGATGGCTTGGATGTGGAGCAGCTGCTGCCAGGCGTGAGGGAGGTGTCCCTGTGGTGCTGCCAAGGATGGAGGTGTGGCTGTTGGCTGGGAGCTTGAAGGTGATGCTTCCAAGTGGAGACCGGCTGAAGCAAGGTGGAGGCTGCAGCTGTTTGTTGAAGCAGATGGTGGCTTGAACCGGCTAGGCGTGGAGGCTGCAGCTGGAGATGACCGGAGGTGCTGGTGGGAAGTGTAAGCTGTGGCTGTTGTGGCTGCAGCAGCCAAGAGAAGGGAAGGAGAGAGCTAAAGGGGGAGAGAGAGAGAGGCGTGAGATGGGAGAAGAGCCGTAAGTGGCTTCTTCTTTTTCCTTTTTTTCTTTAAACAAACCCAACTTAGGTCCTTAATCAGCCTCAACTTAGGGTTTTTAGGGGTTAATGAAAAGAGAGGGAAAGAGTGTACGTGAATGGGCTGGAGAAGGGAAAGGAAGGAAGGGAAGAAGGAAAGAAAGGGAAGGAAAGAAGAAAAAGAAAAGGAAGAAAAAGAAAAAAAAAAAGGAAAGAAAGGAAGAAGAAAGGGAAAGAGAAAGGGAAAAAAGAAAAAGGAAAGGAAGAAAAAGAGAGGGGGCTGGAGGTTTGGGTGACCACTTTGTGGGTCCCACCTTAGGAAGAATATAATAATAAAATAAATAAATAAAATAAAATAAAATAAACAACAAAAAAAAAAAAATAAAGAAAAAGATAATTTTTTTTTTCTTTTCTTATAAATTAAAACAAGAGAATGCAAATGGATGGGCCATCTCAGAGCGGGTCCAAATTTTGATTTTGAAATTCATTTTGACGATTAAAGGGGTAAAATAGTCTTTTTAGAAAATTTTTAGACGAAACGAGCTATTTTTGGCAGTTTTTGAAACGAGCTCGGATTTTGAAGTTCAATACCCCGTTGCGAAGCAAATCCAATGTAGAATTTGAAAATGTAATTTTGAAAGAAATCCAAATTGTTTTTCTCGAGAAAATACTTCCAACAAAACGAGCTATTTTTGGCAGTTTTTGAAACGAGCTCGGATTTTGAATTTCAATATCCCATTGCGAAGCAAATCCAATGTAGAATTTAAAAATATATTTTTGAAAGAAATCCATATTGTTTTTCTCGAGAAAATGCTTCCAACCGAAATGAGCTATTTTTGGCAGTTTTTGAAACGAGCTCGGATTTTGAAGTTCAATAGCTCATTGCGAAGCAAATCCAATGTAGAATTTGAAAATGTAATTTTGAAAGAAATCCAAATTGTTTTTCTCGAGAAAATGCTTCCAACAAAACGAGCTATTTTTGGCAGTTTTGAAACGAGCTCGGATTTTGAATTTCAATATCCCATTGCGAAGCAAATCCAATGTAGAATTTAAAAATATATTTTTGAAAGAAATCCATATTGTTTTTCTCGAGAAAATGCTTCCAACCGAAATGAGCTATTTTTGGCAGTTTTTGAAACAAGCTTAGATTTTGAAGTTCAATAGCTCATTGCGAAGCAAATCCAGTGTAAAACTTGAAAATTTGATTTTGAAAGAAATCCAGATTATTTTTCTTGAGAAAATATTTCCAAATTTAGACTCCCGGGGTGAAAATGTCAATTTTGGAAACCCGAGGTTTGAAATTGATTTCTGAAAACTTTTAAAACTCAATCTGGATTGAAATTTATAAAACTGGAGTTCTGGACTTCGAAAATGAAATGAAATGTGATGAAATGTTATGAAATGCTAAGAAATGATATGAAATGATGAGAAATGACATGCGAAATGCAGACCCTGAATGGAGAATTTTAGATGTTAGACCCCGACGGGCAGCTGTACCAGTTTAAAAAGCATTAAAATTGATAAAATTTGCAAAATAGCTCAAGAAATGGTTTTCGGGACTCTACTGGATCAGAGTGACACTGAAAATTGAGGTTCGAGCTGGATTGAACTGAAATGAGCTAGATTGAGCTGAGTTTTAGAGTTTCAGAACTCAAATGAACTGACCAGGCACTGACTCAACTGACCTTTCCGACTGAATTTTCAAGAAAAGCTGCCATTTTTAGAGAAATGGTACGGAATGATCACTGGAGTGAAGTGAATTATGAACTTGAGCTGAAACAAAGGTCATTAATACTGAGGTGAACTAAAATCGAGGCTCAAACACTAGCTCAACTGACTAAACTTGGCTCAATTTCAGCTAGAAGAGCTAAAATGGACCAAAATGGGCTCCTAGACACTTGGAAATGGTTTTGTACTGAAACTGGAGTGTTTGAACTTCTGGTGAGCTCAAGTTAGACTCTGGGAAACATGACTGACTGGGAATGACAGACTCGGAGACAATTGGTTTGGATTCAAGTGAGAAATGAGCTCATTTTTGAAGAAATGATCCCATTTTGGCAGGAATGGTCAGAAATGAAAATGGTCTGTTCATTGTGAGCTCAGATGAGCTTGAGATGACTGATATTCTAACTGTATTGAACTGACCAATGAGCTTGGTTGACTCCGACTGACTGGGGTCCGGGATGACCTAGGGGTAAAATAGTAATTTTCCTAGTGAAAATGGGTAAATGGTGATTTTCTGAAACTGACTCAGGGTTTGACTCCTACACTGACCTAACAAGGTTGGCACTGCATGACGAGGGTTGTTTGAGAATGGATGTGGAAAATTTGGGGTGTTTACAGATGCCCCTCTTTGCTACTAAGCCGGCTTGAAGACGAGCTTAGTGGCAAAGAAAAACACACCAAATTTTGGCTATAAAAATGCCCCAGTTAGAAGGATCCGACTGGATATGAAGATATTAGCCCTGATGAAAATGGTAGATATAAAATGGAGAATAAAGAAAAAAAAATTTACTTCAAAAGAAGTGAGATTCAGGTTTTGCCCTTAACCTGGATGGGACGGGCAATACCTCATGTAGAAACGAAGCTCAGGTTTGACCCTTAACCTGACCGGGGAATGAAATACCTCATCAAGAAGAGGCTCAGGTTTGTACCCTTAACCTGATCGGGAAATGAAATACCTCATCAGAATGAGGCTTAGGTTTGTACCCTTAACCTGATTGGGCGGAAAATGAAATACCTCATCAAAGGAGGCTCAGGTTTATACCCTTATCCTGATTGGGCGGAAAATGAAATACCTCATCAAAGGAGGCTCAGGTTTGTACCCTTATCCTGATTGGGCGGAAGATGAAATACCTCATCAAAGGAGGCTCAGGTTTGTACCCTTATCCTGATTGGGCAGAAAATGAAATACCTCATCAAAGGAGGCTCAGGTTTGTACCCTTATCCTGATTGGGCAGAAAATGAAATACCTCATCAAAGGAGGCTCAGGTTTGTACCCTTATCCTGATTGGGCAGAAAATGAAATACCTCATCAAAGGAGGCTCAGGTTTGTACCCTTATCCTGATTGGGTAGAAAATGAAATACCTCATCAAATGAGGCTCAGGTTTGTTCCCTTATCCTGATTGGGCAGAAAATGAATGGAATCCTCGAAGGAAGAAACCATGATGGAACCTTCAGATTTCCGCACAATGAACCCGACAGAGGTTTTGCAAAAGGATGAAATTGGGGTCCCTAAAGCTTGAAAAGGGGTTTGATTTTGGGCGCCTCATTGCTGAGACTAAATAACTTTTGAAATTGGTGACCTTTTGCGAGAAAATGATTGGTGGCTTAACCTCAAGCCGAAATTGGACTGTCTATGGTGGGACAGTGGGGACACAGGGAAGTGTGCGAATCTGAGAGCCCATGCGCTCAGATTATACCAACAGAAGGGAAGGAATCTTGAAAACTCCCATTATCAAGTCCTTAAAAGGGATAACAACTGATGTCAGGATGCGCCAAAGATGAACCTCAAGCTCTCGCTTCACGCCAGGATAGCTAGAAAATATTGTCAAAATGTTGAAAATTATTGTTGATTCGAAATAATTGAAAGTGATGCACATTGCTTTGAAAATATTCCCTCTTTTCTACCTGAAGTATTATCTCTGATTGGGCTTAACTTCGTAAAATCAATATTCGAATTCAAATTGCTTGCAATTGGCTTTCTTTCAAGGAAGCTATCAATTTCCCTGATATGAGCAGAAAAGAGAGTATTCTTGATATTGTGAAAGCAATTTGTGAAAGAATATTGATAATAGAATTTCACAAAATTTAAAGAGGATTCTTTGGCAGATTTGGCAGTCTGATATCCTGGAATTCTTTCTCATGACGATCTTTCTGCCTACTATTTTTTTTTTTGGCAGAATTAGAGCTCTCTTGGGTTTTTGGAGATTACATCATCCTTCATTTTGGAGATGTCTTGACTTTTCTCTCTCTTTTTTTTTTTAGAAGGGTACGTCACAAACTCTTTCATCTTAGAGATGCTCCGATCTTTCTTTTTTTCTCTCAGGGATTATATCGACGGTTATTGGCTCATTGGTTGGAAATCTCTTGATGATAGCAGAAATTAAATATCCTTTAGGGTTTGTCGGGAGGCTCATCGCAGTCGCCTTCATCTTGACGGTGCTCTGAACTTTCCCTGGAAGGATCCGTCACAAACTCCGTCATCTTGGAGATGATTCAAATCTTCTTTGGCCCCGGGGGTCTACTCGCCTAATTCGCCTTCATCTTGACGACAGTTGAGAGATCCCTTTTGCAGATATTTAATTACAGCTTTAGGTGATTGAGGAGATATAGGGATTGAATGGATTTTTCTGTATCACCCAGGATATTTTGACTGCTTTATTTTCCAAGAATGATCTTTAAAAATGTGCCATTGACTGCGATCAATACCGATCACTTATGGCTTTGCAACAACATTGAATTTCCTTTGCTGGCCATATCGAGGATTTATTCTTCATCCTTTTGGTCGGCTAATAGAAAGAATTTGAATTTTGAATCCTTTTTCACGAAAGCTTTGACCTTTCAGAGATAATACTGAAGGTATTCTGAGGTAATGTTTTTGTGCAATAAAAATTTTGAAATCAATAAATATTTAATGACAAATTGACAAGATTTTCTTGAAATCCTTTGTGGAAGCGAGTATTTGAAGCACAACGTAACACATCCATGACAAAAATTTTCTTCTCCTTTCCCCAAAGGAGAAGATTCAGACATTGGAAATAGAAATTACTCCTCTCTTCCCTGAAAAGGAGGTGTTTGCAAAACGAACTTTCGAAGAGAAATTAAGCTTTCGTCAAAACTTCCTAACATTAGGCTTCTCTTATGGAAAGGGGGCCGGTAATGATGAGGTCGGTGAATTGGTCATGAAGGAACGAGTCCATCACACTCTCCCTGAAAAGAGGGTCCTTCATGATGAAATGGCCTAGTTTGAAATTGCGGTCACAAGGAAAGCGAGCTTCCGTCGAAGCTCTCCCTGAATTAAGGGTTCCTTGTATGAAATTGGAAATTTGTTTTGCAAACGGTTCACATAGACACGAGTCCCTTCAAACTCTCCCTGAAAAGGGGCTAGGTGAACAAAGGATAGCATGCGAAAAGAACGAGCTCCCTTGAACTCTCCCTGTACAAAGGGTCTCTCGCAAGAGGAAATGATTGGAATTGGTATGAAATTGGAATTTGGAAAATTTAAAATTTTGAAATTTGGAATTTGAAATTGGAAATTTGGAAATTTGGAAATTGATATTTGGAAACTGGAAATTGATTGACTCGAAGGTCAAAATTGGTTGACCCAAATGTCGAAATCGGAAATTTGGAATTTGAAAATTGGAAATTGGAAATTGGGAAATTGATTGACCCGAAGGTCGAAATTGGAAATTTTGGAAATTGATTGGCCCGAAGGTCGAAATTGGAAATTGAGTGACCCGAAGATCGAATTTGAAAATTGGTTGACCCAGAGGTCGAAATTGGAAATTTGGAAATTGGGTGGCTCGAGGGCCGAATTGGTAATTGAAATTTGAACTTTGATGAATGATCAGCACAAAGACTGAACCCGAGAGGTTGACTGATACGACCCACCAGTGAGACACTAACACAAGTGATCAATCTTGAAAGAACACCAGCATGAATACCGGGTTTTGAAAATATGTCAACATAGACATTGGATTTTAAAAATATATCAGTTCGAGCACTGAATTTTGGAAGTGTACCAGTTTGAGCACTGGATTTCAAAATTGTACCAGTTCAAGCACTGAGTTTTGAAAATATACCTTGTTTTTTATTTGAAATTTGAATTTTTAAAAGAGACCTATGCTCTTAAAGTATTTGGGAATTGTAACGAGAATGATTGTCGGGGTCTCAGGATTATCCCTTATCCTGAATGGGTAGCGAACTTGATGCAAATGCATGCCAATGAATGCAGATGTATGCAAATATGAAAATGATATAAATGAATGCACATGCGTGCAAAATGAGAGATTTGTTTATCCTGCCTGCATACAGGATATTTGTAGATAAAAACAAAATTTTTAAAAAAAATGCCCCAGTATAACTAGGAAAGGAGATTTTAACCATTATTGAACAAAATTTGGAGGAATTACAAAGAATAAGACATGGTTTAAGTATAGAATTTTTTCAAATGCCGAGCATTGATGGGATCTGGTAATTCCACTCCGTCAGCATTTATGAGCCAATATGAATTACGAGGTAATGCCTCTTTGACAACATAGGGACCTTCCCAATTTGGTGACCACTTGCCACCTGGGCGGTGCTTGAGATAAGCCGTTGATCTGAGCACTAGATCATTGACTCGAAATTTTCTTTCAATGACTGATTTTGCATATTGTCTGGCTATCTTCTGACGATATGATTGAGCGTGCTCTGCTGCTCTGAGTCTTCTTTCATCTAGCAAATCAAGTTGTACTAGCCGTTGTTGCTGATACTGATAAAAAGGTAATTCTAGAAGTGATGCAAATTTTAGAGCAGGTTTCTGAACATGTAGAAGCAGTACTACTTCAGTTCCGTAGACAAGTTCTGACAAAGTAGCTTTAATTGGAGTTCGAATGGTGGTTCTGTATGCTCACAATGCTTCATGGATCTTCTCATGCCAGTCACGACCTGTTTTCAAAGTTCGCTCCAAGATTCTAATAAGAATTTTATTGGTGGCCTCTGCCTGACCATTCCCTTGAGGATAATAAGGAGCGGAGAAATGATGGTGGATTTTGAACTTCGAACAGAAAGTTCTCATTTTCTCATTCTTGAAATGATTGCCATTATCTAACACAATATCATGCGGTATGCCAAAACGACATAGGATATTTTTGTGGATGAACGAGACCACATGTCGACCTTCTACTATGCGTAGAGTGATAGCTTCGACCCATTTAGTAAAATATTCTGTTGCGGCAAGAAAATATTTGTAGCTGTTTGAAGCAGAAGTGATGGGGCCAACAACATCAAAAGCCCACATAGAAAATGGCCATGGTGAGACGACAGATTACAAATATGTCGCTGGCGCATGAATGGAAGGTGCATGCATCTGGCATTGAACGCACTTCTTCACAAAACGATAACAATCTTGTTGCATAGTTCTCCAGTAATATCCTGCTCGGATGATTTGTTTGACAAGAGTTTGGTAGCCGACGTGACCATCGCAAATGCCTTCGTGTACCTCCCGCATGACTTCTTTGGCTTCATCTTCATCTAGGCATCTGGCATATTTAGAACTGAATCCACGATGATAGAGGACATCGGCAATAATAAAATATCGGGCAGATACATGCCAAATCGCTCGTTACTCTTACCAGTGATATTCTAAGAGAAGGAGACAGATGTCTTCTTTTTTATGGGAGCCTTTCTGAAACAGTCCTTAGCTTGCTCAGACATCATCCTAATCATCATTTTCTTGAACATCTGATATGTAGTAGGATCAATGCCATCCCTATCATTCAAACTCTGTCTTCTGGCAAATCTTGGAGAATCCATTTCTTCTTGCCTGCTTCTAAAATCACTGATGCCCTGATACAGTGGTGTCTTCTTGCTTGATCTGATCTGAACCACTTGGGAATACTGATGCTCTTTGTAGAATGGATGATTAAATTTCGATGATGAAGATTCAAGATAGAAATGAATATAGTAAAAATATTTGATGAGAATTTGATAGATAATTGAAAGAACATCCCATTACTAGGGATTGGGTCGCCGCTGGAGTCACGACAATTATGTTGTCATTCTTTACAAGGAGAACGAACAACTACAAATATGCCTTGTCACCTAGGCGAGGTTATCAAACCATGATAGAATGAAAATTGAAGGATTTTTTTTTTTCTTTATTGAAGGAAAAATATGATTGCATCAATAGTGGACTTGAGAAAGAGGGAGTATATAGACAGTCTGTCACCACTCTTAACGATCAACAGAGACACGAGGACCAAGGAAAAGAGTGAGAATGATGAAAGAATCCCAGCCATATATGGCAGAATGGTATGCTCCGGACCACTGTGCTGATGTAAGGTCGAACTCTGGCACGACTCCAGATAGCAGCCGCATCTCTATGTGCTTCTGTCTCTGAGAAAACTGTCGAACACACCGCTCCGGATGATAGTAAGCACAGAAGAATGGACCAAGCAACTTGAATCTCTTGCCATATGCATAGGTGTATCTGGGAGGCGATAATTCTCGATCAAAATAGTCCCACACCACTTCTTCTTCCTGCAGATAGTCGATCAGGAATCGGTACCGCGCAACTGGAAGGAGCTCCTTACCGTTGTATCTGAATGAACTAGCTCTGGTTGGTACATGCTGAAGGAACCAAGATTGAAGAGCATAAGTACATCCCTCGACTAAGATGGACTCTCCAAGTGTGAAGCGGGTCAGTCCTCTGTATAGAAAAGCAAGCGCGGCCATGGCTATCGAGAGACGGATGGTCTGTCGACTTCCCCATCTTCTCAAAAGTTGAACTATTCTGACATCCACATAATTTTGTCCATTTGGAAAGAAAGCAAGTCCCACAGTACACAAAACCATCGCATGCTGAATTCTCTCTCGAGCTGTCCTGGACAACAAGCTGACTTCTGCGAATTCTCCATACTGTCGGTAGATCTCGATCAGACTCACGTATTCATTCCCATTTTCTTCAATCAGTGGCCAAGACTTGCCCCCTGTCATGCGAGCTACGACATCTTTGGGGTCCAGACCCTTGACATTGATCAGAAATTGCTGCTCTAATGGATCTCCAGGCTGATCGACTGGCTCGGGCAGTCCCATAATCTCTGAAAATTCATCCATCAGTATTGTCATCTCGCCCCACGGGAACCAGAACGTGCAAGTGCGCAGATTCCACCGCTCCGCCAGTGCATGAATCAGATTGCCGTTGACTGTCAACTTTCCCACTGCAGATGCCAATTCCAACCCACAATCGCTCAAGTGGTCCGGAAACATACGAGAGAAATTTTTGAACCAGACATAATACCACCGGGGGAAGAAGGGTCCGGTGCTAAGAGATCGATGCTCAGGAAGACTTTGTCGCACCTCATAGGAGATGTGACCCTCAGGAAAAACAGAATCGAGCTGACTGGATGCCATTGGACTGAAAGACAAGAAGACTGGAATTAGACTTTGGAAAAATATAAGAAATTTGAAAATTGCAGGCAGGATAAAATGAAAGCTGGAAATTCGAAGTCCAGAGGAACGAAAGAATGGAAAATTTCCTGGAGTTTTGAAGGAAAAGGTGGATAATTTAGAAAAATCGTCCAGGGTTTTTGAGAAAAAGGAGATATTTCATAAAAGATGAAAAATGAGGTATTTTGGAAAATTGTTTGGTATTTTGGAAAACTTGGGAAAAATATGAGAAAACAAGGCGAAAATGAATATCATATATACAATTACAAACAATTATGCACATACAGCAATCCCTAGGAAGCCAACTCTAAATGCATTGATTTTGAAAGAGCTTTAGGACCCTAATCCTGACTCTAGGCTTAGATCAACTGTGTCCAATCATGCTATGCCGATATACTCGAGCCGAGGCTCGATGTACGTGGCATAAAACTCATCTCCGGGTCTAGGCTTGTGTTTTCCCAACATCCTTGAGCGCCTGCCGATATACGTTGGACTATGGCCCTTGGTACGTGGCAGGGGGGCGTTAGCCCAAATAAGTGGCCCAGTTGTGAGGCTCTGTCCCGAACTATGGTTCTGGAAGAGAGCCCAGCAACGTGAAGACCGGGTAGACATAGGTGGGGTGGTTTTTGAAATATGATCACATGCAGGCAAACAGAGGGCTCTAAGTCCTAAAGAGATAGAATTTTGAAAACTTTTGAAGAAGCAAACATTGTTTTCATACAAGTCCTAGATTGAGGAGTGTTGTATTTTAGACCTAAGTCTATGTGAGCATGCATAATTCTCCTCAATATGGTCCTACCAAACCATGCCTAATCTACATGCAATCCATGTCAGCTGGGTTCAAGTCTAGGCTCCTAGGTTCACATGATATCAGAAATTAAAGCTGACATTTCATAGAACATAATTTTGACAATTGGGCTAAGTTAAAGCACATAATTGATCAGGCGAAGACAGGTCCCATCTCGGTCGCCAAACTTGTTATCATCGCAAAATTGTTCCCCTCTCTTGCGAGAGAGAAACGAATTTCGCGAGTCAAACTCGACCAAAGTTTTGAAATTGGTTTTAAAAATTACTCGCCTCCGTTTTGAAAATTTGCGGGAAAATTCCGTAGAATGGGATCCGCTTGTCGGTACGAGGTTCAACCGTTCCTGGCGCCTTTACCAGGGGTAATTGAACCAAGGATCAATTATGTGCTTTAACTTGACTCAAATATCTAAATGATGCTCTATTTTTCCTAGAATGCACAAAGAATCAGGCTTGTGCTATGAAATTTTGAAAATAATGCAAGTTTGAGAAAATATGATGTTTGCTTTGGAAAATTGAAATGCATTTAGAAAAGGACTGGAAAATGCTTGAAAATGGAATTCCTGGGAAAATCATTGAATTTTATTGGAAATCAGAAATTTGCATTGGAAAGTGATTTCTCAGGAAAATTTGAACTTTAGAAAATCGATTTTGAAATTTGGAATTGCTTTTCTGAGAAAATAGATTTGAGAATTCTGAGAAAATCAAGAAATTCATTGGAAAATGACTTTTGAAATGGAAAATGAATTCTCAAGAAAACTGGAAAATATGAGAAAATAAATTTCTAAAAACTTGGGATTTTGAAATTTGAGAATTTGAAAACATAGGAAAATCTTGATTTGAACTTGGGAAATGCTTTGAAATGTCATTTAAAAACTTAGGATTTTGAGAAAATCAGATCCTGAGAAAGACTTGGAAATTCTTGAGAAAATTGAATTTTCTGAAATTGAAATTGGAAAATGAGTTTGAAATAATGCAATTTGAATGATATGAATGAATGAATATGAATTTGAAAAGGGAATTTCATTAAGGAATTGGGAAATCCTTTTAAAACTTTGAAAAATGCAGTGCATTTTGAAGTTAGCCTAAGTGTGTAGGCTGAATGTGGCTAATATGAAGATCATAAATCTTGGTTTTCTTCGTATTCTGACTATGGCCATAAATACAAATCCCACCGAGTTTATAAACTCCATAAAAGCTTGTGCACGTGCCATTCGTGTAAACCATAGTGAATTTGAAATAATGTGCATGAATGATACATCACATATTGAAATTTGCATAAATTAAACTATATGCAATGCAGCCCTATTCTAAGCAGAAATGTAACTCTTATTCCAAATTATTACATTTGAGATTACATTGAATTGAAATAAAATAAATAAAATCTAAGTCTTCTTCTTGAATGTTCCTGCAAAACTAGAAAACAAGGTTAGCACAAAAATGTAGGTTTTTCTGAATTTATCCGAAAATATGGGAAATTATCGGATATTATTCAGATATAAACCCAAATTCATACCCCCTTTGATATAAACATAATAAATAATGAATAAATTTGGAAAATAAACTTGAAAATTCGAAATTGGGGTTCAAAATGACCAAAATACCCCTGATGACCTTGAAATCAGGGTTTTATGAAAGAATTTTTGTAAATTTTGGAATTTTGAAAATCAAATGAAATAAATCAAACATAATATAATAAAATATGATGATATGCATGAAATTTTGGAGAATTAGAAATTGAAATTTCGAAATTTAGGTCAAAATGACCAAAATACCCCTGATAATAAGACTATGGCCTTGAAACCAGGGTTTTCTGAAATAAATTTTGCAAAATTGAAAAATATGAAATGCAAAGGAGATTAAAATTAACCCTAATATGATTTTACATGCTTATGTACATGATAAAAACCCTAAAATGGCAAAAATATCATAAAATATCAAATTTAACTTGATTTTCGCCTGATTTTCGCTTCTGAATTTAAAGATAAACTAACACATGGAGCAAATGAACTTGGAATTAAACCAAATTTGGCATAGACACCTAAAATAACCCTAGAAACATAATGGAGCTCGAAAATCTATTTTTTTTGTATTTTTAAATATGGAAATTCAAATAAAAACCCTAAATTTCATGATTTTTGCCTAAAATATTGATTCTAAAGGGGATTTAGGATATCAAACTTCCATAAAAATTTCCCAAATTTTATGGGATGACAGATGACAGTAAGGCAAAGATTTTTTTATTTTACACTTTCTGGTTTTGACCTATGGTCGGAGCTGTACCACTCCGGCAAGTCGGATCGGAATCCGGCGACTCTAGTAAATGAAGGAAACAGACAGGTTTCGGTAGAAAATGTGGTAAAAATGGCAGACAGATGGGAAAATGGCTGAAATTGTGGGAAAATGTCCCTGACAAACAGAGAAAGATTTGATATTTTGACACTATTAGGATTCGGGTTACGGTTTGGAAAAGGCCATACTGTTATCAGAGACCTAAATCTCTGAGATTTCTGGACATTGGAATCTGTTAGACAGAAATAGAAAATCTGGGAAAAATACTGGAGCAGATCTAAAAATTCCCAAATTTTGGGAAATGACAGGAAATTATGTTATGAACAACTTTCGTGTTGAAAGTTTTTGCAGAAGGGTTATAGATTGGATGGACTTGGTGCATTAAGGTCTATCTATACCCTGACGAAAGAAAATCAATATTTTCCCAGGGGTCTGAGAATTCCGATTTTTTACAGAGGTCAAAACTGACTGGAAAAACCTTAAAATTTCCAGATCATTAGTAGATTCAATCATGAATCTACTGTGATTTTTATAGAATGATTCGAATCCCACATAAGGGTGGATCCGAAGGTTTTTGTCTGCTAAAGCAGGAATTGAAATTTCTGGATGACAGAAAACCCGATTTAGAGTTTGGTTGGTTTAGAAAGGTTCCGAAACCCGAATTGAATCAAAGTTTTGACAGTACAACAAAGACATGTAAACCTAACTACTCTAAAATTTACAAAATTTTTAAATGCATATAATCACATAAATTGCTGTATGGACTTTGTCTAAAAACTAAAATTTTACAAATTTTAAACTAAGTAAAGCATGGTTCATATATAAAACGAAATAACTAGCAAAACGAATTAATCTAAGTGCATGCAAACATAAGATGACATGAATCATAAAACTAAAACCTAAATCGAGGAGGATATGATCAATTTAATATTGGCTCTCCAAAATGAGAGATTCGATCCATTGAGTGGACGGATCTTTTCATTTTTTAGCCTACACATAAAGCACAAGTTTTGTATTTATCTATATATATATATATATGTATATATATATAGAGAGAGAGAGAGAGATTAAATGAGAGTTTTCATCAATATGAAACCAGCTTTGGTCTGATCTCACGTTGTGTTTAAATAAACCATGTGATAAATATCTTAAAAAAAAATGAAAGCCAAAGGGTAAAGCAACACTTTACCTTGAGAGAGGGCTGGAAGATGGGGATGGCTTGGATGTGGAGCAGCTGCTGCCAGGCGTGAGGGAGGTGTCCCTGTGGTGCTGCCAAGGATGGAGGTGTGGCTGTTGGCTGGGAGCTTGAAGGTGATGCTTCCAAGTGGAGACCGGCTGAAGCAAGGTGGAGGCTGCAGCTGTTTGTTGAAGCAGATGGTGGCTTGAACCGGCTAGGCGTGGAGGCTGCAGCTGGAGATGACCGGAGGTGCTGGTGGGAAGTGTAAGCTGTGGCTGTTGTGGCTGCAGCAGCCAAGAGAAGGGAAGGAGAGAGCTAAAGGGGGAGAGAGAGAGAGGCGTGAGATGGGAGAAGAGCCGTAAGTGGCTTCTTCTTTTTCCTTTTTTTCTTTAAACAAACCCAACTTAGGTCCTTAATCAGCCTCAACTTAGGGTTTTTAGGGGTTAATGAAAAGAGAGGGAAAGAGTGTACGTGAATGGGCTGGAGAAGGGAAAGGAAGGAAGGGAAGAAGGAAAGAAAGGGAAGGAAAGAAGAAAAAGAAAAGGAAGAAAAAGAAAAAAAAAAAGGAAAGAAAGGAAGAAGAAAGGGAAAGAGAAAGGGAAAAAAGAAAAAGGAAAGGAAGAAAAAGAGAGGGGGCTGGAGGTTTGGGTGACCACTTTGTGGGTCCCACCTTAGGAAGAATATAATAATAAAATAAATAAATAAAATAAAATAAAATAAACAACAAAAAAAAAAAATAAAGAAAAAGATAATTTTTTTTTTCTTTTCTTATAAATTAAAACAAGAGAATGCAAATGGATGGGCCATCTCAGAGCGGGTCCAAATTTTGATTTTGAAATTCATTTTGACGATTAAAGGGGTAAAATAGTCTTTTTAGAAAATTTTTAGACGAAACGAGCTATTTTTGGCAGTTTTTGAAACGAGCTCGGATTTTGAAGTTCAATACCCCGTTGCGAAGCAAATCCAATGTAGAATTTGAAAATGTAATTTTGAAAGAAATCCAAATTGTTTTTCTCGAGAAAATACTTCCAACAAAACGAGCTATTTTTGGCAGTTTTTGAAACGAGCTCGGATTTTGAATTTCAATATCCCATTGCGAAGCAAATCCAATGTAGAATTTAAAAATATATTTTTGAAAGAAATCCATATTGTTTTTCTCGAGAAAATGCTTCCAACCGAAATGAGCTATTTTTGGCAGTTTTTGAAACGAGCTCGGATTTTGAAGTTCAATAGCTCATTGCGAAGCAAATCCAATGTAGAATTTGAAAATGTAATTTTGAAAGAAATCCAAATTGTTTTTCTCGAGAAAATGCTTCCAACAAAATGAGCTATTTTTGGCAGTTTTGAAACGAGCTCGGATTTTGAATTTCAATATCCCATTGCGAAGCAAATCCAATGTAGAATTTAAAAATATATTTTTGAAAGAAATCCATATTGTTTTTCTCGAGAAAATGCTTCCAACCGAAATGAGCTATTTTTGGCAGTTTTTGAAACGAGCTCAGATTTTGAAGTTCAATAGCTCATTGCGAAGCAAATCCAGTGTAAAACTTGAAAATTTGATTTTGAAAGAAATCCAGATTATTTTTCTTGAGAAAATATTTCCAAATTTAGACTCCCGGGGTGAAAATGTCAATTTTGGAAACCCGAGGTTTGAAATTGATTTCTGAAAACTTTTAAAACTCAATCTGGATTGAAATTTATAAAACTGGAGTTCTGGACTTCGAAAATGAAATAAAATGTGATGAAATGTTATGAAATGCTAAGAAATGATATGAAATGATGAGAAATGACATGCGAAATGCAGACCCTGAATGGAGAATTTTAGATGTTAGACCCCGATTGGCAGCTGTACCAGTTTAAAAAGCATTAAAATTGATAAAATTTGCAAAATAGCTCAAGAAATGGTTTTCGGGACTCTACTGGATCAGAGTGACACTGAAAATTGAGGTTCGAGCTGGATTGAACTGAAATGAGCTGGATTGAGCTGAGTTTTAGAGTTTCAGAACTCAAATGAACTGACCAGGCACTGACTCAACTGACCTTTCCGACTGAATTTTCAAGAAAAGCTGCCATTTTTAGAGAAATGGTACGGAATGATCACTGGAGTGAAGTGAATTATGAACTTGAGCTGAAACAAAGGTCATTAATACTGAGGTGAACTAAAATCGAGGCTCAAACACTAGCTCAACTGACTAAACTTGGCTCAATTTCAGCTAGAAGAGCTAAAATGGACCAAAATGGGCTCCTAGACACTTGGAAATGGTTTTGTACTGAAACTGGAGTGTTTGAACTTCTGGTGAGCTCAAGTTAGACTCTGGGAAACATGACTGACTGGGAATGACAGACTCGGAGACAATTGGTTTGGATTCAAGTGAGAAATGAGCTCATTTTTGAAGAAATGATCCCATTTTGGCAGGAATGGTCAGAAATGAAAATGGTCTGTTCATTATGAGCTCAGATGAGCTTGAGATGACTGATATTCTAACTGTCTTGAACTGACCAATGAGCTTGGTTGACTCCGACTGACTGGGATCCGGGATGACATAGGGGTAAAATGGTAATTTTCCTAGTGAAAATGGGTAAATGGTGATTTTCTGAAACTGACTCAGGGTTTGACTCCTACACTGACCTAACAAGGTTGGCACTGCATGAGGGGGGTTGTTTGAGAATGGATGTGGAAAATTTGGGGTGTTTACAGATATTCGTCGAATTGCGAATATATGCTCAAACACTCTGGAAGCCATAACTTCCTAACTAAACGAAATCAATAGATTCGTACGAGCCAACTTTCTTAGTTACGTCAATACGAAGAAAATGGCGTACTCAGAATTTTTCGGAAAAAATCACCGGAAACCCGAAATTCTTGCGGGACCCACAGAAATATTGGTGGGACCCACAGAAATATTCCTCTGAAAATATCTTGTGGGACCCACAAAATATCCTATGGAAATATCTTGTGGGCCCCACCTCAAAAGGAACCTCCAGGAATTTAAAAGAAGCCAAGGGGTAAAAGGGGCATGGAAAAACCCAAGAGGAGGTGGGCTTGGGCTATAAATAGCCCTCCCCACTCTCTCTCTTGTCATAATTTCGACCCCCCCTCTCTCTCTTGCCTTCTCTCTCTCTCCTAAACCTCCCCTACCTAGCCTAGCCCACCTGAGCCCACCTGACCTGGTCTAAGCCTGCCTGACTTAGCCTGAGCCTGCCTGACCTGGTCCTAACCCACCTGACCTGGGTCTGAACCCACTTGACCTGGTCCAAACCCAGTTGACTTGACTTGAACCTAGTTGGGTTTAAAGTCAAAGTCAAAGTCCTTTTTGGTCCAGATTCCGGTTTGGGTTTCTGAACCCAGACTTAGCCTACTTGAGCTGAGTTCGAACCTGCTGAACCCAGTTGACTTGGATCGAACCCTGTTTGGTTCAAACCACTTAGGTTAAGTAGCTTGACCTGCTCTACCTCTTTCTCAACTAAGTCAGCTTCATTTGACTTAGTCTGACCTCTCGAAGGAAGGCTCGAAGCCAAAGAAGCAACCCGGAGCCGTTTCTTCCACGATTTGAAGTAAGTTCGCTTCGTTGATCCATCTCTCTCAAGTATTTGACTGTTTGTATATAGAATATACTTTCTGAAGTAGTATCTTGCGTTAGTTCTTGATTGAGCCCTTTTTGGACACTTTGGTGTTCACCCGCTCGTCTCGTAACTATCGTCGGATATATCTATGTTCAAACACGCAGTATATGCGTTCTTCAAAATGGTATCTCACTTTAGTTCTTGGTTGAGCCCTTTAGGACACTTCGGTGTTCACCCGCTCGCCTCGTAACTATCGTTGGATGCGGATCTAGGTGTATATCTGTTGATTCTGCCGACGCGTCTTATATCGCACAGGCTATGTAATTTACCTTTGCCGTTGCGTCGTATGATGCCAAGGCTTCCTGTTTTCTGTACTTCCGATTACTGCACTTCCGATTATGCATTTACTTACGTTGTCGCGTCGAACGATGCCAAGGCTCCTGCTTTCTGCAATGTATTTACTTACGCCGTCGCGTCGAACGATGCCAAGGCTTCTGCTTTGTTATATATGTAGAATATTTTGTTCAGTTACACACCCTGAACAATAGTATATGCATTTCTTTACGCCGCCGCTTTATAAAGCACAGGCTTCTGCTTATACTACATATATAGCGCATAAATGAGCGTTCAAATGGAGATCAACTCCAAATCGCCCATGCGATTCCTTGACCGCTCCTCGTTCAAGATTCTGCTTGACGAATGAAGCCCCTATTGGAAAGGCTTCGCTTTTTAGCAAAATGCTCTTTACGTAAAGACTAAGTTAATTACGTATGGCCTGGCTATGGCCCAGGGTTCCTGCAACCTTGATGGATGCAAAGTACGCACAACGGTGCGCATCCATTTCCCCGAATTAAGCGTGGCGATTTCCTACCAAAGAGGGGAGATGCCGCTGAAATGGATAAAAGAAACGCACACTTTCTCCGTAAAAGAGAGGAAGTGCTGCTGAAATTTCTAAAGAAGCTAAGAATAGCTCAGAAAGAACGTAGCCGGATACTCTGACATATAGCAGAGTGCTACCCAGTTCATGGTTTGCCCTTTACAACGTAGAAGGGTTCGTCGCACCACTGCCGGTAGAGCAGGGGAGGTGCTGACGAAATGGTCGGCAGAAGAGCTGCCGGAACCAATGGAACGACATAATGATGTCCGTTGATGGAACGATGCCAGATCGGCTCGTATCCTTGTGCCTGCAAGGGCACCTTGCTCGTAAGGGCCGCTGAGCCGGAGTAGAGGTTGCGCCTTGGCTAGGTTTGGACTCGTTGCGTAAAAATACGCCGAGTAGCCGATCTATTTAGATTGAGTCATATGCATGCTCATTGAGAACGGTTACACAACCAGACTCGTAAGGGCCGAAGAGCCAGAGTGTGTTGTTTCCACCCAAAGAGGTGTGATGCTCGTGGTGGCCGAAGTGCCAAAGAGCGGTGTTCTGCATGCATATGAATAAGACTTAAGGTCGCACATACCCCGCGGTTGAAGATCGTGTTAGGGGTACCCCCTCAGTAATGACTGTGTTGGGGAAGACTGAATGGGGTCGGGTACATACTCCCGTAGTGCTGAAAGCACGGGCTGCCTAAATGGCATGCAGATTCTGTCCAAGTAATTGTAAGACTGGCAGACCCCTTCAGGAATTATGCTCACTGTGGAATGACAGTGATGGTACAGCCTTGAGTGACATGTATTTTACTTTGGACCTGATAGAGTCCACGATGGCCTCAGTCACTCATGGGTTTTGGGGTCGTGGTTATCCTTAAGATCTAAGGATTGAACCCAACTACTGCAAGTAGAGGATGCATCCGAATATGGGCCTAGTAGGATTCTCCCAGTTGAAACACACTGCCCTACTATGGATAGGGTCAACAGGCCTCTGGGGTATCTAAAATACATAGAATAATCAACCCCCAGAACGTCGCGTTGATGCCCGGACAATAGCTCTACCTGCGTACCAAAGGCGGGAGCGGTTAATTATCAAACAATGCATTAGTTCTAGGTACAGCGATGCTTTGAATGTATGAGTGGATGACGTGTTGAGTCAGTCCTGCATAACCTTTGTGAAGGTGTCATGTTCGGTATACTACTGGACCGACTGGGCAAAGACCCGTGTTGTATCCGCACGATTAAGCGAAGCTCGAGGAGTTGTCCTTAGATGCGTGGGATACAGATGTGCCAAGTATGAAGACTTGAGCTAGACATCACTTTGAGACCCGGAAGAGGTCATGGCTAAGTCGTGGAGACTTAAGCGGCTATTCAAATCACAGCCCTGAAAAGGCTTGCTCTAAGTCATGAGGACTTGAGCGGATGTTCAACTCATAGCCCTACGGAGGCTCTTGCGATATACGCTAAGTCTTGGAGGCTTGAGCGTCGTTATTGCGCATTGCGACCCTGAGTGGTCATTATCGTACTTGAGTTGAATGGATGTATGACTGCATGCTTACCAGACCATCAGTGGTTCTGACCCCGTTTTATGGGGATTTCAGGTGTTGGACCTGCGTGACGATATGCGGAGCAAGGCGGCATCGAGTTCCAGGGTTTCTCTAGACAGAGTTGTACTGCTTCCTTTTATTGAACCTATACTGCTTTTCTAAGCAGTGATGTTGTAATAAACAAGTGGTTTTCGATAAAATGGAACACTTTGGTGGTCAATGAGTTGCTTGGCCACATACCTGCAACGTGCTCGGGGTTTTCTAAAACAGACGACTCATTATCGTCTTATTCCGCTGCTAAAAGCTTTTCTAAGTTCCGCTGCAAAGAAAAAAAAAGAAATTCATGAAAATTTTAACTTAGCTTTGTTTTGGAAATCCGGGGCGTTACATAGACCATCGTAAAAATCTTCACCAGTGTAGGTCTGCTTGCCCTTACCCTTGGCTTGAATATCCTTGATTGCTCGATTCATCTCTTTCATCTGCTTGCTCATCAGGTCCTCTGCTGGAGCCCCAGACTTGGGTTTGTTGACGGATTCGGGCTCTTCCGCAACTATCTTTGGAGGATTCTGCTTGTAGACAATCTGCTCTTCTTCTTCTGACTCTTCCTCGACTGACTCTGATTCTTCCGAAGTAGTGTCCGGTTGTACCTTCTTCCTGATGATTCTGACTTGCTTTTTTACAGGCTTCTTCTTCAACTTGCTTTTAGGAACTGCCTCTTTCAGCTTGGCCTCGGCTTGTTCCGACATCATTCTCGCCATCATCTTTTGGAACATATCATACATAGCAGGGTCGATGTCATCTCCTTTGTTCTGACCCTGCCCCCTGACTGATTTAGGAGAGCTTATCTCTTCCGCCTCACTGTCGCTGAGTTGAGGAACTGTTTCTTTTCCCGCTCTTGTCTGAACCATTTTTGAATAGCAGTGCTCTCTCTGAAGAGGAAAGAGGAAATTTTTAGACCAAAGAAACCTTTTAGAGAAGTTTTGACAAGAGGAAGGATTTATTTTGAAATCTAAAAATTGCATCCCATTACTAGGGATTGAGTCGTCACAAAATTTGTGACAATTGCGTTGTTTACTCTACGAGGGAGAGTAACCAACTAAAATAGGAAAGAAAATACCATTTTGAAAAGGATATCTCTTGACGGAAAGAGTTTTTTATGAAAATATAAACAAGAATATGAAATCAGAAAAATAAGAGAAAAAATGGAATTTTGAGAATAAATGATAAAGATTTTAAAATTTGAAGAATTTGCAGGCAGGATCAGAAGAATTTTGAAGAATTTTTAGAGGAAGAGAAAAGAAAATACACCTGGGTTTTTAGAAACGAAAATGAAAATTTTGAAATATATACCCAGGGTTTTTTAAAATATAAGGAAGATATAAAATATCATACAATCACAAATATACAAGCAAGGATGCACAAACAGCACTCCCTAAAGCTGACTCTATATGTAATATTTTAAAATGGCTAATAAGACCTTAATCCTAACTCTAAGATTTAGATCATCTGATTTCAATCAAGGTATGTCGATATACTCAAGCCAAAGCTCGAAGTACGTGGCATATAAGATATCTCTCCAGTTCTAAGGTAATGGCTTCCCAACATCCTTGAGCGCCTACCGATATACCTCGGACTATGGCCCTTAGGTACGTGGTAGGGGGGCGCAAACCCAAATAAGTGGTCCAATTGTGAGGCTCTCTCCCGAACTATGGTTCAGTGAGATAGCCCAGCAACGTGAAGACCGGAACAATATAGGTAGGGATGTTTTCAAAATATGATCAACATGCAATAAAATCAGAAGGCTCTAATGCAAGTCCTAAAGAGATAGATTTAAATAAAGAGAAGCATACACTTGCATACATTGTTTTGCATTCAATCCCTAAAATTGAGGAGAATTGTATTTAAGACCTAAGTCTAATGTGAACATGGGATAATCTCCTCAATATGGTCCTACCAAACCATATTTAGATCCTATATGCAAATAATGTCAGCTTAGGACAGAGTCTAGGCTCCTAAGGTTTGCATGGAAATGTAGCTGACATATATTAGAATAAAGACTTAGATTATATAAAAGCAAAGCAAAGACATAATTCGACCGGACGAAGACGAGGTCCCATCACGGTCGCCAAAACTGTGATCATTGCAAAATTTTTTCTCTCTTGTTGTTTCTCTCTCTTCCTTCTCTTTTCCTTTTCTAACCTCTATTTTCCTCCTTTTTGAAGGGAGAAAAAAATAAAAGAAAGAAAAGAGAACCTAAGTCTAATGTGAACATGGGATAATCTCCTCAATATGGTCCTACCAAACCATATTTAGATCCTATATGCAAATAATGTCAGCTTAGGACAGAGTCTAGGCTCCTAAGGTTTGCATGGAAATGTAGCTGACATATATTAGAATAAAGACTTAGATTATATAAAAGCAAAGCAAAGGCATAATTCGACCGGACGAAGACGATGTCCCATCACGGTCGCCAAAACTGTGATCATCGCAAAATTTTTCCTCTCTTGTTGTTTCTCTCTCTTCCTTCTCTTTTCCTTTTCTAACCTCTATTTTCCTCCTTTTTGAAGGGAGAAAAAAATAAAAGAAAGAAAAGAGAGAGAGAAGAGAAAAGAAAGAAAGAGAGAAGAGAGAGGAACTCTTTTGCGCAGTCTCACTTGACCTTGATTTGAAAAATATTTAGAAATTTAACTCGCCTCCGTTTTTGAAAATACTGCGGGAAAATGGAGAGACGAGATTCGCTCGTCGGTACGAGGTTCGACCGTTCCTGGCGCCTTTACCAGGGGTAATCGAACCAAGGATCAAATCTATGTCTTTTGCTTTACCTAAATATAATCTAAGAATTTATTCTAATTCTAAATGCACAAAGAATCATGCTTGTGCAATGCAAGGATGTATGCTCTTTTTAAAAGATATTTTTGAAAATTCCCAAGTATTCCGAGATGAACTTTGATAAAGGAGTGAAGAAATGATTGAATCTAACTTAGAACTTAAAATAGATCAGAGAAGTTCTAAGTTTTTGAAGTAAATCAGAGTTGGAAAAATAAATCTTGGCTTTGAGGAAGAATAATTTGGAGCTTTGAAATGATAGAAAAATGAAGTTTTAAAGTCGGAAATGGACCTTGAATTTGATCTTGAATTTAGGAAAGGAAATGAGTACTTGAGATGGAATTGAGTTTAGACTTTGAAGTTTGAAATTGGAATGGACTTGAGAGAATCAAATGGTATTTAAGAATAGAAATTGATTTAAGAGATTCAGATTAGATCCGAAAATGGAATTAAAATCTAGAATTGGAGCTGGATTCCGGATCCTAAACAGAATGGGACCCGAGCTTTGGAATCCAAGATGGACTTGGGTTCTGGATCTTAAAATGGATTTGGATCTGAAGTCTAAGATCCAAATGTAGAATTGGGTTTTTGATCCTAAGATGGATTTAGATCTGAAGTCTGAGATGCAAGGTGAAATTGTTTCTGGATCCTATGAGGGAATTGGATCTGAAGTCTGAGATCCAAGATAGAATTGGATTCTGGATCCTACAAGGAGATTGGATTTGAAGTCTATGATCCAAAGTGAAATTGGAGTCTGGATCCTACAGAGGAATAGGATCTGAAGTCTGAGATTCGATATGAGTGTTGAATCCTGAATCCTAAAATGGATTTGGAGTTAAATTCAGAAGATGAATCAGGAACTTCCAAGTTTAAATTGAACTTGAAAAACGAAATTTAGAATTTGAATATACAAACGAATTTCAAAGTCAAATTAGACCTTGAATTTTTGAATTTGGAATTTAGAAGATGAATCAAAAGTCTCAAAGTTAAAATTGAACTTTGAGTTTGATTAGAGTTTTGAATATAAAATGAGTTTGGAATTTCAAAGTCAAATTGAACTTTGAAATCTGATTTGAATTTGAATATAAAAAATGACTTTGAAATCTTAAAGTTAAATTAAACTTTGAGATTGAAAATGAAATTGAATTTGAAAATAAAAGGATGAATTGGATTTTATAAGAACTGAAGATAGATTGAGGAAGATATTAATATCACTTGGAGTTTTGAAAAAGGATTTGGAAAATATGATGCAATTCTATCCTAAATGATGAATGAATTTAAAGAATTTTGAGATTGGAATTTGACAAAAGCTATTCCATTCTTTAAGTGAATTAAAATAAGATTGAAGATATAATGCATTCTTGACTATGGTCATTGAATGTATTATATAATAATCTATATTTAAATTCAAGAGAAGAATGAAATACATTTTGGTGCTTTTATAGAATCTAAAATGAATTGAACCCTCAATATACCCTGACTATGGCCATTGGTATACATTTTGAGTTAATTTTAAGTTAAATTCTGATAAAAGAAGAAAATATTTAAGGAAAATATGATGAATTTTGAAAATGGATCCAGTGTGGATCTAGTGTTATTTTATAAAAGATAAAAATTCTAAGTTTTGTTTACATCCTGATGTGAACACCCCAAATTTTTCAAAATGTGGTAAGTATTTTCTTTTTGGCCTTTGACCCCATTTTCTGAGTAATTGAGTCAGTAAATCTAAATAACAGTTTGATTCTCAAAGTTTTATTCAAATTAAATTCATTTTATATATCTGACTCAATTTCGGATCCGGATCCGGATCCAGATAAAAGATCCAAATCTGAGCTTCGTTGTCCAATGTTTAAAATCAAATTTTCGAAATTTCCAAACTAACCTTTTGAAAAGCTCAGACAGTTTGTCCGGTATCCGTTTGGATCCATAGAATTATATTTCTCAATTCGAGGTTTAAAACTCAAACATTTTCTCAAAACCTGGGTCCAAACCCATTCTTCTGAAGAAATTTCCCCGAAATGGTCCGAAATTCTCAAAAAAATGCTTTTGTAAATATTTCTCAGAAAAATATAAAAAAAAATAGTTTTCTCGTAAAACCTTAGATTTTTATACAAAAAAAATGAAAAATGCAAATAGAAAAAAAAACAATAAATAAATTTTTTTTTATGGAAAATGAAGAAGAAAAAAATACATATGGCTTTTTAGACCTGTTTTAGAAAAATTTATTTTTAAAAGACCCTTTTTTTGGAAAATTTTAAGAAAAATCCCCGTTAACCAAGTTAGGGTTTCTCGAAATGAGGCTTTTTTTCTCTCTCCACTCTCTCTCGCATACTCTCGGCTCTCTGGCCTTCTCCCTCCCCTTCTCTTCCTCTTCCAGAACCATCTTCTCCCCATGTGCAACCTCCTCTCCACCGCCCTCCGATCCTCTTCTTCTTCCATCATCGAGCAACCACCACCTTTCGATCAACCATGGCCATCATCGACCCTCAATCTCCAACAGTCTCTGCATCTCTCCCTTTCTCACCCGCTAGATCAATCTCCCCTCCATCGCATGCCTCATCTCCCATTCATCCATAACCGTTTGGCACCCTTCTGGATCCTTCCTCCGCTTCTTTTAAAAGCAAGCATAGGGGGGGGATCAGGGAGGAGGACATCGATCACAGCCGTCAAAGGCAGCCATCTCTTTTGGGTTTCACTGCGTTTGATCTTTCTCCCCTCACTAATCCATTTTTTACCACCATCAAACTTCTCTTTTCTCCCTTCGGATCCATTTTTTTTTACCTTCATCTCTTTTCCCTTCCCTAAACCCCTCTTCACGGTGCCTCCTCTGCAAGTAGCTGCTATCAACATCTCCTTCACGGTGCCTCTTTTACAGGATTCTCAAGCAATCCGATTGGTCGAACATCAGTGAAGTGCGGGAACTACAACATCTCTGCAAGAACCTGTTTCCTCTGCTGATCGACTGAAGAGGGCTGATCCATCCTCAACTTCCCAAGGAAAGACCTTCACTCGATCGATTAAATCGAAGCAAAGCTCCACCATGACAAGTAATGATCCCCCTCCTCTCTGTGAAAGTTTTTTTTTTCTCTCTCTCTATAGGATTTCCTTGTTATCTTTTGCCTCTCCTTCGCTTTAATTTTCTTTTCCTGTTGGTTATCAAAGCACAATAGGTAGGATCGACCAACATATGACAGTGTCGATCCACCTAATTGCTATAGTAAATGGAGCGATTAAGTTCTAACATCTTTTTTTTTTCTTTTCTTTTTTTTTCACCAGTGATTTTCTATTTACAGATTCCTCTGGTTTCTATTTTCTCGTTCATGTTTACGATTTCTCATTTCTAGCCCCTCTATCTTCATCATAGGCGCATGCTATATTAGGATTATGGTTACACTCTTGATTACTTCATTGTACAAAGTCGTAGTATGTACCTCTATTGATCGAAATCTCGATGTAAGCATGTGTTTATGCTTTGCTATAGCATAAATGCAAGCTTTGGTTTTAACGTTGATTTCCTGCAACATCTTCATTGAGGTGCCACATTCTCCACAACAGCCTTAGATGAGTCTGTTTCTTTTATGGCCGAATCGTCGTATTCCATCCACAAATCTCCTGTTTAGTCATCGATTCTTTTTAGCAAAAACCATCTGCATTTTTTTTTTATCTTATTATTTTCATTTAATTCAGTTAGCATATCATTTGCATACCCTGCTTAATTTCAGCATCTTATTACATATATCAATTTCTCAACATGGTATGTTACAGAGCTTCATTTCATAAACCCTGTATTTCTGCTCATCATCATTGGCGTCCAATGGCTGCTGTGTGTCTCGTATCCCATTTATGTCGTTAGTGCATCTGTCTACCCACTCGTTCCTTTGTATTGCTCATTAAAAACCAGAAAAACCTCTCTCAATATCTCTCAAGTCCATTTAATATGCTCATCTATTTTGGTATGAACGAGTATTGTATTCCTTTCTATGAATCAAATTCTGATCATAAAGGTGTTTTTAAGATATTTTTTGAGATTCTCGATTCAAAGATGATTTGAAGATCTCTTAATTTTGGGCTGGATTCAAGGTTAAGTGTATTGGTTTGTGTTGTGAATTGACAGATTTAGCTCTGTATACCCATCTGAACTCGTTTTGTATTCAATTGCATGCACAAGATGATGGGAGTTAATGAACAGGATAAGAAAATTTTTTTTCCATATGCTTTTTGAGAGAGATTCTGAATGCTACTTCTGTTGGAAATCTTAATTTAAAGGAATCTGGAGCCACTAATTTGTTGATAAGTGTTGTCGCAGCTCCTTTTTGTGAAGAAACCATGGAGAAAACCTTCTGCTCCAATGTCCTTATCACTCTGCTTTGCAATCACCAAAGCGTAGGGCTAATGCTGTATCAGATTATCCTGTATCTCCGTACATGTATCTCATTCTGGGCATACATTCACTGAATGCATACTCACTAAGCACATTTCACTATGCACACACGTACTGCATGCACATCTATTATTGTTTACTGCATTATAATTCATGTATGTTATGTTTTTTTGTATCCTTAAATACCTTGATTTATTACATTATTAGAATCAATTTACAAAATCGATTTACCTGTGCAAGTCCCTTTGTATTTAGCCATATCCTGTCAAATCCAAAATCAGGCTCTTGAAAATGTATGTTCCCTTAAGGTGACGCAAAAATTTAGATTGCTCTGTTGGCTGAATGGAAATCAGGTTTTTGACCCTCATCCACTGTTCATTATACCTCCCCTCCCCCCCCCCCCCCCCCGGTATGTTCAAGGATTACGCTTATCATTTGATTTTGACAGTCACAGAAATCGTTTAGTAAAGCCATCTGCTGTGCAACATGATCATTCGTCAGTGTCTCACCACTGCTCATACTCTTATTTTCATTTCTGTGTCTTTTCATTTGTATTTTCAATGTTATCTATGTTCACACCTCATTGCCTTGATCTCAGATTTCATATCTATGCCACGACAAATGATACTTGTAAGAGTGTAGGACTCAGAAATTGTGCGCAATCTGCTGCCATGCGTCACTGAAGCTCAATCTACAGTGCCAAAACATATTACATCACAGCCACTCCAATTTATCACAGTAAAGTGGTATTCTTTTTTGTAAGTATTATAATCACAAGGGCTAGCAATAATTAAAATTGTCTTGGTTTTACTGTAAAAATACTGTTGGCTGAGGTTGCATTCAAATTCACATTATGTACATCTTTGCATCTTAATCTGTGCACCTCTCCATGCTAACCTGTGGCTGCAGGCTAAACAGCGATCGAACCAGGTCTTCGTCATCAATGAGCTATCATAGATAGTATTGATTTTCGTTAAAATCAATTTGAGTGGCGTCTCATCAATTACAATAATTTCTTTGGCATCAAATAGCATATACCCCACCTGTGCACATTCACTAGCATAGTGCTTGCACTTTCATCTTTTGTGCTGCACCTCACAGGGTCCATTGCATTCTCATAATGTTATTTATAGCATCTGTTTTTGCACATCACTTCACTTCACCATAATTTTCTATATCACTAACATCACACCCTTTATGTACCTTCCATTCACAAACTGTATCCAGTTTACTGCATCGACTGTCAAACCCATGTCCTGCCAATTCAAAGTCAGATGCATACTTTGATCAAAATCAGACTTCTGATCAATAAGGAGATACATGCTTTGTGGCCGTGTAAAACTACTCTGGGTTTACTGAATGAGAGTCACAATGACTGTGATTTGCTGTAAAGAAAAGAAACCCCTCCTAAGCATTCTGTAAAAACTGACAATACAACAAAAGAGGATGATATCTCTCCATCCTAGTTTCTTACTATTTCTGGAGTCTTTTCTAAAGAGCAGATCTTCTCATGACACAAAATCTCGATAAGAGGTTTGATCGGGACAAGAAGGCAGGGATCCTACCTTTCATCTTAAGTTCTGCGTTAAGATTACCACACCATGGAAAGCTTGTATTATCATTGATGCTTAAGGCAGTGGGTAACATCTTGCTATTTATTGAGGAGATAAAACAATTGTTATTTAGTCATGAGCATGAGTTGTTAGGAACTAAAACTAAGATTCTTTTTACATTTACTGGAAAACGTGTTGTTCTTTTGTTCCCTATTTATTTTTATTTCCCAGTATTATGTTTTAGTGCTTATCATATCTCGCATCATGTCATCATTTGTTACTCCATTTCCATTGGTAACCAGTCATAACAGTGACATTGTTTTGCAGGGTTCAGTTTGCAGCAAATCGGTCGGCTGTGTGTTGTCAATTTGCTGCAAAATCAATTTAATTCCGTCAAAACAATTCATCGTATGTAGTCATTTTCTACGCAGCATTCCCTGCTGATCATGCTCCACTGTTAGCATATTACCACTTGCCACCAGTCACTATTTATGCACCTTCTCACTTCCATTGTGTCACCACTACTTTCATGGTAATATTTTCAGCAGATCTTTAGTGTTTTATTTGTGCACATTCATTGCACTATGTAACAACACCATAGCACTTTGAAGACACCCCACTACATTTCTACTGTACATTTTCCCATATTCTGCATATATAACCCCTATGCCACACCTTCACCTACACTATGCACCTATGCATACTCCACCATTCACTAGGTATGAATTCTTCCATTAGCTCAGGCACATCATTTTAGCATTACACTTCCATTTGGAGGGCATATATATATTCTAACTAACATAGGATATCATTCATACCTTTCAAACAAACCTACTTTAGGTTCATTATTACATTACATTTAGGATGTTACATGTATATTCTAATACTTACTCAACATATGATTCCAGTATAGAGTTTGTCATTCATATTGCATTTTCATTAGCATAAAATATATGATTGAGTATTTCATTAGCTACATCTTAGGTCCAATGTGATATAGGTGAATTGCTTTCTATGTATATATATCTTGTGTTAACTTGAATTTTACACGGATTAAATAGAAATGTTCTTTTTCTTCTTAGTTTTTTTTTTTTTTTTTTGAAATTGTAATTTCAATTCCCTTCAAAATCTGGAATAGTTAGATACTCATGAGAAATTTTACTCTTCCTTTTCTTTATTAGATTAGAATGTATGAGCATATACACCCTCTAAAAATGTATGTTTCATATCATTTTTCTCTCTATTATTCCAAAATCTCACCAATGGTGAAACACGAATGGCACGTGCACCATTTCGTAAGAGGTAATTAATCCTCAGTTGATGATTTACATCAATGGCCATAGTCAAGATGTAAACAAAACTTAATATTTTTATCTTTTATGAAATAACACTGGATCCACACTAGATCCTTTTCAAAAATCATCATATTTTCAAATATTTCACCTTTTATCAGAGTTTAACTTAGAATTAATTCAATATATATACCAATGGCCATAGTCAGGGTATATTGAGAGTTAATTTCATTTTAAACTCTATAAAAGCACAAAATGTGTTTCATTCTTCACCCGAATTTAAACATAGATTATCATATAATACATTCAATGACCATACTCAAGGATGTATTATATCTTCAATCTTGTTTTAATTCACTTAAAGAATGGAATAGCTTTTCAAAATCCAATTTTAAAATTCTTCAAATTCATTCATCATTTAGGATAGAATTGCATCATATTTTCGAAATTTCCTTTTTCAAAAACTCCAAGTAATGTAAATATCTTCCTCAATCTATCTTCAATCCTTATCAAATCTGATTCATTCTTTTATTTTTCAAATTCTATTTCATTTTCAAATCTCGGAGTTCAATTTAACTTTGAGATTTCAAATTCATTTTATATTCCAATTCAAATCAGATTTCAAAGTTCAAAATTTTGAAATTCCAAATTCAGTTTATATTCGAAACTCCAAACAAACTCAAAGTTCAATCTAACTTTGATTCCAAAGTTCAAAGCTCCAAAACCAAAGTCCAATTTGACTTTGAAATTCATTCTCAAAATAAAGTCTGGAGCTCCAACTCCAAAGTTAGATCCAAATTACATCTCGGATTCCAGATTTTGGATCCAATTTCCATTTAGGATTCTAGAATCCATAATCCAACTTCACATTGGATCTTAGACTTCAGATCCGATTCCATTTTAGGATCCAAGACCCAATTCTACATTGGATCTCAGACTTCAGATCCAATTTCCTTATAGGATCTAGAATCCAACTCTACATTGGATCTTAGACTTCAGATCCAATTTCCTTATAGGATCCAGAATCCAATTTCACATTGGATCTCAGACTTCAGATCCAAATCCATCTTAGGATCAAGAGTCCAACTCTACATTTGGATCTCAGACTTCAGATCCACCCCATTTCAGGATTCGGAATCCAATTCCAATTCTAGACTTCAATTCCATTTTTGGATCTAATCTGAATCTCTTAAATCCATTTTTATTCTTAAATACCATTTGATTTTCTCAGTCCATTCTAAATTCAAACTTCAAAATCTAAATTCAATCCATCTCAAGTATTCATTTCCTTTTCTAAGTTCAAGTTCAGAATTCAAAGTCCATTTCCGACTTTGAACTTCATTTCCTTTCATCTCAAAACTTCCAATCACTCTTTCTCAAAATCAAGATTTATCCTTCCAAACTCTGATTTTACTTAGAATTTCTCTGATCTATCTCGAGTTCTTAGTTAAATTCAATCATTTCTTCACCCCTTTACCAAGTTCATCTCAGAATACTTGGAAATTTCTAAATCAAATTTCAAAAGAGCATACATCTTTGCATTACACAAGTATGATTCTTTGTGCATTTAGAGTTAGAATAAATTCTTAGATTATATTTAGGCAAAGCAAAAGGCATAGATTCGATCCTTGGTTCGATTACCTCTGGTAAAGGCGCCAGGAACGGTCGAACCTCGTACCGACGACCGAATCCCGTCTCTCCATTTTTCTGCAAATTTTCAAAACGGAGGTGAGCTATTTGCTAAATATTTTCAAATTAAGGTCAAGTGAGACCGTGCAAAATAGTTCCTCTTCTCTCTTTCTTTCTTTATTTTCTCTTCTCTCTTTCTTTTCTTTCTTTTGTTCTTCTCCCTTCAAAAAGGAGGAGAATGGAGGTTAGAAAAGGGAAAGAGAAGGAAGGGAGAGGAACCATAAAGAGAGGAAAATTTTTGCGACGATCACAGGTTTGGCGACCGAGATGGGACCCGTCTTCGTCCGGTTGAATCTATGCCTTTGCTTTGCTTTGATATTATCTAAGTCTTTATTCTTTCTATGTCAGCTATATTTTCCATGCAAACCTTAGGAGCCTAGACTCTGCCCTAAGCTGACATTATTGCATATAGGATCTAAGTATGGTTTGGTAGGACCATATTGAGGAGATTATTTCATGTTCACATTAGACTTAGGCCTCAAATACAACTCTCCTCAATTTTAGGGATTGAATGCAAAACAATGTATGCAATTGTATGTTTCTCTTTATTTAAATCTATCTCTTTAGGACTTGCATTAGAGTCATCTGGTTTCTTGCATGTTGATCATATTTTGAAAACATCCCTACCTATATTGTCCCGGTCTTCACGTTGCTGGGCTGTCTCATTGAACCATAGTTCGGGATAGAGCCTCACAACTGAACCACTTATTTGGGTTCGCGCCCCCCTACCACGTACCTAAGGGCCATAGTCCGAGGTATATCGGTTGGTGCTCAAGGATGTTGGGAAGCCTTTTTATCTTAGAACCGAAGAATATTTTCTATGCCACGTACTTCGAGCTTCGGCTCGAGTATATCGGCATACCTTGACTGGAATCGGATGATCTGAACCATAGAGTTAGGATTAAGGTCCTACAAGCTATTTCAAATATTGCATTTAGAGTCAGCCTTTAGGGAGTGTTGTGTGCGCATCCTTGTTTGTGCAGCTATGATTGTGTAATATTTCCTTGTATTCTCCTGTATATATCAGACTTTCCTCAAAACTCTGGGTGTACTATTCAAAATTTCCCTCTATTTTCGAAAACCACAGGTGCATATTTTCCCTTTACCTATGTTCTATCCCTTTTGTATGTCAAAACTTTTCTTAAAAACCCTGGAAAGTCTTTTTCCCCTGTTCTTTCCAAAATTTTCAGGATTGATGTCTGTCCTCTTCTTTCATCAAAAGTCTATCCATAAGTCCTGCATTCTATCTGACTCTTTTTCCTCTCCTGCCACAGTATCATTTCAATGGCATCCAAATCTCCCAATGCTATCTTTCCCTGGGATCATGTCTTTTATCAAATAAGGGATGGAACCCCAGATCATTGGGTCATCCAGTCTCGTACCTTCTTCCCTCGGTGGTACTATTCTTGGTTCACCGCCTTCTCACGTATGTTCCCAGACCACTTGGATGATTGTGGATTGGAAATGGCATCGGCAGTTGGCAAGCGAATCATCAACGACAGTATAATTCAAGCCATGGCAGAACGATGGAATCCGCGTACCTGCACATTTTGGTTTCCATGGGGAGAGATGACTTTGCTGATGGATGAGTTCAGTGACATCATGGGGTTGCCAGAGCCAGCCAGACGACCCGGTCAAGCAGCAGTTCTTGATTAATGTCAAAGGAATAGATGTTCGAGAAGCATTGGCTAGAGCCACAGGGAGCAGATCCTGGCCTCTCACGGAGATCAACGGAAGTCAGTTCATCGATCTGTTCGAACTCTATCACAAGTATGGGGCCTATGAAGAAGTCAATACCTTGTCCCGGGCAGCGAAAGAAAGAATTTAGCACGCCATGGTCCTATGCACAGTGGGATTGGCGTTCTTTCAGGATGGTCAAAATTTCATCGATATTAGAATCGCCCAACTCTTTAGAAGATGGGGAAGCAAACAGACCCATCAGCTTTCGGTATCCATGGCAGCTCTAGCTTTTCTCTATAGAGGCTTAGCTCATTTCGCCCTCGGAGAAACCATTTTGGTGGAAGGATGCACGTATGCCTTGCAGTCGTGGTTCTTGCGACATGTGCCGTCGAAAGCCAGTTCTTTCAGATTCAGCAATAAGCAGCCAAAGTCAGCCATTCAGTGCCGAGCTTTGATCGAGAAACTGCATCCGGAGGAGATCGTTTGGGATTTCTTCGACAGAAGAGAAACCGTTCCTCGATACACCTATGCTCGTGACAAGCGCTACAAATTTCTCGACCCTTTCTTCTGCATCGATTATCAGCCAGAGAGGTGTCTCCGACAGTTCTCACAGCGGCAGATTCGTGTCAACACCCGCTTCCCGACGGGCCGCATGCCAGAGTTCGATCTACGGTCGGATCAGTGGTCTGGAGCATACCACGTTGCTGTTATCGTCGTGAAATTTTCTCCGTATTCCCCTTCCTTGCGGAAGAGAGAGGGAAAACGCTTTCGCGCTTCAAACTTGACCGAATTTTCGAAATTGTTTTGAAATACTCACCTCCGTTTTGAAAATTGTGGGAAAATCCATGGGATGGGGCTCGACCTGTCGGTACGAGGTTCGACCGTTCCTGTCGCCTTTAACAGGGGTAATCAAACCAAGGACCAAAATTGTGCTTGACTTAGTTAAATCATCGAAATTATGTTCTATCCTAAATGCACAGAGAATTCAGGCATGTGCTATGAGATTTTGGAAAATGGGAGTAGGAAAAACATGATGTATGCTTGGAAAACATTTGGAGTTTAGAAACATTTCTCAGAAAAAAAAGTCAATTTCTCAGGAAACTCAGATGAAAAAGGGTTTTTGAAATCATGAGAAAGATCATAAAGACTTGGGAAAATCATGAATGATTGAAAATCCTGGGGAAATAGAAGTGATTCTTGAGAAAAGGTGAACATTTGAAAAGGGGAAATATTTCTCAGGAAAACTCCGACTTTGAGAGTTTTCTTAGGAAAATGATGGAAAATTTATAGGAAAACTCATTGGAGAAGGAAATTCAAAACTTGGGAAATTGAAATCCTGGGAATTTTACCCTTGGAATCCTTGGAAATCGATTTTGATCTTGGAGAAAGATTGGATAACTCTTTTTGAAAGTCTTAAGAAAATAATATTTTCCAGGGAAAACTGTGGAAAAACTTGACTTGGGAAAACCGATTTTGGAAAATCCTCAGAGTTTCTTGAGAAATCGATTTCTTGAGAATGAAGTTTTCTTAAGAAAATCATGGGAAAACCAATGATTTCATGATGCAAATGATATGAGTGAATGAATGCACTTTGAAAAGATTTTCTGAGAAATTTGTTGGAAAATGTGCATTAAGTCAAAATAAATCCTTCACATATTCTGACTGTGGCCATGAATATGTTCAGAGTTTAATTGATTTAATGCACAATACTTTGAAAATATTAGAAATATGATGTGCATTTTAAGATAGCCTAAGAGTGTAGGCTCAATGTGACTAGTAGAAAGATGATGGATCTGGGTCTCGTCCATATTCCGACTAGGGCCGTAAATATGGATTCCACCGAGTTCATCAACTTCCTAAGAGTTGGTGCACGTGCCATTCGTGAACATCCATAGTGCTTTTGAAATAAAATGCATGAATCACATAAACATGATATTGCAGGAATTTAAACTATATGATATGCATCCTAGTCTAAGCAGGAAATTAAATATCTTATTCCAAAATTTACATTATTACATCACTAAATAAATGAAATAAAAGAAAATTGCAGACTTCAGCTCCTTCTTTTGAATATCCCTGCCAAACTTGAAAATAAGGTTAGCTCAAATATGTGGGTTTTTCCAAGATTTTCCAATAATATTATGAAATTATTGGATTTAATTGGATATAAACCCTAATCTCATGCTTCCTTGATATTTGAAATGATGTAAATGCAGGAAATTCGGTGGAAAATAGTTTGAAATTCGAAATAGTGGTTAAAATGACCAAAATACCCCTAATTATAAAGTTATACCTTTAAAATCAGGGTTTTTTGAAGGAAAACTTGGTAAAATTGAGATTTCGAAATTCAAATTGAAACAAATGATGATGAAATGCAGTATGAGACATTATGACATGCTGCTAAACACATTAGGACTATAAAATCAGAATTTGGCATTTTGCAATTTATCCAAAATAACAAATTTCGCTTGTTTTTCGCTTGGATCTGGGTCCTACGGGACCTTGTTTTGATATTATGGCTAATCCGAACCTCAAATGGATTCCAAATTGCACCAAATTCGGTATGAAGCATCTACTTACTCTGATAAACAGCCTAGAATGCTAAAAATCACGAAATGATATGATTTAAATGCTAAAATTTAAAGAAAGTCCTAAAATGGTGGATTTTGCCTATGGATCCGAACCAAATGCACTGCTTAACATGATAATGCAAGATTTACACCATGAAAACTTTTGATATTTTGCAGACTGCTAAAGGACCCAAAATAGAACATTTTTGGTTTTTACATCCTCGGGATTTGAGCCATGGTGAGTTCAGTAACAGGGATTTAGTTCTGACAGAGGTAAAAATCACCCTAATCTAATGTAAAATGCTAAACAAATAGAAAACTGCCATGGAAATTTTTGATAATTAACAAAGCTACTCAGGACACCTATATAAACAACTTTTATGTTCATGACATTGGCATTTGATTAACAGAAACATGGATAAAAATATAACGTTTCATTCCTAAATTAACAGAACAGACAAATGTGACTAAACAGAGGACTGACAAGAAAAATCCGAAACAGGTATCACGACTGTTCTAAAAATCACAATCTTTCATATACAAACAGAGGAAATTTTGGACATAACTTTCACTTTTTACAGTTTTGGATTTGGAGCAATACCCAAAGAGAACCCATCGACCTAAGGCGATCCAAAGTCTCAGAGGCCCAAATCAGGCTCTGACACATGTCTCAAACTCTCAGATTGTTTTCAGACATAAAAGACATCATAAAAATCTGAGAAAATTATATAAAAAACTAGACATTTTCCTGAGTTCATAACATCTTTCGGATCGAAAATCCGATCTCCCATGAGCGAGATCTCGATTTTACAAGTCGGAAACAATTTTTTAAAATGCATCCCGGGTAACAAAACCCGACTTGCCATTTTGAATGTTTACCACAGTAAAAAAATTCAAATGCTTCCGAATTTTTGGCACAATTCTAGGGACACTTAAGGGCGCATTCCGTAATTTGTTTGGGATTTTTAATAAAAAACAAATGCATGAAATGATGTGTGGACTGACTGACAAAAACAGAGAACTACTACAATGAGCAGAATTGAAATAAATGCTAAATTAATCCTAATTAATTCATGAAAGGTGCTAAATTAATGAAATAAAATGCAAATTAAATCTAGCTAAATGCATGAATGCTAAAAATCATCAAGGAAGCATAATCATGTATTTTTATATATGTCGTTTCATGAGAATAGCTCAATCCATCTCTCGGATGAGCTCTTTCTTAAAACGACTCTCGAATCGAATTATGAAATCAAATCAAGTGGAAAAGAGGTGCACCTTGCTTCGTTAGGCAGCGTTGAAGCTCTTGAAAGGGACGGCTATCACGGTCTTCGTTCATCCTTCGATCCGGGCTTCAGATGATTCACCAAAATCGACCCACCGTGCCTTCTTCACTGAGCCAAAGGGGGCATGAATTTCAAAGTGCAAAAGTCGGGTTCTCAAGAAGGCTAGGTCGAATTTTCAAGTCCAACAGGAGTTCTCAAAAGATGGTCCCCCTAGGCTGGGCGTGGAGCCTTATTTTTATAGATTTTTCTGAAAAATTTGAATTTCAAACAGGCTCAATCTGAGCCCTCCATGTGGCGGCATCTCAGGGGGTGCTATCTGGGGGTTTGAAATTCGAATTTGGCTTTTGCAGGGAGCCCTCAGGTGGCGCCACCTCATGGGGCTATTTTTATTAAAAAATATATTAAATAAAAGAGAGGAAGCCAAGTGGGACTCTGGATTGGCGCCACCTCAAAAGGAGATTTGAGGTGTAAAGCTGGAAACAATAGGAGCATGCCATGTGGCGCCACCTCTGGAGGCTCTTGACATGTGTCAGAAGGACAGGAGTGGAGAAAGCAGACTGTGCCACCTCAGAGGAATTCAAATTCTACTTTTCTGCAGGAAAGGAGAGGCTGACATGTGGCATTTCCTCAGAGTGGCTCCTACGATGCCATGTGGCAGGAGAACATGAATGGAGGAAGCAAAATGCACCACCTCAGAGGGGGTTTTTTTCTACTTTTTCTGATGCAGGGAGGTCTGGACATGTGGCAGACAAGTGTCAGCTGTCTGGTGAGGCCTTCTCAAATGGCGCCACCTTAGAAGGTGAATTTGAATTTCAAATGGAGGTTGGCTCTGGAGGAATGAAGGATGGGCATGTGGCATTTCCTCAGAGTGGCTCCTACGATGCCATGTGGCAAGAGGGAGGAAAAGGAGGGAAAGGGACACGTGGCACCATCTCAGACAAAATAGAAAAGGTGAAGTTCAGGCTTTGTGCCACCTCAGCCTAGAGTTTGAATATTTGAATTGTTGCTTTTTCTGAAGGAGGCAAAAAATGACATGTGTCCTCTACTTTTTCTAAGAAGAGCAGAGAATGACATGTGTCAGTCTGCTTTTTCTGAGAAGAGCAGAGAATGACATGTGTCATTTGCTTTTTCTGAGAAGAGCAGAGAATGACATGTGTCATTTGCTTTTTCTAAGAAGAGCAGAGAATGGCATGTGTCAGTCTGCTTTTTCTGAGAAGAGCAGAGAATGACATGTGTCATTTGCTTTTCCTGAGGAAAGGAAAGAGTGACATGTGTCACTTGCAGGAGACATAATTCAAATGGTGCCACCTCAGGGGAGACAAGCTCTACTTTTTGTGAACAGGACAACACATGACACGTGGCATCCCATGGTGACCTTGGAATGACACATGGCACAGGGTGAAGATGGTGGACACTAACACGTGGCATAAAATGAAGAGGATGTCTAATGACATGTGGCGACATCTTAAGATGGCCCCACACTAACACGTGTCGGAGGATGGAAGGAGAGAGAAAATGACATGTGGTGCCACCTCTAGGTGAACCCCACGCTGACACTTGCCAGGTAAATGGGAGGAGAGAGAAAAGACAAGTGGCGCCAATCCAGGGGACAAGGATCCTATTTTTTTGGGTTTTTCAAAATTCAAATTTTTCAAAAGAAAAGCCTGTGTGACACCACCTCAGTGTGGGTCCCACATTGCTTCTTTATTGAAATAGGGATAAAACAACAACTTTTTTTTTTGGAATTTTTATAAAATCTGGACTAATTGGTAAAACAAAAATTTTTGGAAAGAGTTGGCCCCTGTAGGGCGATTTTGTAAAAGGAAGATAGTTGAAATAGCTGACAAAAAGGCAAAATCTGAGTTGAAATTTATTGAAAATTATCCAGATTGTTTTCCTGAGGAAATATTTTGAAATTCAGAGACCTGGGGGTAAAATGGGAAGAGTTGATAATTTTGAAGACCCAGGGCTTTGAAATCAATTTCGAAAAGAGTTGAAATTCTAATCTGGATTGAAAATTTTGAAATCGAGAGTTCTGGACCTCGAAATGACATGCTGTGCAGTGCAGTGATATGAACTGCTCATGCAATGATATGCAATGCCATGTCTTATGCAATATAATCTTGAAGGTTTGGAGATTCCTATCTTCTGTCAGGAATAAAATTTTGAACATCTGAGCTAAAAATAGAGAAATTTTGAGAGTTGCAGATGCAATTTAGACTTCTGTAAGGTCCGGGCTCAGAAAATGACTATTTTGCCCTCCGACGATTTCAAAGGCTGAATGATGATGCTTGGTGGAAATATTGGAGAGGTGAGTGAAAATTTGGGTTGTTTACAGTCGCCAAATACACTTGGGACTCTTTTATTCCTTTGTCTATATTTCCTGGTCCTAATGTATCATGAGAGTATCGAGAATGGTGGCAAACTGTCTGCCCACCTTCTATTTGTATTTAAATTTTGTCATTAATGAAAATGCAAACTTTTGTTCTGATAAAAAGCTTTTTATGGCCAAATCTTATTTTTGTTTTATATGGTTACGAATTCATCCCCAGTGATGAGACCCATTTTATATATTCTTTTTTCGATTATCTCTCGTCAAAATGGACGACCTCGCCTAGGTTATAAGGCGCACTTTGTTGCCACAAAAGGGTGACACAATCATTGCAAAAATTTGTGATGACCCAATCCCTGGTGATGGGATAACTTATCTAAATTGTCTACCAATTCCTTCTTTCATGTCTTTTCCTCAAAAATCGCATTTTCAAAAATTCCTCCGAGCTCTAACCGTTCTTCTACTTCTTCAGAAATCATCTGGCATTGCCAAAAATGGTGCAAACCAGAGCTGGAAAAGAGACTGCTCCTTAGCACAGCGACAGTGAAGTTAAGGCCGTCAACTCTCCTAAGTTAGTTAGGGGGCAGAATCAGAATTAGGCCGATGATATAGACCCCTCCATGTACAACCTGTTCAAAAGAATGATGACCAGAATGATGTCAGAACAGGCAGAAGCTAGTCAGAAGGAGGCTGCTCCAAAAAGCAAGCCCAAGAAGAAGGCTGTGAAAAAGCCAATCAGGATCATCAAGAAGAAAGTCCAGCCTGACACCACTTCTGAAGAAACAGAGTCAGTAGAAGATGAATCGGAAGAAGAAGAATAGTTCGTTTATCATCAGAATCCTCCGCCACAGTTTGCGAAGACCGCTGCAGAGCCCGAATCAATCAACAAGCCCATCCCGGTTAATGACCCAATGCAAGAACATATGAAAGAAATGAATCGGGCTATCAAGGATATTCAGGCCAAAAGCAAGGGCAAGCAGACCTACTCCGGTGAAGATTTTTACCATGGCCTGGACGAGGATGACAATCTAGAAAATCTCCCTCGCAAGTTCCTTAAATTTGACGGAACAAGCAACCCCAAGGCTCACTTGGCCACTTTCTATGTTGAATGCGGCCGTTTCAGGAAAGACAACCGGGCGTTGTTCATTTGCTTTCCGCGCAGCCTAGAGGGGGTAGCGGCCAGGTGGTATGCAGACCACATTAATCCTATCGAACTACGAGAGTTCGATAAAGTCGTGAATTTGTTCATTGAGCGCTTCATGTTCAATGTTGAAGCCTCACCAACCCTCAATCATCTGTACAATTTAAAACAGATGGAGAATGAGAAAGCCAGCGAATTCATCCACAGGTGGAGAAGCACCTGTAACAGAATGAAGGTTCCCATCCCAGAGGAGCACGCCCTACAGATTATTCTGAATAATTTTGCCCAGCCTCTAAGGAACCTCATTTCTACTTCGCCCACCAAATCATTCATCAAGCTAATTGAGAGAGCTAAATGGCTCGAGACCGGTCTGAACAATGGTCTTTACGAAGGATATCCTTTTGTCAGAGGGAATCCTGATCAGAAGAAAAAGGCGCACGCCGCCTATGCTACAAAATTTTCGAATCAGGGCAGCAGCAGTTCTGGCAGCAAGAAGAGCAAGAAAAATCGTAATAAAAATGCCAGACACTTCAGGGCCGAAAGGACAAACTCTGCAACCCAAAAGGGGAAGTTCGTCAAACCACAGCCTGTTCAGTCAGCACCTCAGCCAAAAGCAAAGCAGCCAGAGAAGCCAAAACACGAGGGTTGGAGTTATGACCGAGAATTCACGGCTCTGGAACAATCCCGCGAAGACATCCTAGAATATATGATGTCGAAGGGAATGATCAAACTCCCCAAAGTGGCAGATCCTCCAGTCACTATGGGCAAATGGACGAATAAATTCTGCAAGTTCCACCGAACTGTCGGACATGACACAGAGCACTATTTTGTCCTAAAGAACATCATCCAGGATTGCATCGATAAAAACCTGTTAATCGAGGATGAAGAAGAACAGCCGAAAATTTTATCCAAGCCATTTCCCAAGCACTCAGCTTCAGTTATCACGGAGCAGGCATTCTCTCTTCAAGGTAGCATCCAACCATGTTCTAATCAGGACATTCAGGATCAACATCAGGTCCTAGTCCTTCGCCAAGCGCAGTCTTCCACCAAGAGGGTGGATATCACTGCATTTTCCTGCAAACCAACAAAAACAACGGCAGAAATTGCCAAAATAGTCCCCAGAATCCCGAAGCGCTTTATCAAGGCAGCTTCGAAGGAAGGAAAAACTCCAGGGTCAGTTCAGAAGCCAATCATCGCTCTATCCAATATTTCTATTTTGGACCTGACCCACGCTTCACCTGAGCACCAGCAAGTGCTAGAAGATCTTCTCAGAAAGATCAGAGTCAAGCCTAGCACCACTCCGCAAGATATGGCTCAGATCATCAATCAAGCAATGACGAATGCACCAATCACATTTTCGGATGAAGATCTGCCAAAACCTCATTCATTCCATAACAACGCTCTCTACATAGTAGTGTGGACCAGGGGCATGACAGTCCCTCATGTGCTCGTCGATGGAGGCAGCAGCCTCAATATCTGTCCTGAGATGACGGCTAAGACTTTAGGCCTAAGAGAAGAGGAATATACCCCGGATCCAATCACGATCTACGGTTTTGATAACCATGGGCAGACAACCAAGGGGAAGATATTTCTCGAAATCTTCATCAACTATTCGGTGCATACTGTACTTTTCCACGTGGTCAATGTGCCGCCCACATACAATCTGTTGCTTGGACGCACTTGGATTCACAACGCCAACGCTGTTCTATCAACCCTGCACCAATGTATCAAGTGGTCAAAGGGAGGCATGATCACTACGGTCCTAAGAGAGGACCCGGAAGAGCGACTCCCACAACCCATGATCTCCCGTCCTACTTTCACTGCCGACATCCCAAGCATCAGGGAAGTTGACGAGATCAATCTGAGTGAAAGCCTAGATATGCTGAAATTGAAAGAAGTTCAGCCGATAGAAAGCGTAACGGCAGTAACCCAGTGGCAGGGACTCCACTTCTTCAAGTTAGGTGGGCGCCTCGACTGCACCTCCTTTCGGGATCATCCTCTTTTCCCTCAGTTCTAAAAAATGAAGAAAGGATTTGATCTTCTAATGAAGCACGGTTATCAGCCCTTCAGGGGCCTGGGCAGAAATGAAGACGGCGTTCTGGAGCCAATCATCCCCGCTCAGCATGTCACCAGTACCGGTTTGGGTTTCACGGGTCAGTTATCCGGCAAGCACACTATCTTCGTTAAGGGAGCTCAGTAATGAAGACAACGCCAGTGATTTCTGTTTTTCTTTTGTTATGTCATCTTGTAAGGGCAAGATCCGCCCCAGTTTCTTTCTTTCTACAACAATCGCTTGTAAATGTCCAAGTTTTTCTTAATCAATGAAAAGTTTGTTTTCTCTGTTCATCTTGGTGCACACAAATTCTTTGATTATATCCTTGTCTATGTTATCAATCTTTGTTTCTGTACAAAAGGCTGTTTTTTCGAACATTTTACCCTTTTGTCAAAAAACCTTCTTTGTGCTTACAGGATTGCCGGGATCATGGCTCCTAAATCGCTTAAGAAGCTAGTCATCAATACCAATTTTTATCAAAATAAATCCAAACCGGCCAAAATCTGCAAGGCAAAAGCAGGGGCAGAAGTCAGCAAAGCGACAGAGCAAATTGAAGAGTTGGCATAATTCGACACGACGATTCAAGAATTGCCAGAATTCGCCAGTATTCAGAAGCAAGATGAACCATCACCATTAGTTGAAGACTCGACAGAGGATGTCAACATCGGTTCAGAAGACGATCCGAAAATCCTCAAAATTGGTTCCAGCTTGAATTCAGATGAGAAGGAAAGGCTCATCTACTTCCTCAAACAACATCAGGAAGCCTTCGCTTGGACTTATGAGGATATGCCGGGCTTAGATCCCAAGTTGGTCAAGCAGCGCCTTGTGTTAAAGCCAGATTGCAAGCCAATCAAGCAGAAACTCAGAAAAATGGATCCTCGAGTGGCACCGCAAGTTAAAGAAGGACTTAAAGAGTTGTTAAAGGCAGGATTCATTCAGACCATTGAATATCCAGACTGGTTGGCGAATATCGTGGCAGTTCCTAAAAAGAATGGCAAAGTCCGGATCTGTATTGATTTTAGAGATCTGAACAAAGCCACCCCCAAAGATGACTATCCACTTCCCAACATCGATCTTTTGATCGATAGCACGGCAGGCCATGCCATGTTTTCCTTTATGGATGGATACTCGAGCTACAATCAAATCAAATTGGCCGCTCGTGACCAATCCAAAATATCTTTTACAACACCTTGGGGAACTTTTTGCTACACAGTCATGCCGTTCGGGCTCAAGAATGCTGGGGCAACCTATCAGAGAGCAATGACAGTTATCTTCCATGACCAGATGCACAAGAACATGGATGCCTATGTTGATGACATTCTAGTCAAATCCAAAGAAGGAGAGGATCATCTTGATGCTCTCGGCCAAGTCTTTGAAAGACTTATTCTCTACAAGCTGAGACTCAACCCACAGAAATGCGTCTTCGGAGTGGAATCAGGCAAGCTGCTTGGCTACATGATTAGCAAGAAAGGCATAGAGATAGATCCTGCCAAGGCAAAGGCGATCATTGATATGCCAACTCCCACTAATCTTAAAGAGCTGCGAAGCCTTCAAGGTCGCATTCAGTCAATTCGACTCTTTATCTCCAATTTGGCCATGAGATGCGAGCCCCTCAATCACTTGCTGAGAAAAGAAGTGAAGTTTGAGTGGTGACCAGAATGTCAGCTCTCATTTGAGCACATCAAGCAGTATCTTCTCAATCCACCAGTTCTGAAGCCACAAGAACTTGGAAAGCCGCTTCTCTTGTATATCTCCATCGACCATAATGCTTGTGGCGGATTCGTTGCACAGTATAAGGAAGGCAGTCGGGTAGAACATGCCATCTACTACATCAGCAAGACCTTCATCGATTATGAGAAAAGATACTCTCAGATGGAGAAGACATGTCTAGCCTTAGTGTGGATGTGTCAGAAGCTGAGACATTATCTAATGGCCTTAGAGATCAAAAGTTTCTCAAGACTTAACCCTCTCAAGTATATCCTTGAGCTGCCTTTCCTTACTGGATGGATTGCAAAATGGCAAGTCCTCCTGATGCAGTACGATTTGGAATATGTTTCTCAGAAGTCAGTCAAGGGACAGTCCATCGCAGATCAGCTGGCAGATTTTCCGTTGACAGAAGAGATCAAAGCGGAAGATGATTTCCCTGACGATCGCATCTGCAGTGTTCAGGAATCTCCAATTTGGAATCTATTCTTTGATGGAGCCCGAAACATGTCTGGTACAGGAATTGGGATCTTGCTAATCACTCCTGAAAAGGAGATGCTCCCATATTCCCTCAAACTCAACTTCCAATGTACTCATAATATGGCCGAGTATGAAGCTCTAATACAAGGCCTCAAGATTTTGCAAGACTTTGGTGTCAAGAGAGTACACGCCTGCGGCGACTCATTACTTGTTGTCAGTCAAGTTAATGTTGAATGGCAAGTCAAGGATTCAAAGTTAATCCCTTATCAAAAGATTGCCTTAGCCCTCATAGGCAACTTTGAAGAATTTCAGCTCAACCATGTCAAGAGAGAATACAATCACATAGCAGATGGCCTAGCCTGTTTAGGCTCTGTTGTGTCTTTTAAAGACAGTGAATCCTGTCGTTCATTCAAAATCGGCAGACTCGATTAACCTGCCTACATTCCAGCTGAACAAGTGAACCAAGCCACTCAGAAAGAGAAGCCATGGTACCAAGACATCAAAAACTTCATTGAAACTGGTAAATTTCCAGCGGAAATGCCAAGAAAGGAGCAACACGTGATTCAGCGCATGTCAGCCCGTTATTTTATCTTTGCCAATGTTCTCTACCGTCGTGGGTTCAGTTCTAAGTACGCCAGATGCTTAGATAAAGATGAAGCCATGGAAGTTGTCCGAGAGGCACACGAGGGAATTTGTGGTGGTCACGTTGGCTACCAAACACTCGTCAAGCAGATTATCTGGGCAGGATATTATTGGAAAACCATGCAGCAGGATTGCCATCAATTTGTAAGGAAATGCACCAAATGTCAGATGCACGCACCTTCCATTCATGCGCCAGCCGCGTACTTGCAATCCGTGGTCTCTCCTTGGCCCTTTTTGATGTGGGCATTCGATGTAGTTGGCCCGATTACTCCTTCGGCTTCTAATGACCACCGATACTTCCTCGCAGATACAGAATACTTTACCAAATGGGTCGAAGTTGTCACTCTGCGAACAATAGAAGGCCGACATGTGGTTTCGTTTATTCATAAGAATCTTCTTTGTCGTTTTGGCGTCCCGCATGATATTGTGTCAGACAATGGCAGCCATTTCAAGAATAAGAAGATGAAAACTTTCTGCTCGAAGTTCGAGATTCATCACCACTTCTCAGCTCCTTATTATCCTCAAGGAAATGGACAGGCAGAAGCCACCAATAAAATTTTGATCCGCATTCTGGAAAGAACGGTGGAAACAGGTCACGATTGGCATGAGAAGATGCACGATGCACTTTGGGCGTACCGAACCACCATTCGGACTCCAACCAATGCTACTCCTTCGGAGCTTGTCTACGGGACCGAGGTAGTACTACCTCTCCATGTTCAAAAGCCCGCACTCAAGTTTGCGTCGCTCGTCGAACTTCCGCTCGATCAGTATCAGCAGCAGAGGTTGGTACAACTTGATCTATTAGATGAGAAAAGGCTCAAGGCAGCGAAACACGCTCAGGCCTATCGTCAGAGGATAGCTCGGCACTATGCCAAATCAGTTATTGAGAGAAGATTCCGAGTCAATGATCTTGTGCTCAGATCGACAGCTCATCTCAAGCATCAGCCGAAGGGCAAGTGGTCACCCAATTGGGAAGGCCCTTATGTGGTTAAAGAGGCGCTGCCCCGCAATTCCTATCGTTTGATCAACGCAGATAGAGTGAAACTGCCAGATCCTATTAATGCTTTACATTTAAAAAGATTTTACACTTGAATTGTTCATCATAGCCTTTTGTACTCTTTAAAAGTCTTTTTCAATAAAGCAATCAATCTTCCATTAAATTCTCACATTCTTCTCCCTGATACTAGGGCATTTTATTTTGATTTATACTTATCTTCCTTCATCATAATGCAAGCAGGATCAGACGAATCCTTTTTCTTACCAACTCTTTGATAACTTGGTTATCGTTATTAAATTTCGTTCATTTCAGCTTTTATTTTTATCTAATCAAATTTTGTCAATTTATTGTCAATTTTATCAATTTGTCAAATTTTATTAAGTTTTATTCCTTTATCTTTAAAAAATAAACCCTTCAGGTTAAGGGATAAACCTGATGCCTCTTTTCCATGAGGTATTCTTTTATTTATTTTCCCCTCAGGGTAAGGGAAGAACCTGACCCTCGTTGTCCGAGGTGTTCTCATTCAGGATAAGGGATAATCCTGATACCCCTCATTGGAGCATCACTGCTACCCGTGAAAATTCCTTTTCAAAAATAAATTTTCAATAAATTCTTCTCCATCTTTATAAATTTTATTCTTCTTCAGGTTAAGGGATAAACCTGAATTATTTCCCACAAATTCTTCAATTCACCAAAAATTTTGTTCGATGTTCCCTCAGGATAGGGGAAGATCCTGAAGCCATCATAAATAAATTCGGACCTTAGGCCACCTTGGGTCAAGGATCCGAATGAATCTCTCATCTTCATCATCAAAATCTATTCATGCTTTTGTCAATCTTTCAAGTTCCGACTCCCGGGTTAGAATCATTTCCTTCCCATCTGAGTTCCGACTCAGGATTTCGTTTTTCCATTTTTTTTTATCATTATTTTTCTTAAAAAACCGGGTTCCGATTCGGATTTTTCCTTTTTTGTATATTCTTATTTGAAGTCTCAAGTTCCGACTTGAACTTCTTTTTGAATCCAATGCTCGTATTGGACAATTTTTTGTGTTGAGAATTCGAGTTTTTAAACTCAATTCTCATTTCATTTCCTTATATTTAAAAAACTGGGTTCCGACTCGGATTTTCCTTTTGTATATTCTTATTTTTGAAGTCTCAAGTTCCGACTTGAACTTCCTTTTGAATCCAATGCTCGTATTGGACAAATTTTTGTGTTGAGAATTCGAGTTTTTAAACTCAATTCTCATTTCATTTCCTCATATTTAAAAACCGGGTTTCGACTTGGATTTTCCTTTTGTATATTCTTATTTTTGAAGTCTCAAGTTCCGACTTGAACTTCCTTTTGAATCCAATGCTCGTATTGGACAAATTTTTGTGTTGAGAATTCGAGTTTTTAAACTCAATTCTCATTTCATTTCCTCATATTTAAAAACCGGGTTCCGACTCGGATTTTCCTTTTGTATATTCTTATTTTTGAAGGCTCAAGTTCCGACTTGAACTTCCTTTTGAATCCAATGCTTGTATTGGACAAATTTTTGTGTTGAGAATTCGAGTTTTTAAACTCAATTCTCATTTCATTTCCTTATATTTAAAAATCGGGTTCTGACTCGGATTTTCCTTTTGTATATTCTTATTTTTGAAGGCTCAAGTTCCGACTTGAACTTCCTTTTGAATCCAATGCTCGTGTTGGACAAATCGTTGTTTTGAAAAATCGAGTTTTCAAACTCAATTCTCATTTCATTTCCTTATATTTAAAAAACCGGGTTCCGACTCGGATTTTCCTTTTGTATATTCTTGTTTTTGAAGGCTCAAGTTCCGACTTGAACTTCCTTTTGAATCCAATGATCGTGTTGGACAAATCATTGTTTTGAGAATTCGAGTTTTCAAACTCAATTCTCATTTCATTTCCTTATATTTAAAAAACCGGATTCCGACTCGGATTTTCCTTTTTTATATTCTTATTTTTGAAGTCTCAAGTTCCGACTTGAACTTTCTTTTGAATTCAATGCTCGTGTTGGACAAATTGTTGTTTTGAGAATTCAAGTTTTCAAACTCGATTCACACTCATTTTCTTGTGTTTGAAAAACCGAGTCTCGACTTGGATTTTTTGCTTTTATACATCCTCATTTTTCTCAAAATTTTGACTTGAATCGCATTTGAATCAGAGTTCTCCTTGAATTTCCCCTTCAGGATGAGGGATAATCCTGAAGCATCGACAATCATTCTTATTCAATTCTCAAGCATCTTAGAATGTCGATCTCCTGTTCAAAATCTCTGTTGAAAAATCCAGTGCTCGTGCTGATATGCATTTTCGAAAACCCAGTGCTCGTACTGGGGTGCATTTTTCGAAAACCCAGTGCTCGTACTGGGGTACATCTCTCAAAAACCCAGTGCTCGTGCTGGTGTGCATTTTCGAGACCCAGCGCTCGTACTGGGGCATTTTTGAAATCCAGTGCTCGTGCTGGTACATCTAGCACTCGTGCTAGTGTCTGGCTGACTGATCAGTTAGCCCTCTCGGTTCAGTCTTTGTACTAACCAATCTTCATTATTCAAGCTCTAAATTCTCAATTTCGACCTTCAGGTCATCATTTTATCAAAAAATCAATCTTTTTCTCTTGCGAAGGACCCTCTTCAGGGAGAGGTCGAGGGAGCTCGCTCCTTTCGCATGCAACCATCTTTCTTTCGCAAGAACTCTTTTCCAGGGAGAGTTTGAAGGGACTCGTTTTCTTCGCGAACAGTTTGCAAAACAACAACCAACTTTACACAAAAGAACCCTTTTTCTAGGGAGAGCTTCGACGGAAGCTCGTTTCTTTTTGTGGCCCCCATTTTTCTCATCTTTGGCCAACCCCTTCACAAGGGACCCTCTTCTAGGGAGAGTGTGATGGACTCGTTCCCTCTGTGATACTTTCTCAACTTTGTTTTTCGGCCGCCTTTCCATAAGAGAAGCCTAGAGATAGGGAGTTTTGACGAAAGCTTAATTTCTCTTCAAAAGTTCTGTTTTGCAAACACCTCCTCTTTCAGGGAAGAGAGGAGTATTTCCAACTTCCCATTCAGGTAAGGGCTTAAGCCTGAGTCTCTCTTTTTGGGGAAAAAGAGAGGAGAATTTTGTCACGGACGTGTCAATTCGATATCAAGCGATCTCTTTCATGAAGGATTTTAAGAATATTTTGCCAATTTGTTATCAAGTCATTATTGATCTCAAAATTTTCATCATATAAAGAATTACCTCAAACTACCTTTAGTATTATTTCCAAAAGAGCAAAACTTTTGTGAAATAAGAACTGAATTCAAACCTTTTCTGTTGATCAACCAAGAGGATGAAGAAAAATCTTCAATATGACCAGCAAAGGAAAATTCGATGATGTTGAAAAGCCATGAGCGAATTGATATTGATCATAGCTATGACACATTCTTAAAGACATTCTTTGGCAGTAAGACAGTGGAAATATCCTGAGCAGGAAAAAAAAACCTACCCAATCCATATCTCCCCAATCATTTGAGTTGTAAATCAAATATTCGCAAAAGGGATCTCTCAATTGTCGTCAAGATGAAGACGAATTATGCGAGCTAGATCTCCGAGGCCAAAGAAGATTTGAAACATCTCCAAGATGACGGAGCTTGTGACGGATCCTTCCAGGGAAAGTTTGGATCACCGTCGAGATAAAGGCGGATGTGATGGACCTACCTACAAACCCTAAAAGATATTTGATTTCTGCTATCATCTAGAGAATTTTGACCAATGAATCTATGTCGTCAAGCCTAACTCCTAAGAAAAGCAAGGATCGGAACATCTCCAAGATGAAGGAGTTTGTGACGTACCCTTCCCCTGAAAAGAGAGAGAAAAAGTCAGGACATCTCCAAAATGAAGGAGGATGTAAAAGAACCTAAAAAAGCTCCATGGTTCAAAAGAGTGCAAAAAGATCATCATGGGAAATACCTAGGATATCGAACTGCCCAAAACTGTCAGGAATCATCTTTATCTATGTGATATTCTTTTATCAATATCTCTTCACTCAATTGCTTTTATGAAGCTGAGAATGTTTCCTCTCTTTTCATATCAGGGAAACTGATGTCTTCCTTAAAGAAGCTCAACAACAACAAACTTTGAATTTGACTCTTGATTCTACAGAGTTAGCCCAATGGAAGCTAATACTCTAGGTGGAAAAAGGTGGTATTTTTCATACACAATTCAATCATGCTGAATCAACTACAATTTTGACATCTTATTGGCAATATTTTCTCATTATCCCAAGATGAAGTGTGAACTTGATATTCGTTTTGACGTATCCTGACGTCATCCCTCCTTAGGACTGAAAAGTCCTTTCCTTCCGTCTGATCTGAGCGCTCTTAGATTTGCACGCTTCCCTGTATTCCCCACTGTCCCACCATAGACAGTTCCCGCTCAGGATAAGGGTTAAACCTGAACTCTTTGCAAAAGGTCTGTTATTGTCAAAAGCTATTTTCAGTCTCAGCAATGAGGCGCCCAAGAACAACCCCTTTTCAAGCTTTAGGGACCCCCATTTTCATCCTTTTGCAAAAATCCCTCTCGGACTTGTTGTGCAAAGTCTAGAGGTCCCATCACAGTTTCCCCGCTCTTCGAGGATCCTGTATCCATTCAGGCTAAGGATTAAACCTGTTACCTCGCTCCTCGAGGTATAGCCCAAAAACCTTCTGTGAGAGGTCGTCTATTTTTAGAAAGCTGATTTAGTCTCAGCAATGAGACGCCACAGATCCTCCCCTTTTCAAGCTTTAGGGAATCTCTTATTTTTCTCTTCTTGCAAACCCCTTCTAGATTTGTTCGTCTAAATTCTGAAGGTCCCATCATGGTTTCTTCATCCAAGGATTCTGTATGGTTGCCTCTTTCAGGTTAAGGGTTAAGCCTGAGCCTCGTTCCATGAGGTATCTTTCCGTTCAGGTTAGGGTTAAACCTGAGCCTCATTTTCGACTAGATATCCTTTCTAGTCCTTCCACGGTTTTTTCACTTGAGAACTTTGTGCGATTCCTCCCACTCAGGTCAAGGGTAAAACCTGAATCTCGCTTTTGCGATGCATTTGTTGTCCCATCACGGCTTCCTCGTTCGAGGATTCTGTATGGTCGTCCCTTTCAGGATAAGGGTTAAGCCTGAACCTCGTACTTCGAGGTATTTTTCCTTTCTCAGGTTTGGGTTAAACCTGAGTCTCGTTTCGACGAGGTGTTTTTCCTCCAATCCCATCGTGGTTCTTCCCATTGCGGAATTCATGCTTTGTATATTCATCCAGGATAGGATCCTACTTAAGCTTCATCTCACGAGGCATTTTCCAAAATGTCCCATCAGGGTCCTCAAATATTCCTTTCCCCATTCAGGTTATTTTGAGATATATTCGTCCCATCCAGGTTAAGGGCTAAACCTGAGCCATCCCACAAAGATTGATCTTGCCTCGCCCATGAGACTTGATCAGAACTCCCATCTTTCATCATTTCGGGATCATCACTCAAAATCCCATCACGACTTCCTCATTTTCTACTCAATCATATCGTTTTCGAGGATTTTGTCTTCCCAAATCCATTCAAGGATAAAGTTTTAAACCTGAAAAACCATGTCTTTCAAATAAATTGTTCCACACCCAGCTCAGGTCTGCTGACTGGGTCATTTTTCAAAATTTGGAGTGTTTCTTTGCCACTAAGCTCGGCTTTCAACCGGCTTAGTGCAAAGAGGGGCATTTGTGAACACCCCAAAATTTTCAAAATGTGGTAAGTATTTTCTTTTTGGCCTTTGACCCCATTTTCTGAGTAATTGAGTCAGTAAATCTAAATACCAGTTTGATTCTCAAAGTTTTATTCAAATTAAATTCATTTTATATATCTGACTCAATTTCGGATCCGGATCCATATAAAAGATCCAAATCTGAGCTTCGTTGTCCAATGTTTAAAATCAAATTTTCGAAATTTCCAAACTAACCTTTTGAAAAGCTCAGACAGTTCGTCCGGTATCCGTTTGGATCCATCGAATTATATTTCTCAATTCGAGGTTTAAAACTCAAACATTTTCTCAAAACCTGGGTCCAAACCCATTCTTCTGAAGAAATTTCCCCGAAATGGTCCGAAATTCTCAGAAAAATGCTTTTGTAAATATTTCTCAGAAAAATATAAAAAAAAAAAAAAAATCTCGTAAAACCTTAGATTTTTATACAAAAAAAATGAAAAATGCAAATAGAAAAAAAAAACAATAAATAAAAATGTTTTTATGGAAAATGAAGAAGAAAAAAATACATATGGCTTTTTAGACCTGTTGTAGAAAAAATTATTTTAAAAGACCCTTTTTTTGGAAAATTTTAAGAAAAATCCCCATTAACCAAGTTAGGGTTTCTCGAAATGAGGCTTTTTTTCTCTCTCCACTCTCTCTCGCATACTCTCGGCTCTCTAGCCTTCTCCCTCCCCTTCTCTTCCTCTTCCAGAACCATCTTCTCCCCATGTGCAACCTCCTCTCCACCGCCCTCCGATCCTCTTCTTCTTCCATCATCGAGCAACCACCACCTTTCGATCAACCATGGCCATCATCGACCCTCAATCTCCAACAGTCTCTGCATCTCTCCCTTTCTCGCCCGCTAGATCAATCTCCCCTCCATCGCATGTCTCATCTCTCATTCATCCCTAACCGTTTGGCACCCTTCTGGATCCTTCCTCCGCTTCTTATAAAAGCAAGCATAGGGGGGGGATCAGGGAGGAGGACATCGATCACAGCCGTCAAAGGCAGCCATCTCTATTGGGTTTCACTGCGTTTGATCTTTCTCCCCTCACTAATCCATTTTTTACCACCATCAAACTTCTCTTTTCTCCCTTCGGATCCATTTTTTTTTACCTTCATCTCTTTTCCCTTCCCTAAACCCCTCTTCACGGTGCCTCCTCTGCAAGTAGCTGCTATCAACATCTCCTTCACGGTGCCTGTTTTACAGGATTCCCAAGCAATCCGATTGGTCTAACATCAGTGAAGTGCGGGAACTACAGCATCTCTGCAAGAACTTGTTTCCTCTGCTGATCGACTGAAGAGGGCTGATCCATCCTCAACTTCCCAAGGAAAGACCATCACTCGATCGATTAAATCGAAGCAAAGCTCCACCACGACAAGTAACGATCCCCCTCCTCTCTGTGAAAGTTTTTTTTTTTTCTCTCTCTCTATAGGATTTCCTTGTTATCTTTTGCCTCTCCTTAGCTTTAATTTTCTTTTCCTGTTGGTTATCAAAGCACAATAGGTAGGATTGACCTGCATATGACAGTGTCGATCCACCTAATTGCTATAGTAAATGGAGCGATTAAGTTCTAACATCTCCTTTTTTTTTTCTTTTTTTTTTTTCACCAGTGATTTTCTATTTACAGATTCCTCTGGTTTCTATTTTCTCGTTCATGTTTACGATTTCTCGTTTCTATCCCCTCTATGTTCATCATAGGCGCATGCTATATTAGGATTATGGTTACACTCTTGATTACTTCATTGTACAGAGTCGTAGTATGTACCTCTATTGATCGAAATCTCGATGTAAGCATGTGTTTATGCTTTGCTATAGCATAAATGCAAGCTTTGGTTTTAACGTTGATTTCCTGCAACATCTTCATTGAGGTGCCACATTCTCCACAACAGCCTTAGATGAGTCTGTTTCTTTTATGGCCGAATCGTCGTATTCCATCCACAAATCTCCTGTTTAGTCATCGATTCTTTTTAGCAAAAACCATCTGCATTTTTTTTTTATCTTATTATTTTCATTTAATTCAGTTAGCATATCATTTGCATACCCTGCTTAATTTCAGCATCTTATTACATATATCAATTTCTCAACATGGTATGTTACAGAGCTTCATTTCATAAACCCTGTATTTCTGCTCATCATCATTGGCGTCCAATGGCTGCTGTGTGTCTCGTATCCCATTTATGTCGTTAGTGCATCTGTCTACCCACTCGTTCCTTTGTATTGCTCATTAAAAACCAGAAAAACCTCTCTCAATATCTCTCAAGTCCATTTAATATGCTCATCTATTTTGGTATGAACGAGTATTGTATTCCTTTCTATGAATCAAATTCTGATCATAAAGGTGTTTTTAAGATATTTTTTGAGATTCTCGATTCAAAGATGATTTGAAGATCTCTTAATTTTGGGCTGGATTCAAGGTTAAGTGTATTGGTTTGTGTTGTGAATTGACAGATTTAGCTCTGTATACCCATCTGAACTCGTTTTGTATTCAATTGCATGCACAAGATGATGGGAGTTAATGAACAGGATAAGAAAATTTTTTTTCCATATGCTTTTTGAGAGAGATTCTGAATGCTACTTCTGTTGGAAATCTTAATTTAAAGGAATCTGGAGCCACTAATTTGTTGATAAGTGTTGTCGCAGCTCCTTTTTGTGAAGAAACCATGGAGAAAACCTTCTGCTCCAATGTCCTTATCACTCTGCTTTGCAATCACCAAAGCGTAGGGCTAATGCTGTATCAGATTATCCTGTATCTCCGTACATGTATCTCATTCTGGGCATACATTCACTGAATGCATACTCACTAAGCACATTTCACTATGCACACACGTACTGCATGCACATCTATTATTGTTTACTGCATTATAATTCATGTATGTTATGGTTTTCTGTATCCTTAAATACCTTGATTTATTACATTATTAGAATCAATTTACAAAATCGATTTACCTGTGCAAGTCCCTTTGTATTTAGCCATATCCTGTCAAATCCAAAATGAGGCTCTTGAAAATGTATGTTCCCTTAAGGTGACACAGAAATTTAGATTGCTCTGTTGGCTGAATGGAAATCAGGTTTTTGACCCTCATCCACTGTTCATTATACCTCCCCCCCCCCCGGTATGTTCAAGGATTAAGCTTATCATTTGATTTTGACAGTCACAGAATTCGTTTAGTAAAGCCATCCGCTGTGCAACATGATCATTCGTCAGTGTCTCACCACTGCTCATACTCTTATTTTCATTTCTGTGTCTTTTCATTTGTATTTTCAATGTTATCTATGTTCACACCTCATTGCCTTGATCTCAGATTTCATATCTATGCCACGACAAATGATACTTGTAAGAGTGTAGGACTCAGAAATTGTGCGCAATCAGCCGCCACGCGTCACTGAAGCTCAATCTACAGTGCCAAAACATATTACATCACAGCCACTCGAGTTTATCACAGTAAAGTGGTATTCCTTTTTGTAAGTATTATAATCACAAGGGCTAGCAATAATTAAAATTGTCTTGGTTTTACTGTAAAAATACTGTTGGCTGAGGTTGCATTCAAATTCACATTATGTACATCTTTGCATCTTAATCTGTGCACCTCTCCACGCTAACCTATGGCTGCAGGCTAAACAGCGATCGAACCAGGTCTTCGTCATCAATGAGCTATCATCGATAGTATTGATTTTTGTTGAAATCAATTTGAGTGGCGTCTCATCAATTACAATAATTTCTTTGGCATCAAATAACATATACCCACCTGTGCACATTCACTAGCATAGTTCCTGCACTTTCATCTTTTGTGCTGCACCTCACAGGGTCCATTGCATTCTCATAATGTTATTTATAGCATTTGTTTTTGCACATCACTTCACTTCACCATAATTTTCTATATCACTAACATCACACCCTTTATGTACCTTCCATTCACAAACTGTATCCAGTTTACTGCATCGACTGTCAAACCCATGTCCTGCCAATTCAAAGTCAGATGCATACTTTGATCGAAATCAGACTTCTGATCAATAAGGAGATACATGCTTTGTGGCCGTGCAAAACTACTCTGGGTTTACTGAATGAGAGTCACAATGACTGTGATTTGCTGTAAAGAAAAGAAACCCCTCCTAAGCATTCTGTAAAAACTGACAATACAACAAAAGAAGATGATATCTCTCCATCCTAGTTTCTTGCTATTTCTGGAGTCTTTTCTAAAGAGCAGATCTTCTCATGACACAAAATCTCGATAAGAGGTTTGATCGGGACAAGAAGGTAGGGATCCTACCTTTCATCTTAAGTTCTGCGTTAAGATTACCACACCATGGAAAGCTTGTATTATCATTGATGCTTAAGGCAGTGGGTAACATCTTGCTATTTATTGAGGAGATAAAACAATTGTTATTTAGTCATGAGCATGAGTTGTTAGGAACTAAAACTAAGATTCTTTTTACATTTATTGGAAAACGTGTTGTTCTTTTGTTCCCTATTTATTTCTATTTCCCAGTATTATGTTTTAGTGCTTATCATATCTCGCATCATGTCATCATTTGTTACTCCATTTCCATTGGTAACCAGTCATAACAGTGACATTGTTTTGCAGGGTTCAGTTTGCAGCAAATCGGTCGGCTGTGTGTTGTCAATTTGCTGCAAAATCAATTTAATTCCGTCAAAACAATTCATCGTATGTAGTCATTTTCTCCGCAGCATTCCCTGCTGATCATGCTCCACTATTAGCATATCTCCACTTGCCACCAGTCACTATTTATGCACCTTCTCACTTCCACTGTGTCACCACTACTTTCATGGTAATATTTTCAGCAGATCTTTAGTGTTTTATTTGTGCACATTCATATATAACCCCTATGCCACACCTTCACCTACACTATGCACCTATGCATACTCCACCATTCACTAGGTATGAATTCTTCCATTAGCTCAGGCACATCATTTTAGCATTACACTTCCATTTGGAGGGCATATATATATTCTAACTAACTTAGGATATCATTCATACCTTTCAAACAAACCTACTTTAGGTTCATTATTACATTACATTTAGGATGTTACATGTATATTCTAATACTTACTCAACATATGATTCCAGTATAGAGTTTGTCATTCACATTGCATTTTCATTAGCATAAAATATATGATTGAGTATTTCATTAGCTACATCTTAGGTCCAATGTGATATAGGTGAATTGCTTTCAATGTATATATATCTTGTGTTAACTTGAATTTTACAGGGATTAGATAGAAATGTTCTTTTTCTTCTTAGTTTTTTTTATTTTTTTTTTTGAAATTGTAATTTCAATTCCCTTCAAAATCTGTAATAGTTAGATACTCATGAGAAATTTTACTCTTCCTTTTCTTTATTAGATTAGAATGTATGAGCATATACACCCTCTAAAAATGTATGTTTCATATCATTTTTCTTTTTGTTATTCCAAAATCTCACCAATGGTGAAACACGAATGGCACGTGCACCATTTTGTAAGAGGTAATTAATCCGAAGTTGATGATTTACATCAATGGCCATAGTCAGGATGTAAACAAAACTTAGTATTTTTATCTTTTATGAAATAACACTGGATCCACACTAGATCCTTTTCAAAAATCATCATATTTTCAAATATTTCACCTTTTATCAGAGTTTAACTTAGAATTAATTCAATATATATACCAATGGCCATAGTCAGGGTATATTGAGAGTTAATTTCATTTTAAACTCTATAAAAGCACAAAATGTGTTTCATTCTTCACCCAAATTTAAACATAGATTATCATATAATACATTCAATGACCATAGTCAAGGATGTATTATATCTTCAATCTTGTTTTAATTCACTTAAAGAATGGAATAGCTTTTCAAAATCCAATTTTAAAATTCTTCAAATTCATTCTTCATTTAGGATAGAATTGCATCATATTTCCGATTCCTTTTTCAAAAACTCCAAGTAATGTAAATATCTTCCTCAATCTATCTTCAATCCTTATCAAATCCGATTCATTCTTTTATTTTTCAAATTCTATTTCATTTTCAAATCTCGGAGTTCAATTTAACTTTGAGATTTCAAATTCATTTTATATTCCAATTCAAATCATATTTCAAAGTTCAAAATTTTGAAATTCCAAATTCAGTTTATATTCGAAACTCCAAACAAACTCAAAGTTCAATCTAACTTTGATTCCAAAGTTCAAAGCTCCAAAACCAAAGTCCAATTTGACTTTGAAATTCATTCTCAAAATCAAGTCTGGAGCTCCAACTCCAAAGTTAGATCCAAATTACATCTCGGATTCCAGATTTTGGATCCAATTTCCATTTAGGATTCTAGAATCCATAATCCAACTTCACATTGGATCTTAGACTTCAGATCAGATTCCATTTTAGGATCCAAGACCCAATTCTACATTGGATCTCAGACTTCAGATCCAATTTCCTTATAGGATCCAGAATCCAACTCTACATTGGATCTTAGACTTCAGATCCAATTTCCTTATAGGATCCAGAATCCAATTTCATATTGGATCTCAGACTTCAGATCCAAATCCATCTTAAGATCCAGAGTCCAACTCTACATTAGGATCTCAGACTTCAGATCCACCCCATTTCAGGATCCGGAATCCAATTCCAATTCTAGACTTTAATTCCATTTTCGGATCTAATCTGAATCTCTTAAATCCATTTTTATTCTTAAATACCATTTGATTTTCTCAGTTCATTCTAAATTCAAACTTCAAAATCTAAATTCAATTCCATCTCAAGTATTCATTTCCTTTTCTAAGTTCAAGTTCAGAATTCAAAGTCCATTTCCGACTTTGAACTTCATTTCCTTTCATCTCAAAACTTCCAATCACTCTTTCTCAAAATCAAGATTTATCCTTCCAAACTTTGATTTTACTTAGAATTTCTTTGATCTATCTCGAGTTCTTAGTTAAATTCAATCATTTCTTCACCCCTTTACCAAGTTCATCTCAGAATACTTGGAAATTTCTAAATCCAATTTCAAAAGAGCATACATCTTTGTATTGCACAAGTATGATTCTTTGTGCATTTAGAGTTAGAATAAATTCTTAGATTATATTTAGGCAAAGCAAAAGGCATAGATTCGATCCTTGGTTCGATTACCCCTGGTAAAGGCGCTAGGAACGGTCGAACCTCGTACCGACGACCGAATCCCGTCTCTCCATTTTCCCGCAAATTTTCAAAACGGAGGCGAGTTATTTGCTAAATATTTTCAAATTAAGGTCAAGTGAGACCGCGCAAAATAGTTCCTCTTCTCTCTTTCTTTCTTTCTTTTCTCTTCTCTCTTTCTTTTCTTTCTTTTGTTCTTCTCCCTTCAAAAAGGAGGAGAATGGAGGTTAGAAAAGGGAAAGAGAAGGAAGGGAGAGGAACCATAAAGAGAGGAAAAATTTTGCGACGATCACACCTGACTATGGCCATTGATGTAAATCATCAACTTAGGATTTAATTACCTCTTATGAAATGGTGCACGTGCCATTCATGTTCCCATTTGTGAGAATTTGAGAAATAAAGGTAAAAATGCATGAAAACAAACAATTCATGATTTTTACAATGCTCATTCATTTTACCTAAAAGCAGGAAATGTAAAGAACTCTCATTTATATCTAATTATTATAAGTTTTGAAACTGAATTTTGAAACAACTTCTCTAATCCGAGATGATTTTTCATGACTTCCCTGCAAAGAAACGAGTTAGCATAACGCAAGAGAAAACATTTTGTTGAGAGCAAAATTATATATGAGTGTGTTGATTCAAATGCCAGATGCTATGTTTATGCTGAATGAGAAAGGCATATACAATGGGTGAAGTCAAGAGCCAGGATGGTCCAAGACGAATCAACCTGAAATATGGTAGTTCCCGATGGCCCACCATAGAAAAGAAGGGACCCAGTGATTCATTGTGAACCACTTATGAAAGGAAAACTATTATAGTAGTTTTCGATGAACTACTTATAATAAACCAGGATTGCAGTGATTCTTTGTGAATCATTGCAAAAGATGACTACCGTAGTAGTCCCTGATGAACTACTATAAAGGAAGGAGACCACGGTGGTTCGTGGTGAACCACTGTGAATACGCAGCAACTATGGTAGTTTTTAATAAATTGTCATAGAAAAAAAAGGGGACACAGTGATTCATTGTGAACCACTATGAAAACAGAGTAGGTTCCCTAACTTGGTTACTTAACCAGTAAATTGAATTGATTACATAACTCAAAGATCAAATATACAAGTTTAATTCAATCAACTCGATGCCACAGGTCTGCATAGTTTCAGCAAGCCGGTTGAAATAAGCTGATCGTATCAATTGATGACACAAAACACCATAAGATCAATTGACAGATCAATTTCTGTAACTGGATTTCCTGAAATAACTATTCATTATGCAATGAGTTGGCTGTATGCAACAACCGTGACATAGGAGATACAAATTCAGGGAGATAAATGGTCCTGTGAATATCAGATATAAAATTGAAAATGCCATGGAATGCTTGCACATATAGGGTGAACTGAAACATTGCAGCAGGATATTATATTGATGTGCAGTAATTCAAATATAGAGATGTTGGTGTGTGATGGTGGTTTGGGATGTTGTGTACTAAGTGTGCAACATGTGGGATTGTGAGTGGCTAATGTGTTGTAACAAGGGTAACACAGGTGCACAGGAAGTGGATGTAAGATGCATTGTTTTAAACCTCAGCAGGATAAAGGTGATGGGGCAATGATATGTGTTGCTGTAATTACAACAATAAAATGTTGAAAATGAGTGGAGTGCAAGATAGCAATTTGTGACACAGTGAAAGATGCTGCATGTTTAACCCCAACATGTAATGAACTGGAAAAGAGGGCGTTCCAGAAACAGTTGGCTGAGCCTTCATTGCTCGGTCTGGGCTAAGTGGACATTGCTATGAACACATGATTGCTACTGTAGGTGCAAAAATCAGGTGATGGTGATAGTGACTGTATGGTTCCAGCAGATGGTTGGAAGTCTGATGGCTGTCAAATATGTGAGCCACGTAGGTGTAAGTATAATTTATAGAGGAGAATGGCAAGTGGCAGCAGACGGGTTAGGCATGGCTGGGAGGGACTGACTCCATGTAAGTTAAAGAAAGTATGGGAAAAGAGAATACAATAGCTATATATTTCCCATGATATTCCAAGTTTCTTGCAGGATCACTGTGGCCAACACCCCATCCCTGCACCAGTTCAATAGTTCCAATTCCTTTCAAATATCAACAGTTAAGCATTGTACTTGCATGAGGTAATCCACACAAAAAAAATATATCACTTCTAAAAAAAAGATGCAGGAACTAAAACAACTATGCGAGGACAAAGATTGATTCTAAAAGAATAGATCATCAGAATCCAAATACTAAAGCAGTCTTAAAGAAAGAAACTCACCTGGAAGCTCTGAAGATATCTAAGAAATGGCTCCAGCAGGTGCCAAAAGTGACTTCAGAGATCGATAACTATTCTAAACAGGCTCTCCTCGGAATCAAGGGCTTGAGACCACTGGACCTCAAAGTTGGATCAATTACGTATTTCCTGTGATTTACCCAGTTAGCAGCAAGCATATAAATTACAATTATCTTCAGTTGCCCATTCGATTGCTCCTTTAACAGCAAATGGACAAACCCTTTCATCCATAGTCCAGTGATATGCAAAAACGGATGCTATGATATTATAAAAGTGCAATGGGTATCGTGAGGTTTGAGCCCATGAATGCTGATTTCCAAAACAAATTGTTTGCTTCTTTCTAATCGACTGTTGATTACTTATTTCACAGGCACGCTAATTAGAGATTGACTGAAGACTGATGCATGAAGTTTGTCGGATGTCCTTTTCAACAGGATCATATCTGAGATAATTTCTGAATAAGAAAAAGGGGAATGCAAAGGGAAGACCAAACGACAATCCAGTTTAAATCCACCAAGCTTGTCAGATATTCTTTTAGATCCATGGATTTTGAAAATGCTAATATTGCCTCAGAGAGATAATCAAAATATATTCAAAACCAATATAATAACACCATCATTAATCTAGAATTACCAAAAGAGAAGAGAAAAGAAAAGGGTAGTAGAAGTATTTATCCTGATCTCCTTGCTGTGTAGTAAAAATCTGCAAAACACTGCCGCTATATAGTTATACCATCATGGACCGAGCAAGCTCCCCATCCTCCTCGGGGATATAAAAGTATTAAACCAAAAGATATTGACGCAACCATCCTCACCAAACTTCCGATCCTCAGGGATATATACTAACTGTAACCTCGTGTACGACATAATGGACAGACCTAGGCAGATGGCTTCAAAGTAAAAAAAAAAGTGATCTGAAATCGGCGTGCTGAATGGAAGATCAGCATAATGATCGCTTATAAAGGGCATATGTGGGGAGTGCCTTTCCTGAGCAACTGAATTGCTGAATGACCCCGCAAAACTCCAGATCATCCCTCATGAAAAACACGATTTTAGAGCAGGCCTTTGGCAGGGACCCAGTCATACTTTCCAGTTCACCAAAGCATATTCAGGTGATATCGATTCTAGCATGTCTTTGCAATTTCTCACCAGATCTATCTCCTCTTTTGCAGCAGAAGCTCAGCAATTGGTAAGAGTTAATAAGGACCGGGTGCATTATGGGGCTAAGTATGTGAATGAAAAGGGGTAAAATACAGATGTAATCATGTGCGAGGATGGTGCCTTCCATTACTTAAACCTGGACATAAGGTGCTGTGAGGGTGAAAACACCATGTAGCCATAAAAGAAACAGATAAAATTTACAAGAAATAAGAAGAATCTACACGATATACTGGGCTTGGATCTGCATGAAAATCAGAAATCAATTAATGGGGATGGCATACAGACGTTTATATACAGAAGGTTTTTGATGCAAATAATCAATAACTTAAAATAATGGTGAAACTGGAAATCAAATGTAGAACAAATAATATGATATGAACATCAGGGGTAAATAATAAATAAAAAAAAATGATGAAAACCAAAACGAGACTGGACATATTAACATTCAAATCTTGCCTAAGCATAAAGAAAATTTTGAGAAAGGAAAACAAACGATATTGGAATCGTGCTCCGTTTGCTGTTGCAAAGGAGTGAATCGGTTCTGCTACATGCATACCGATAACACAATCTTGCTAAAAAAAGAAACGAAGACAATGTATATGGATGAAAATTAGAAGAAGACAAAAGGAGATTTCTATGAAAAATAAAAAGGAAAAGGAAGAAACTCTTACTTGATATGAAGGAGGAAGGAGGAGAGGAGCGGGAGTGAGAAGCGTTCCTTCGACTGTTGCCGTTAAGGCTGAAGCTCCTCCGGCCTTGATTCTGTTACCTAGAGGATTTCTGGGCTTTAACTTGAGAATCAAGGGTTGCTTCCTTTGGAGTGCCGATTATTGCAGAGATTGGTTGGCTTCCTTTGATTGAAATGGGGAAAATCCAGGAAATAGGAAGAAGAAGAAAGAGGATCGGAGGGAAGAGAAAAGGAAGAAAGTATGAAGAAGAAGATGGTCGGGTAGAAGCTGGATCAAGAAGAGGAAATGCACATGGGAGGGTGAGAATGGATGGTCGAATGGGGCGTCTTGCGAGCTCTTTTTAAAGAGGAGAAGAAGGTTCGGGAAGGGCCGAGCGGTTAGGGATGCCGTTGGCGATCGAGGGTCGCGGTGAAGCAGAAGGAGGATGGGTGGTTAATGGAGGCTGAGATGGAGAGAAGGAGGAGCAGAGCCACGGAGGGGATAGAGGGGAATCAGTAGGCGATTTAGGGTTTCTCAGGGAAAACCCTGAGAGAAATCGGGCGAGAGAGGAAATAGGGAGGTTTTAGAAGGGTTTATTTGTGAAATTTTTTGGTTTTTCCAAAAAGAGGCTCTCTTTAACAAAAATTTTTCATAAAAATGGTTTAAAAAATGAGTTTTTTAGCAAAATCGACTTTAAAAAGTTAAACTCATTCATTTTTCTTGAAATTTTCCATTTTTTGGTTTTTTTTGTTTTATTTTTCCATTTTTTTTTTGCATTTTTAGAATAAAGTCCTAAAGCTTGTGAGAAAACAAAGATTAAAACTAATTTTTTTGTGTTTTTGCAAAAATATTTACAAAAGGGAATTTTTCTGAGAATTTTAAAGTCATTTTGAGAAAATTTCTTCAGAAATGGGTTTGGATCCGGGTTTTGAGGAAATTTGGATTTAAAACACTGGATTCGGATCCGGAATTGATTTTGAATATATGAATATTTTAATTCAAAAAATCTGAAGAATGACTGAAATTTAGTTTTGAAATCGCTTTGATTTTCTCAGAAGATGGAGTGAGGGGCAAAAGGGTCATTTTGCAAGTCTTTGAAAATTTTGGGGTGTTCACACCTGGGCTTTTACATCATCCTTTATTTTGGAGATGTCCTGACTTTTCTCTCTTTTCGGGGAAGGGTACGTCACAAACTCCTTCATCTTGGAGATGCTCTGATCCTTCTTTTCTTTCTCAGGGATTAGGTTAATGATATAGGTTCATTGGTAAAATCTCTAGATGATAGCAGAAATCAAATATCTTTTAGGGTTTGTCGGTACGTCCATCACACTCGCCTTCATCTCGACGGTGATCCGAACTTTCCCTGGAAGGATCCTTCACAAACTCCTTCATCTCGGTAGATGATCCAAATCTTCTTTGGCCCCGGAGATCTAGCTCGCATAATTCGTCTTCATCTTGACGACAATTGAGAGATCCCTTTTGCGGATATTTGATTGCGGCTTGATAGGATAGGGGATATATGGATTGGGTAGGTCTTTTTTTACTGCCCAGGATATTTCCACTGTCCTACTGCCAAAAGAACGATCTTTAAGAATGTGTCATAGTTATGATCAATATCAATTCACTTATGGCTTTTCAACATCATTGAATTTTCCTTTGCCGGTCATATCGAAGATTTTTCTTCATCCTCTTGGTTGACCAACAGAAAAAGCTTGAATTTAGTTCTTATTTCACAAAAGTCTTGCTTTTTTGGAAATAATACTAAAGGTAGTTTGAGGTAATTCTTTATGTGATGACAGCTTTGAGATCAACAATGACTTTTGATAGCAAATTGGCAAAATATTCTTGAAATCCTTGATGAGTGTAATTGTTTGATATCAATTCGACACGTCCGTGACAAAATTCTCCTCTCTTTTTCCCCAAAAAGAGAGACTCAGGCTTAAGCCCTTACCTGAATGAGAAGTTGGAAATACTCCTCTCTTCCCTGAAAGAGGAGGTGTTTGCAAAACGGAACTTTCGAAGAGAAATTAAGTTTTTGTCAAAACTCCCTATCTCTAGGCTTCTCTTATGAAAAGGTGGCCGAAAAACAAATTTGAAAAAGTATCACAGAGGAACGAGTCCATCACACTCTCCCTAGAAGAGGGTCCTCTATGAAGAGGTTGGCCAAAGATGAGAAAAATGGGGGGCACAAAAAGAAATGAGCTTTCATCGTAGCTCTCACTGGAAAAAAGGTTCTTTTGTGTAAAGTTGGTTGTTGCTTTGCAAACTGTTCACGAAGAAAATGAGTCCCTTCAAACTCTCCTTGGAAGAGGGTTCTTGCGAACAAAAGACGGTTGCATGCGAAAGGAACGAGCTCCCTCGAACTCTCCCTGAAGAGGGTCCTTTGCAAGAGAGAAAAAAAAAAGATTGATTTTTTGAAAAAATGATGACCTGAAGGTCGAAATTGAGAATTTAGAGCTTGAGTTTTGATGATTGGTTAGTGCAAAGACTGAACCTGGAAGGCCAACTGATCAGTCGGCCAGACACTAGCATGAGCGCTAGATGTACCAGCATGAGCGATGGATTTGAAGATGTACCAGCACGAGCGCTGAGTTTTGAAAAATATACCAGTACGAGCATTGGATTTTTAAAAAAATGCCCCAGTATGAGCGCTGGGTTTTCGAAAACGCACACCAGCACGAGCACTGGGTTTTTGAAATGCATACCAGCACGAGCACTGGGTTTTTCAAAAGGAGAGTTGAAAATGAGACAGACATTCGAAGATACTTGAGATTTAAGCGAGAATGATTGCCGGTGTTTCAGGATTATCCCTTATCCTGAAGGGGAAGTCCAGGTTTTGTCCCTTAACCTGAAAGGGAAAGTTCAAGGAAAACTCTGGTCCAAATATGAGCATTAGATCGACAGGGAAAATTCAAGTCGGAACTTTGAGAAAATAAGGATATACAAAAGCGAAAATCCAAGTCGGAACTCGGTTTTTCAAATATAAGAAATAAGTGAGAATCGAGTTTTGAGGACTCGAATTCTCGACACCACGATTTGTCTTATACGAGCATTAGATTCAAAAGGAAGTTCAAGTCGAAACTTGAGACTTCAGAAATAAGAATATACAAAGAGAAAAATCTGAGTCGGAACTCGGTTTTTTTAAACATAAGAAATGAGTGAGAATTGAGTTTGAAAACTCGAATTCTCGACGCAACAATCTGTCCAACACGAGCATTGTTTTCAAAAGGAAGTTCAAGTCGGAACTTGAGACTTCAGAAATAAGAATATACAAAGAGAAAAATCCGAGTCGGAACCCAGTTTTTTAAACATAAAAAATGAGTGAGAATTAAGTTTGAAAACTCGAATTCTCAACACAACAATCTATCCAACATGAGCATTGGATTCAAAAGGAAGTTCAAGTCGGAACTTGAGACTTCAGAAATAAGAATATACAAAGAGAAAAATCTGAGTCGGAACCCGGTTTTTTAAACATAAGAAATGAGTGAGAATTAAGTTTGAAAACTCGAATTCTCGACACAACAATCTGTCCAACACGAGCATTGGATTCAAAAGGAAGTTCAAGTCGGAACTTGAGACTTCAGACGAAAATAAAAGGGGAAACCCGAGCCGGGACCCGGATTTAAGAAAAATAATGATAAAATGGAAAATGAAATCCTGAGTTGGAACTCAGATGGGAAGGAAATGATTCCAACCCGAGAGTCGGAACTTGAAGGATTGACAAAAGCATGAATAGATTTCGACGATGAAGATGAGAGATTCATTCGAGATTCTTGACCCAAGGTGGCCTGAGATCCGAATTTATTTATGATGGCTTCAGGATTTTCCCCTATCCTTAGGAAATATAGAACAAAATTTGATGTGAATTGAAGAATTTATGGAAAATAATTCAGGTTTATCCCTTAACCTGAAGAAGAATAAAATTTATAAAAATGGAGAAGAATTTAAAGAAATTTATCGAAAATTTATTTTGGAAAAGAATTTTCACGGGTAGCAGCGGTGCTCCTATGAGGGGTATCAGGATTATCCCTTATCCTGAATGGGAACACCTCGGACAACGAGGGTCAGGTTTTTCCCTTAACCTGAAAGGAAAAATGAATAAAAGAATACCTCATGGGAAAGTGGCATCAGGTTTATCCCTTAACCTGAAAGGGTTAAAAAGAAAAAGATTAATAAAATATAATTGATAAAACTTGATAAAATCTGACAAAATTGATAAATTTAATAATAATTGGATGAAAACTTGATTAAATTGGAAAATGAAACGAATGCAATTAATAAAGATAACAAGATTAATAAAAAATTTGATGAAATTTTAGAAAAAGATTCGCCTGATCCTGCCTGCATATGATGAAGAAAAATGAGTATAGATCCACAATAAAAATGCCCCAGTATCAGGGAGAAGAATGTGAGAATTCAATGGAAGATTGATTGCTTTATTGGAACAGACTTTTGAAGAGTACAAAAGGCTAGGATGAACAATTTAAGTGTAGAATCTATTTAAATGCAGAGCATTAATAGGATCTGGCAGTTCCACTCCATCTGCATTGATCAGACGATAGAAATTGCGAGGCAGCGCTTCTTTAACCACATTAGGGCCTTCCCAATTGGGCGACCACTTGCCGTTCGGCCGATGCTTGAGATGAGTTGTTGATCTGAGCATAAGATCATTAACTCAAAATCTTCTCTCAATAACCGATTTGGTGTAGTGCCGAGCTATCCTCTGACGATAGGCCTGAGCATGCTCTGCTGCCTTGAGCCTTTTCTCATCTAACAAATCAAGTTGTACCAACCTCTGCTGCTGATACCGATCAAGCGGAAGTTCGACGAGTGATGCAAACTTGAGTGCAGGTTTCTGAACGTGGAGAGGTAACACTACCTCAGTCCCGTAGACAAGCTCTGAAGGAGTAGCATTGGTTGGGGTCCAAATGGTGGTTTGGTATGCCCAAAGTGCATCGTGCATCTTCTCGTGCCAATCGCGGCTTGTTTCCACAGTTCTTTTTAGAATGCGGATTAAAATCTTGTTGGTGGCCTCTGCCTGGCCATTTCCTTGATGATAATAGGGAGCTGAGAAGTGGTGGTGAATCCTGAACTTCGAGCAGAAGGTCTTCATCTTCTCATTCTTGAAGTGGCTGCCATTGTCCGTCACGATATCATGTGGGACGCCAAAGCGGCAAAGAAGATTCTTATGAATAAACGAAACCACATGCCGACCTTCTACCGTTCGCAGAGTTACAACTTCGACCCATTTGGTGAAGTATTCTGTAGCTGCGAGAAAGTATCGGTGGCCATTAGAAGCTGAAGGAGTGATCGGACCCACTACGTCGAAGGCCCACATCGAAAAAGGCCAAGGAGAGACCACAGATTGCAAGTAAGCGACTGGCGCATGAATGGAAGGTGCATGCATCTGACATTTGACGCACTTCCTTACAAATTGATGGCAATCCTGCTGCATGGTTTTCCAATAATATCCTTGTCATCGTCGCAAAATTTCTCCCGTCTTCCCTTCCTTACGGAAGAGAGAGAGAGGGAAAATGCTTTCGCGCTTCAAACTTGACCGGGTTTTGGAAATTGTTTTGAAATACTCGCCTCCGTTTTGAAAATTACGGGAAAATCCATGGGATGGGGCTCGACCTGTCGGTACGAGGTTCGACCGTTCCTGCCGCCTTTAACAGGGGTAATCGAACCAAGGACCAAAATTGTGCTTGACTTGGTTAAATCATCGAAATTATGTTCTATCCTAAATGCACAGAGAATTCAGGCATGTGCTATGAGAATTTTGGGAAATGTAAATTGGAAAATATGATGTATGCTTAGAAAACATTTGGAATTGAAAAGCATTTCTCAGGAAAAAGATGGAAATCAATCTCTCAGGAAACTCAAACAAAGAAGGTTTAAAATCTCGAGAAAGTTTATAAAGAGTTGGAAAATCTTGAAGAAGTGAGAATCTTGAGAAAGTTTAAACGAGAATCTCGGGAAAATCTTGAGAAAGTTTTATAAAGATTTTAAAAAATGAGAATCTTAGGAAAATTTTAAGAATTCTTGAGAAAATATGAACTTTTGAAAAGGAAAGCGCTTGTTGAGAAAGTGCAGACTTTGAGAATTTTCTTAAGAAAATGATAAGAAATTTATAGGAAAGATTCATTGGAGAAGGAAATTTAGAACTTAGGAAATTGAAATCCTGAGAATCTTGTCTTTGAAATGTCTGAAAATCGACTTTGATTTTGAGAAAGATGAAAATTCCTTTTGAAAATGGATCTTAAGAAAATAACTTTTTAAGGAAAATCATAGGAAAACTTTGATTTGGAAAATCCAACTCCGAATATCATCATAGTTTCTTGAGAAAATCGATTCCATGAAGTGAAAACCTTTTGAGAGAATCATGAGGAAAACAAATGATGCAGATGATTTGAATGGAAGAATACACTTTGAAAGGTTTTCTAAAAAATTTGTTGGAGAATGTGCATCAAGTCAAAATAAATCCTTCACATATCCTGACTGTGGCCATGAATATGTTCAGAGTTTAATTGATTTAATACACAAGATTTTGAAAAATTTAGAAATATGATATGCATTTTCAAGATAACCTAAGAGTGTAGGCTCAATGTGACTAGTAGAAAGATGATGGATCTGGGTCTCGTCCATATTCCGACTAGGGCCGTAAATATGGATTCCACCGAGTTCATCAACTCCCTAAGAGTTGGTGCACGTGCCATTCGTGAACATCCACAGTGCTTTTGAAATAAAATGCATGAATCATATAAGCAGGATATTGCATAAATTTAAACTATATGATATGCATCCTAGTTTAAACAGAAAATTAAATCTCTTATTCCAAAATTTACATTATTACATCACTAAATGAATGAAATAAATAGAAATTGTAGATTTCAGCTCCTTCATTAGAATGTCCCTGCCAAACTGGAAATGGGGTTAGTGTAGACCTGTAGGTTTTTCCAGAGTATTCCAATAATATCCGGGAATTATTGGATTTATCCAGATATACCTAACCTCATATCTCCTTGCCATAAATATAATTAAAATAACATGGATGCAAGAAAATACGAAAATAAGAGTTTTGTCCTTTTGAAATCATGGTGAAATCGACTAAAATACTCCCATAAACTGATGACCTTGAAACAAATATACATATATATATCTATATATATATATATAGATATTATTTCAAATAGGGGTAAGGATAAATTGATCATGAAGTCTTATGGAATAGTGTCATGTAGGATAAGGTCCGAAAATCATAAGGGTTTCTAAAATCGAAACTGATAAAATGCTAGTCCATCACCAGAAATCATGAGATTTAAGGGAGCTTCGTTAATGAACAAAGCCACCGATTTTGCTTTGATAGCTTTAAGATTCAAACAAACACTGGAAAAGCATAAATTTGAAAGAAAAAAAAATTTAACATGAGTGAGCAATAGAAATATCGGTTTTCCTAGATTGATTGGAAAAGTATTAACTCTTTCAAAATTAGGAAATATTAGCATCATACAACAACATCTGCAATAGGGTTTATACAAACTGTAGCAAAGGAAAGACACTAACTCATGTGCAGCCGTATGCACCTGAACTATTGGCACAGCCATATATAGTGACACAGCAACCTACTATCCTAATACATATAAATGGTGTTGGACCTCAACCATCTATGCATAAAAAATAAAAAATAAAAAAAAAAATATATAAAAAAAAAACAGTTAATGAAGAATCATAAGCACAACCGAAGGGTCATTTCAACTGTAGACACAACATTTGTCCATCCCAATCCGCATCCGTGTCATACCCTCTTCAGGTTTATGCACCCAATGAGCAAATCCATTAGGATTCAATCTTCATCTTTTTGTAATAATAACAAAACATTCAGCAGCATTCCAACTAAACAGAAATTTACCAAAAAGATCTAATTAATTTGACAAAAAACCATGAGATTTATCAATGGGCTAATATACTGCAGAGAGATACAAAGCAGTCATGCTACCTCACAACAGTGTATGGCTGTGTGAGTGAGAGACAGGGTTGACAATGGATCCGTAACCATATTACTTGTATACAACAATTTGCTAGCATCTTTATAAGCTGAAACCTGAGACATCGTAAGTTCTGGTAACATGGATCCACCATTTCGAAGACTACCTTTAGTGCTATTGGCAGCAGTTGGGCTGGATAGTGCGGAACTCTGTGCTGACATGCGATTAGATGCAGGAACAACCAATGGAAATGGAGGATCATGAGCTGATGGAGGATCCACTCCTGGACCTGACTGACACAGACACACCTATGCGGGCCTTATACATGTACACAATGCTATTGCATGTGAAATCGTCTATGGAAAGGCAGCCTTTTACAGGTTTTAACTTAGATTTTTTTTTTTTTTTTTAGAGAAATCAAGAACCATCAATCTGATGACACTAAGCTAAAAGACTAAGCACACGAATAAAAAGAGAGCTTGTGGAATTTAAACAACAAACAGAGATACAACGTATTTAAATAAAATATAAAAAAATAAAATTCATATAACAAATAACACAGGAGATCTGCTATTCTTATTGATATAGGGCATTGGAATGAGAGGTTCGGTCCATGAAAAGGACGAACCATCTCATCCAATTCATCTGATTGTAAAAGCCCTCCCATTGTCTCTTTTGAATTCGTTTGTAATGCTGAAGTTTAGACTGCTAATGGCCCTTCTCGACACTACCTTTTCTTCCAGCCGACGACAACAAGATCTGCTTTAATAGATCTGAACAAAGGGAGGAAATGATATAGACTTACCTTGGGGTCTCCTGGCCGATTGAATCCGTAAATGAGGATCCCAGGGATTGGTCCCTTTCCGTCTGGCTCCTGGTCGATTGTCACTGCAGGCTAGGCGTTCTTATACTGTTCCTTGTAACTTTATTGGAGGAAAATGGCAGAAAGAACAGATGAGGGGTCAAAGCAGTTTTGTCTGATGGGCAGGGAGGAAAGGAGGCGATGAGGGAAGATCCAGAGATGAAAGAGGGTTCAACGATCTGCAATGGGCTCGCTGGAAAGGGGGGTTGAATCTTCAGAGGGGAGCAGAGGGTTTCTGCAAAGAGGACCTCCACAAGTCTTCTCCTGCTAGCCGAGAGGGGACTCCCTGAAGAAGAGGGCGCTGAGGGGTTAGGGAAAGAAATCAAAGGGGCGATGCTGGAGAGTTAGGGGAAAAAGAGAAAAAGTCCCCTTTTTGGGTGGCTTCAGCCCTCTTTTTAAAAAAGAGGTTCCGCCCTTTCAGCCCAAAGCTCGGGCTCCTTCGTGATAAGTTTTAAAAACTGATTTTTGAAACATTTCAAAAATTGTCGCCATTTGGGAGGGCGGCTCCTTTCTTCCAGCAGATTTTTGAAACTTAGGAAAAATGGTGTCTTGGGTAAGGTTTCACGGTGGCTCCATCTTGGGGCTGAAAAGTAATAAAGTAAAAAAAAAAATGAATTTTGTTGTGGTGGTGCCACCTCTTTTGAGAAAACAAAATTTTGCCTTTCTTGGCAAGAAGCCTTAGTGGGGTGCCACCTACGTGGGCCCACTAAGTATTTTATAAAAATTTAAATCAAAATAAAAGGATTTTATAAATCGGTGCCACTTTCGAGTGGGCACTATTTTGGAAATAAGGGAAATTTCGAGAATTTGAGTGTGACACCACCTCGAGGCGGATCCCCCGTCCTTTATTTGAAATAAGAGCCAAATGAGATATTTTGGAATTTTCACAATAATAGGCTAGTTTTGGAAAACACGAAGCCAAATTTGGCTTGATTTCAAAAGTTTTAAAGAAAATGGCTCTTCGGGGCGAAATTTTGAAAGAAGTAGGGAAATTCTGAGTCTTTTTGTAAAAATTTGAAATAGGATCTTATGAATTTTGAAATTGTGTCCCCCTCTTTCCAACTGGCGAAATTCTGAAATGTCAAAACCATCCAGATTGTTTTCTTGAGAAAACTTTTCGTAATTCAGGGTCCTGGGGGTAAAATGGGAAGAATTGATAATTTTAAAAACCCAGGGTTTTGAAATCAATTTTGAAAAGTTTTAAAATCATATCTGGATTGACAATTTCGGAAAATCAGGAGTTCTGGATCTCAAAATGACATGCTGTGCAGTGAAATGATATGAAATGCTCGTGCAATGCTATGCAAAAGACATGTTCTACAAAGTTGCCATTCTGAACTTGAATTTGAAAATTCTGACTTTTGGTTAAGCATGAGATTTTGAGAATTTGCAATTTGAGGGTGTCTCTGAGTCTAAATGGAGAAGTCTTGAGACTCGAGAATGGAATTTAGGACTCTCTGCAAGGTTCCATCTTGGAAAATGACCATTTTACCCTTCCTTGGTTCTGGAGAACCGAAATGTGATGCTTGGTGGAAATGTCAAGAAGGTGAGTGAAAATTTGGGGTGTTTATAGATGCCCCTCTTTGCTACTAAGCCGGCTTGTGGCCGAGCTTAGTGGCAAAGAAAAACACTCCAAATTTGGGCTATACATATAAAAAAAAATGCCCCAGTTAGAAGGATCTGACTCGGTGTGAAGAAATTAGCCCGAGGAAGATGGTAGATATGAAGCGAAGAATGGAGAGGAAAGACTCACTCTGTGAGAGCGAAATTCCGGTTTTTATGCCCTTAACCTGGATGGGACAGAAAATGCTTCGTATGGAACGAAGCTCAGGTTTGACCCTTAACCTGATTGGGGAATGAAATATCTCATTGAAATGAGACTCAGGTTTGTACCCTTAACCTGATTGGGTGGAAAATGAAATACCTCTTTGAATGAGGCTCAGGTTTGTACCCTTATCCTGAACGGGCTAAAAATGAAATACCTCTTTGGATGAGGCTCAGGTTTATACCCTTATCCTGATCGGGCGGAAAATGGAATACCTCATCGATGGAGGCTCAGGTTTGTACCCTTATCCTGATCGGGCGGAAAATGAAATACCTCTTTGGATGAGGCTCAGGTTTATACCCTTATCCTGATCGGGCGGAAAATGGAATACCTCATCGACGGAGGCTCAGGTTTGTACCCTTATCCTGATCGGGCGGAAATGGAATGGAATCCACGAAGGAAGAGACCATGATGGAACCTCCGGATTTTGCACAATACATCCGACAGGGGTTTTGCAAAAGGAAGGAAAATGGGGTCCCTAAAGCTTGAAAAGGGATTGATTTTGGGTGCCTCATTGCTGAGACTAAATAGCTTTTGAAATTGTCTTTTGCGGAAAATGATTGGTAGTTCGACCTCGAACCAAAATGGGACTGTCTATGGTGGGACAGTGGGGACATAGGGAAGTGTGCAATTCTGAGAGTTCATGCTCTCAAAGAAGGGAAGGAACCAAGTCCTTAGGAGGGATTTAAAATTGGTGTCTGGATGTATCAAAGACGGACATCAAGCTCTCACTTCACGTCAGGATAGCTAGAAAATATTGTCAAAATGTTGGAAATTTTGTTGTTGATTCAAAGTTTTTGAAAATGTTGCACATGATCGCAAAGATATTCTTTCTTTTCTACCCAAAGCATTACCTCCAAACGAGGTTCACCTCGTAGAATCGAAATTGGAAACCCAAATTGCTTGCAATTGACCTTCTCCAAGGAAGTTATCAATTTCCTTGATATGAGCAGGAAAGAGAATTTGATATTGTGAAAGCAGTTGATGAAAGAGTATTGATAATAGAATTTCACAAATTTAAAGAAGATTCTTGATAGATTTGGAAGTTTGATATCCTGAGAGCTTCTCTCTTGATAATCTTTCTGCACTCTTTTGGGCCTCTGGTGTTTTGCTACATTCTCCTTCCTTTTGGAGATGTTCTGACTTTTTCTCTCTTTCTTTTTCCTCTCTTGCTCTCTTTTGGGAAGGGTACATCACAAACTCCTTCAACTTGGAGATGTTTTGATCCTTCTTGGGCGATGGGTTTGGAGATCTTTGGATGATAGCTGAAATTAAATATCTTTTAGGGATTGTCGAGAGGTTCATCGCATTTGCCTTCATCTCGACAGTGCTTTGGACTTTCCTTGGAAGAATCCGTCACAAACTCCGTCATCTTGGAGATGTTTCGAATCTTCTTTGGCCCCGGGGGTCTACTCGCCTAATTCGCCTTCATCTTGACGACAGGTGAGAGATCCCTTTTGCGGATACTTAATTGCATCTTAGGTGATTCCGAGGAGACAGGGTTTTGATGAATGCTCTCTTTTTCTAGCACTCAGGATATTTCCACTGCCTCATTTTACAAGAATAATCTTTAAAGATGTGCCATTCACTGTGATCAATATCAATCATCCATGGCTTTTCACTAACATTGAATCTTCTTTTCTGGCCATATCGAGGATTTGTCCTTCATCCTTTTGGTTGGCCAATAGAAAGAATTTGAGTTTTGAATCTCTTTTCGCAAAAGCTTCACTCTTTTGGAAGTGATGCTGAAGGTAAATTGAGATAGAGATTAGTGCAATAAAGATTATGAAATCAACAAATAATTTGATTGACAAATTGACAAAATTTTCTTGAAATCCTTGGTGAAAATGAATATTTGAAATCCGACTCAACACATCCGTGACGAAAATTCTCCTCTCTTTTTCCCCAAAAAGAGAGACTCAGGCTTAGCCCTTACCTGAATGGGAAATGGGAAATACTCCTCTCTTCCCTAAAGAGGAGATGTTTGCAAAACGAACTTTCGAAGAGAAATTGAGCTTTCGTCAAAGCTCCCTAATATTAGGCTTCTCTTATGGAAAGGGGGCCGATAATAGTGAGGTCTGAAAATTGGGTCATGAAAGGAACAAGTCCATCACACTCTCTCTGCAAAGAGGGTCCTTCATGATGAAAGTGGCCTAGTATGAAATTGGGGGGTCACAAGAAAAGCGAGTCTCCGTCGAGCCTCTCCCTATCAAAGGGTTTCTTGTGTGAAATTGGAAATTGTTTTGCAAACGGTTCACAAAGACGCGAGTCCCTTCAAACTCTCCCTAAACAGGGGCTAAGTGAACAAATTGGATAGCATACGAAAAGAACGAGCTCCCTCGAACTCTCCCTAAACGGGTTTCTCGCAACAGAAATGATTGAAATTGGATATTGAGATTGATTGACCCAAAGGTCAAAATTGGAAATTGGAAAATTGGTTGCTGGAAATTGAATGACCTGAAGGTTAAAGATTGGAAATTGATTGACTCGAAGGTCGAAAATTGGAAATTGATTGACCCGAAGGTCGAAAAATTGGTAATTGAAATTGAGAATTGGAAATTGGGTGACCCGAAGGTCTAAATTGGAGAATTTCCTTATTTGAAGATTTAAATCGGAATCTGGAGGGCAAAATGTCAAATCCGAGCAATTGACAGACCCTGATGATTGAAATGACTTGGATCAATCAAAGGAGAATGATGAGTTCGAGTCAGAGCTCAAATAAAATATAGAGATCACGAGTTGGAACCCGGATCAACAAAAGAGAATGAAGAGCTCGCATCTGAGCTCAAGTAAATAGAGAGATCTCGAGTCGGAACTCGGATCAACAAAAGAAAATGACAATCTCGGGTTTCAGCTTGAGTAAAGTATAAAGATCTCGAGTCGGAACCCGGACCAACAAAGGAAAATGAAGAGCTCGAGTTAGAGCTCAAACAAGATAATGGGATCACGAGTCAGAACTTGGATCAACAAAAGAAAATGATTTGAATACAAACCCAAGTCGGAACTCGGTTTTTCGAAAAGTTGGGATTTTGAAAATGTACCAGTTTAAACACTGGATTTTGAAATAATACTAGTTCGAGCACTGGGTTTTGATTCAGTATTGGTGATTACCTTTCAGTTTTGAATCATTTAGGAATTGTGATGGGACTGTTTGTTGGGGTCCCAATACTGACCGGTTTGCTGTTAATGCAGTTGAATGCAAATGAATACAAATTGATGCACATGAATGCACAAGTGCGTGAAATGAGGAATTTGTTTATTCTGCCTGCATACAGGATGACATTTTTTAAAAAAATGCCCCAGTGTAACTGGGAAAGAAAGTTTGATTATTATTTAAAGAAAATAGGAAGATTACAAAGAAAGAATAAAGGCTTCAAGTATAGAACTTTTTCAAGTGTCGAGCATTAATAGGATCTGGTAATTCCACTCCATCGGCGTTGATGAGCCAATATGAGTTGCGGGGTAATGCTTCTTTGACGACATATGGGCCTTCCCAATTTGGCGACCATTTACCACCAGGATGATGCTTGAGGTAGGCTGTGGATCGAAGCACCAACTCATTGACTTTGAATCTTCTTTCAATGACAGACTTCGCATACTGCCTGCCTACTCTTTGGCGATAGGATTGAGCATGTTCTGCTGCCTTCAGCCTTCTCTCATCGAGCAAGTCTAACTGTACTAGTCGCTGTTGCTGATATTGATCAAGAGGTAATTGCAGAAGCGATGCAAATTTCAAAGCGGGCTTCTGAACATGTAGCGGCAACACTACTTCCGTTCCATAGACCAGTTCTGATGGAGTAGCATTCGTTGGGGTGCGAATAGTGGTCCGGTAGGCCCATAGTGCATCGTGGATCTTCTCATGCCAGTCATGGCCTGTTTCCACAGTTCGCTCCAAGATACGAATTAAAATTTTGTTGGTGGCCTCTGCCTGACCATTCCCTTGGGGATAATATGGGGCAGAGAAATGATGATAAATCTTGAACTTTGAGCAAAATGTCTTCATTCTTTCATTCTTGAAATGACTTCCATTATCTGATACAATGTCATGCGGGATGCCGAAGTGGCAAAGGATGCTCTTGTGAATAAAAGAGACCACATGTCGGCCTTCTACTGTGCGAAGAGTGATAGCTTCTACCCACTTGGTGAAATATTCTATTGCGGCAAGGAAGTATTTATGGCCACTTGAAGCTGAGGGAGTGATGGGACCTACGACATCGAAGGCCCACATAGAAAATGGCCATGGAGAGACAACAGACTGTAAATAAGTTGCCGGAGCATGAATAGAAGGTGCGTGTATCTGGCATTGCACACACTTCTTCACATAATGATAACAGTCTTGCTGCATAGTCTTCCAATAATAACCTGCTCTGATGATCTGCTTGACAAGGGTTTGGTAGCCGACGTGGCCACCACAAATGCCTTCGTGTGCTTCTCGCACGACTTCTTTGGCTTCGTCTTCATCTAAACATCTGGAATACTCTGAACTGAATCCCCGACGATAGAGGACATTCACCAGAATGAAATATCGGGTAGACATACGCTGGATTGCTCGTTGTTCTTTCCTTGAGAGTTCTAGAGGAAATTCGCCAGTTTCTATGAAAGTTTTGATATTGTGATACCAAGGCTTCTTCCTTTGCTCAGCCTGGTTTACTTGTTCCACTGGAAGGAAAGCAGGTTGGTCAAGTCTGCCAATTTCAAAAGAGCGACAAGATTCTCCATTTCTGAATGCCATAATGGAGCCTAAACTGGCTAGGCTATCGGCTACTTGATTGAAATCTCTCTTGATATGGAAGAGCTGAAATTCTTCAAACTTGTTGACAAGAGCTGAAACAATTTTTTGATAGGGAAGTAGCTTCTGATCTTTGACTTGCCATTCGGCTCGAACTTGATTGACAACAAGTAATGAGTCACCGTAGGCATGTACTCGCTTGACATTGAAGTCTAATAGAATCTTTAAACCTTGAATCAGGGCTTCATACTCAGCCATATTATGGGTACATTGAAAATCTAACTTGAGAGAAAATAGAATCATTTCTTTCTCTGGAGTGATTAATAAGATTCCAATGCCTATTCCAGCCATATTCTTGGAACCGTCGAAAAACAAATTCCAGATCGGGTATCGCTGGATGTTGCATATTTGCTCATCAGGGAAGTCATCTTCGGCTTTCACTTCTTCTGCTAGAGGAAAATCCGCCAATTGATTTGCAATTGCTTGGCCTTTGATCGATTGTTGCGAGACATATTCTAAGTCATACTGCATCAATAAGACTTGCCATTTGGCGACTCGTCCGCTGAGGAAAGGTTGCTCTAAGATATACTTGAGGGGATTGAGTTTAGACAAAATTTTGACTTTTGACACCAACAGGTAGTGTCTTAGCTTCTGACACATCCATACCAAAGCTAGGCAGGTCTTCTCTATTTGAGAGTATCTCTTCTCATAATCTATGAAAGTCTTACTCACGTAATAAATGGCATGCTCTATCAAGCTACCTTCTTTGTACTGCGCCAAGAATCCGCCGCATGCGACTTGATTGTCTGAGATGTATAGCAAAAGAGGCTTTCCCAATTCTGGAGGCTTCAGAATTGGAGGGTTGAGAAGATACTTCTTGATTCGATCGAACGATTGTTGACATTCTGGTCCCCATTCGAACTTCACTCCTTTTCTGAGCAAGTGGTTGAAAGGTTCGCATCTCATCGCCAAGTTGGAAATAAATCGCTGGATTGACTGCATACGTCCTTGAAGGCTACGCAGTTCTTTGAGATTCTTCGGGGGTGGCATATCAATGATAGCCTTGGCTTTGGCCGGGTCAACTTCAATTCCCTTTTTGCTGACCAGGAAACCCAACAGTTTGCCTGATTCGACTCCAAAGACACATTTTTGCGGGTTAAGCCTTAGCTTGTAAAGAATGAGTCTCTTAAAGACTTGATCAAGCACTTCGAGGTGATCTTCTCCCTCCTTAGATTTCACGAGGATATCATCAACATATGCATCCATGATTTTGCGCATCTGATCGTGAAAGATAACGGCCATTGCCCGTTGATATGTTGCTCCAGCATTCTTGAGCCCAAAAGGCATAATTGTATAGCAGAAAGTGCCCCAAGGCGTGGTGAAAGAATTTTTGGATTGGTCGCGGGCGGCCAACTTAATCTGATTATAGCCAGAATATCCATCCATGAAAGAGAACATAGCATGTCCTGCCGTGCTATCGACTACAAGATCGATGCTTGGAAGTGGATAGTCATCCTTCGGAGTTGCCTTATTGAGGTCTCTGAAGTCTATGCAGATCCTTACTTTGCCACTTTTCTTTGGGACAACGACGATATTGGCTAACCAATCCGGGTAGTCAATAGCTCGGATAAATCCTGCTTTGAGCAAATCTTCAAGTCCCTCTTTGACTTGTTGTTCTATTCTTGGATCCATTTTTCTCAGCTTCTGCTTAACTGGTTTAGCATCTGGCTTCAAGATGAGTCGGTGTTCGACCAATTTGGGGTCTAAGCCCGGCATGTCTTCATATGTCCATGCGAACACTTCTTCACGCCGCTTGAGAAATTTAGTAAGTCTTTCCTTTTCTTCTAAACTCAAACTGGTTCCGATATGGAGAATTTTGGGATCTTCCTCTGAACCGATATTAACATCTTCGGTTGGATCTTGTACTAGAGGAGACGGTTCATCTTGCTTCTGAACAGCGGCGAACTCCGGTAATTCCTGAAGAGACTGATCATATTCTGCACAATCATCTGATCGCTTTGCAATCTGGCCATCTTCGGTGATTGCTTTGATTCTGTGAATTGTTGCCGACTTCTTAAAAGCCTTGGGATTGAGAACGAGCTTCTTAATTGTCCGAGAAGTCATTCTGAAATTTTGGAGAAGAAATCTGGTTCAGATAAATCGGCCTATAGTAAGACAAGCAATCATTTGAAGAGAACCATGCATGAAATTGAATTATAAAATGAAGAGATAGACAGAAAGGGAATGAATGGCATCCAGATAGACAAAGAAACTTGGAATTTTATTGATTGAATTGATCAATGACATTTGATAAAATGAGACATTTATTTTGGAAAGAATAGAAAGAAATAACAAATGGTCTTTATTGTGCCCCTTTGACAAAAACCGTCTCTTTTGACGAGCTTCCGCCGGCAAACCCTAGTCCTGCTCTGTGGGGACGATGTTTCTGGATCATTGGCTCGATGCGGCCATCTTCATTCTTGCCGAGTCCCTTGAAGGGTTGATAACCATGTTTCAGGAGCAAATCGAATCCCTTTCTTGACTTCATGAATTGAGGATACAATGGGTGATCCTTAATGGTGCTGTAGTTCATCCGGCCTCCAACCTTGAAAAATTGAGGACCTTTCCATCGGGCCATGGCTACCGTGTGCAGAGATGGTTTTGATGATGCCTGGAGGATTTCTCGATTCTCTCCGAGATTGATCTCTTCACTTTCCCTGATGCTGGGAATATCTGCATTGAATGAGGGCCGAGGAATCATTGGCTGCGGGAGCCTTTCTTTGGGGTCTTCTCCCAGTATTGTGGTAATCATCCCACCTTTTGACCACTTCACGCATTGATGCAGGGTGGAAGGCACTGCATTAGCATTGTGAATCCACGTCCTTCCGAGGAGCAAGTTGTAGGTTAGTGGTACAATAACCACTTGAAAAAGCACTGAATGCACTGAATAATTGATGAACACCTCCAGGAATATCTTGCCCTTGGCCGTTTGACCATGATTGTCAAACCCATAGATAGTGATGGGATCCGTAATATATTCTTCATCCTTGATCCCTAATGCCTTTGCAGTCATTTCGGGACATATATTGAGGCTGCTGCCTCCATCTACTAGCACATGGGGTACTGTCATTCCTCTGACTCGAACGACAATGTACAGAGCATTATTATGAAAGGAATGAGGCTTTGGAAGGTCCTTATCTGAGAAGGTGATTGGTGCATTGGTCATGGCAGAGTTCACAATCTGTGCCATGTCTTCAGGAGTGGTACTGGGCTTAACTTTGATTTTCCTTAGCAGATCATCCAGTACTTGCTGATGCTTGCTAGAATTCTTGGTCAAGTCAAGGATGGAGACATTGGATAGAGCGGTCAAAGGCTTTTGACTTGACCTTTCTGGCCTAGGTTTGATGATTTGCTTGAGGAAGTCAGGAGTTCCCTTTGACTTGGGGGCTGACTTTATAGGTGCTTCCGAAACTTTCATTTTGCTGAATGATGAAATTAGGTCCATCTTTTTAGAAGCTGGAGCGGCCTGTCGTAGTACTGACACCTGATGCTGAACCTGAAGATCTTGTGCAGAACATGGCTTGACGTGCTCATGTGGTAAGAATGGCTGTGCCGACACTACTGCTGTGGTGTGTGGAGGAAATGGCTGATTGAGAATATCCATCTTCTCTTCTTCTTCTCCTTCCACTAAAATTTTTTTTTCAATGAGATCTTGCACGATGTTTTTGAGAACAAAGCAGTTCTCGGTGTTGTGCCCCACTGTCCTGTGGAACTTGCAGAACTGATCTTTCCATTTCCCCATGGGCACAGGGGGATCAGCCAATCTGGGCAACTTAACCATTTCTTTTGATAGCATATACTCGAGTACATCCTCGAGTGATTGGTCAAGAGGAGTAAACTTTTTGTCGTAGCTCCATCCTTCATGTTTGGTCTTCTCACGCAGTTTTGGCCCTTGATCCTGCTGAGGAGGCTTGCTGTACTGAGGAGCAGGCTTTCCTTTCTAATCCTTGTTGTTCGAACTGCCTGTGCCGTAGCAGTAATCTTTCTTCTGCCCTTTGTATCGATTTTGGCCTTTGTTGTTGTTGCTGGCAGAATAAGTGAAGTGAGCTTTCTTTTTCTGCTCACCTTGGGAGTTGTTCTTGGAAAAGGTAAAGCCTTCATAGACTCCATTTTCCACACTCAGCTCGAGCCATTCGGCTCGTTCAGTCAGCTCAATGAAGGTCCTGGATGGCGCTGTGGAGATCAATCCTCTTAACGGCTGCGAAAAATTGTTGAGGATTAGGGACAATGCATGCCTTTCCGAGATAGGATCTCTCATCTTATTACAGGCTGATCTCCATCTATGAATGAAGTCCCGTGCTTTTTCATTCTCATTCTGCCTTAAATTGCAGAGATGACTTAATGTAGAAAGCGCCTCTGTGTTGAACAAGAAGCGTTCAATAAAGAGATTCACAACTTTGTCGAACTCCTTGAGCTCGATGGGGTTGATATGCTCAGCATACCACTTGGCTGCAACTCCTTCCAAGCTGCGGGGGAAGCATAGAAACAATGCTCGGTTATCCCTTTTGAACCTCGAGCATTCAGCAAAGAAAGTGGCGAGATGCGCTTTTGGGTCGCCAGAACCATCGAACTTGATGAATTTACATGGGAGATTCTCCAGATCATCATCCCCTTCTAAGCCGTCATAGAAGTCCTCACTGGTGAAGACTTTCTTGCCCTTGTCGCGGGCTTGGAGATCCTTGACAACTCGGGCCATTTCTTTAAACTGCGCTTGCAAAGGCTCTTCTTTATCTCGGCCCTTTGATTTGCGACTTTTACTTTGGCCATATTTCTTAAATGCCGGAGGCACTTCATATTCTTTATCTGTATCTTCAATGGAGTCTGATTCATCTGAGATTTCCTCTGGCTGGATCCGCTTCTTGGGAGCCTTCTTACTCCTGGGACCATGAAACTTTTCTCTAACTGGATCCCTTTCTGAGCTGGTATCGGGCTGTTCATTCATCATCTTATTCATCATTTTTCTGAACATGGCATACATTTGAGGGTCTATGCCATCATCTTCTTGCTGCTGCTCTTGACTTTTCTCGGATCGAGGGGAACCCATCTCTTCTTCTGAGGCCGACGAGTACTAGGATGCTGTGGTTCTTTTGCCTGATCTTGTCTCAACCATCAAATGCTGTAGATGCTCTCTGCAGAGCAAAGACCTGATTAGATTTTGTAGGAATTGATTTTTTTTTTTTGGAAGAAATATTTGCTGGAAATATAGTGGACAATTTGAAAAAAGATATCCCATTACTGAGTCGTCGCGGGAATCACGACAATTGTGTTGTTATTTTTTTTTGCAAGAGAAATAAACAATAGAAATATGCCTTGTTACCTAGGCGAGGTCGTCAAACCACAATAGAAAAAAAGAGAATTTTATTAAAATGAGAAGAATAAGATTTTATTGATCTTGACAAAGAGGTGGAGGACAGACGATTTGCCACCATTCACGATAGTCGGCAGACACTCTAGGACCTGGAAAGATTTTAAGAGAGACAAAGGAATCCCAGCTGTAGCGGGCAGAATGATATGCCCCGGACCATTATGCGGAAGTGAGATCAAACTCTGCCATAACTCCTGATAACAAGCGGGCTTCAACGTACTGCTGCCTTTGAGAGAACTGCAGAACACATCTCTCTGGTTGGTAATAAGTGCAGAAGAAAGGTCCCAGCAACTTGAATCGATTGCCATAAGCGTAGGTATATCTGGGAGGAGATATTTGCCGATCATAATAGTCCCAAACAACGTCATCTTCTTGAATGTTGTTGATCATGGTTCGGTACTGCGCCACTGGAAGGAGTTCTTGTCCATTGTATCTAAAAGAGTTTGCTCGGGCTGGAACATGCCGGAAGAACCAGGATTGAAGTGCGTAGATGCAACCTTCAACTAAAATGGATTCTCCAAGCGAGAATCGAGTCAGACCTCGATATAGAAAGGCGAGCGCTGCCATGACTATGGAGAGGCGATTGGTTTGCTGACTTCCCCATCTTCTCATAAGTTGGATTATCCTGATGTCCATGTAGTTTTGTCCATCTGGGAAGAGGGATAATCCTACAGTGCACAGAACCATCGCATTCTGGATCCTTTCTTTAGCTGTTTTGGATAGCGAGCTGACTTCAACGAAGGTCCCGTACTGGCGGTACAACTCAAGTAGGTCAACATATTCATTTCCTTCCAACTGGATCAGGGGCCAAGATCGGCGGCCTGTCATACGAGCTAAGGAGTCTCGGGGGTCCAAACCCTTGATATTGATAAGGAATTGATGCTCTAATGGATCGCTTGGCTGACCGGCTGATTCTGGCAATCCTATGATTTCTGAAAATTCATCCATTAAAACAGTCATCTCTCCCCATGGGAACCAGAAGGTGCACGTTCGAGGATTCCATTGCTCCGCCATTGCATGGATCAGGTTGCCATTGATGGTCTGCTTTCCGACTGCTGATGCTAGTTCTAATCCGCACTCGCTCAAATGGTCCGGGAACATTCGAGAAAAGCTTTTTAGCCAGGAATAGTACCACCGGGGAATGAAAGTTCCGGTGCTAAGGGCTCGATGTTCAGGACGACCTTGTCGCACCTCGTAGAAGATGTGACCTTCAGGAAAGATAGGATCGACTTGACTGGATGCCATCGAACTGAAAACAGAGAAAGACTCAGAATGAGACTTAGAAAAATGTGAGAAATTTTGAAAAAAATTTGCAGGCAGGATAAAAAATACGGCTGGAAGTTTGAGATCCAGTGGAAAGGTAGAATGTAAAATTACCTGGAGTTTTGAAAGAAATGGGATATTTGAGAAAATCATCCAGGGTTTGAGAAAAATATCTCGTGCAAAATAAGGATATTTGAAAAATGCCTAATAAGTTGGAAAACATTGGGAAATATAAAGAATTGAGGAAATCACACATATAATCACATCCTGCACAAACATTTATGCACATTCAGCACTCCCTAAAAGGCTGACTCTAGATGCATCATTTGAAAACAGCTGTAGGACCCTAATCCTAACTCTAGGTTCAGATCATCTTTGTCCAATCCAGTTATGCCGATATACCCGAATCGAAATCCGAGGTACGTGGCATATAATTTCAACTCCGGTTCTAAGGTAAGGTTTTCCAACATCCTTGAGCACCTACCGATATACTTCGGACTGTGGCCCGCGGTACGTGGTAGGGGGGTGTTAACCCAAATAGTTGGCCCAGTTGTGAGGCTCTGTCCCGAACTAGGGTTCTGGAAGAGAGCCCAGCAACGTGAAGACCGGGTAATAATAGGTAATTGAGGTTTTGAAAAATGATCACATGCAAGAAATAGAGGGCTCTAAATCCTAGAGAGATAGACTTTTGAAAATCTTTGAAGAAGCATACATTGTTTGCATTCAGATCCTAAATTGAGGAGAGTTGTATTTAGACCTAAGTCTATGTGAGCATGAAAATTTCTCCTCAATCTGGTCCTACCAAACCATGCCTAAGCTATATGCAGTCAATGTCAGCTAGGTCAGAATCTAGGCTCCTAGGCTCACATGATATTGAAAGTAAAAGAGCTGACATTTTGTGAACATAATTTCGATAATTGAACTAAGTCAAGCACACTTTTGATCAGACGAGGACAGGTCCCATCTCGGTCGCCAAACCAGTCATCGTCGCAAAATTTCTCCCATCTTCCCTTCCTTACGGAAGAGAGAGAGAGGGAAAATGCTTTCGCGCTTCAAACTTGACCGGGTTTTGGAAATTGTTTTGAAATACTCGCCTCCGTTTTGAAAATTGCGGGAAAATCCATGGGATGGGGCTCGACCTATCGGTACGAGGTTCGACCGTTCCTGCCGCCTTTAACAGGGGTAATCGAACCAAGGACCAAAATTGTGCTTGACTTGGTGAAATTGCCGAAATTGCGTTCTATCCTAAATGCACAGAGAATTCAGGCATGTGCTATGAGAATTTTGGGAAATGTAAATTGGAAAATATGATGTATGCTTAGAAAACATTTGGAATTGAAAAGCATTTCTCAGGAAAAAGATGGAAATCAATCTCTCAGGAAACTCAGACGAAGAAGGTTTGAAATCTCGAGAAAGTTTATAAAGAGTTGGAAAATCTTGAAGAAGTGAGAATCTTGAGAAAGTTTAAACGAGAATCTTGGGAAAATCTTGAGAAAGTTTTATAAAGATTTGAAAAAATGAGAATCTTAGGAAAATTTTAAGAATTCTTGAGAAAATATGAACTTTTGAAAAGGAAAGCGCTTGTTGAGAAAGTGCAGACTTTGAGAATTTTCTTAAGAAAATGATAAGAAATTTATAGGAAAGATTCATTGGAGAAGGAAATTTAGAACTTAGGAAATTGAAATCCTGAGAATCTTGTCTTTGAAATGTCTGAAAATCGACTTTGATTTTGAGAAAGATGAAAATTCCTTTTGAAAATGGATCTTAAGAAAATAACTTTTTAGGAAAAATCATAGGAAAACTTTGATTTGGAAAATCAAACTCCGAAGATCATCATAGTTTCTTGAGAAAATTGATTCCATGAAGTGAAAACCTTTTGAAAGAATCATGAGGAAAACAAATGATGCAGATGATTTGAATGGAAGAATGCACTTTGAAAGGTTTTCTAAGAAATTTGTTGGAGAATGTGCATCAAGTCAAAATAAATCCTTCACATATCCTGACTGTGGCCATGAATATGTTCAGAGTTTAATTGATTTAATACACAAGATTTTGAAAAATTTAGAAATATGATGTGCATTTTCAAGATAACCTAAGAGTGTAGGCTCAATGTGACTAGTAGAAAGATGATGAATCTGGGTCTCGTCCATATTCCGACTAGGGCCGTAAATATGGATTCCACCGAGTTTATCAACTCCCTAAGAGTTGGTGCACGTGCCATTCGTGAACATCCACAGTGCTTTTGAAATAAAATGCATGAATCATATAAGCAGGATATTGCATAAATTTCAACTATATGATATGCATCCTAGTTTAAACGGAAAATTAAATCTCTTATTCCAAAATTTACATTATTACATCACTAAATGAATGAAATAAATAGAAATAGCAGATTTCAGCTCCTTCATTAGAATGTCCCTGCCAAACTGGAAATGGGGTTAGTGTAGACCTGTAGGTTTTTCCAGAGTATTCCAATAATATCCGGGAATTATTGGATTTATCCAGATATACCTAACCTCATATCTCCTTGCCATAAATATAATTAAAATAACATGGATGCAAGAAAATACGAAAATAAGAGTTTTGTCCTTTTGAAATCATGGTGAAATCGACTAAAATACTCCCATAAACTGATGACCTTGAAACAAATATACATATATATATATAGATATTATTTCAAATAGGGGTAAGGATAAATTGATCATGAAGTCTTATGGAATAGTGTCATGTAGGATAAGGTCCGAAAATCATAAGGGTTTCTAAAATCGAAACTGATAAAATGCTAGTCCATCACCAGAAATCATGAGATTTAAGGGAGCTTCGTTAATGAACAAAGCCACCGATTTTGCTTTGATAGCTTTAAGATTCAAACAAACACTGGAAAAGCATAAATTTAAAAGAAAAAAAAATTTAACATGAGTGAGCAATAGAAATATCGGTTTTCCTAGATTGATTGGAAAAGTATTAACTCTTTCAAAATTAGGAAATATTAGCATCATACAACAACATCTGCAATAGGGTTTATACAAACTGTAGCAAAGGAAAGACACTAACTCATGTGCAGCCATATGCACCTGAACTATTGGCACAAACATATATAGTGACACAACAACCTACTATCCTAATACATATAAATGGTGTTGGACCTCAACCATCTATGCATAAAAAATAAAAAAATAAAATATATATATATATATATATATATATAAAAAAAAAATAGTTAATGAAGAATCATAAGCACAACCCAAGGGTCATTTCAACTGTAGACACAACATTTGTCCATCCCAATCCGCATCCGTGTCATACCCTCTTCAGGTTTATGCACCCAATGAGCAAATCCTTTAGGATTCAATCTTCATCTTTTTGTAATAATAACAAAACATTCAGCAGCATTCCAACTAAACAGAAATTTACCAAAAAGATCTAATTAATTTGACAAAAAACCATGAGATTTATCAATGGGCTAATATACTGCAGAGAGATACAAAGCAGTCATGCTACCTCACAACAGTGTATGGCTGTGTGAGTGAGAGACAGGGTTGACAATGGATCCGTAACCATATTACTTGTATACAACAATTTTCTAGCATCTTTATAAGCTGAAACCTGAGACATCGTAAGTTCTGGTAACAGGGATCCACCATTTCGAAGACTACCTTTAGTGCTATTGGCAGCAGTTGGGCTGGATAGTGCGGAACTCTGTGCTGACATGCGATTAGATGCAGGAACAACCAATGGAAATGGAGGATCACGAGCTGATGGAGGATCCACTCCTGGACCTGACTGACACAGACACACCTATGTGGGCCTTATACATGTACACAATGCTATTGCATGTGAAATCGTCTATGGAAAGGCAGGCTTTTACACATTTTAACTTAGATTTTTTTTTTTTAGAGAAATCAAGAACCTTCAATCTGATGACACTAAGCTAAAAGACTAAGCACACGAATGAAAAGAGAGCTTGTGGAATTTAAACAACAAACAGAGATACAACGTATTTAAGTAAAATATAAAAAAATAAAATTCTGATAACAAATAACATAGGAGATTTGCTATTCTTATTGATATAGGGCATTGGAATGAGAGGTTCGGTCCATGAAAAGGACGAACCATCTCATCCAATTCATCTGATTGTAAAATCCCTCCCATTGTCTCTTTTGAAATCGTTTGTAATGCTGAAGTTTAGACTGCTAATGGCCCTTCTCGACACTACCTTTTCTTCCAGCCGACGACAACAAGATCTGCATTAATATATCTGAACAAAGGGAGGAAATGATATAGACTTACCTTGGAGTCTCCTGGCCGATTGAATCCGTAAATGAGGATCCCAGGGATTGGTCCCTTTCCGTCTGGCTCCTGGTAGATTGTCACTGCAGGCTGGGCGTTCTTATACTGTTCCTTGTAACTTTATTGGAGGAAAATGGCAGAAAGAACAGATGAGGGGTCAAAGCAGTTTTGTCTGATGGGCAGGGAGGAAAGGAGGCGATGAGGGAAGCTCCAGAGATGAAAGAGGGTTCAACGATCTGCAATGGGCTCGCTGGAAAGGGGGGTCGAATTTTCAGAGGGGAGCAGAGGGTTTCTGTAAAGAGGACCTCCACAAGTCTTCTCCTGCTAGCCGAGAGGGGACTCCCTAAAGAAGAGGGCGCTGAGGGGTTAGGGAAAGAAATCAAAGGGGCGATGCTGGAGAGTTAGGGGAAAAAGAGAAAAAGTCCCCTTTTCGGGTGGCTTCAGCCCTCTTTTTAAAAAAGAGGTTCCCCCCTTTCAGCCCAAAGCTCGGGCTCCTTCGTGATAAGTTTTAAAAACTGATTTTTGAAACATTTCAAAAATTGTCGCCATTTGGGAGGGCGGCTCCTTTCTTCCAGCAGATTTTTGAAACTTAGGAAAAATGGTGTCTTGGGTAGGGTTTCACGGTGGCTCCATCTTGGGGCTGAAAAGTAATAAAGTAAAAAAAAAAATGAATTTTGTTGTGGTGGTGCCACCTCTTTTGAGAAAACAAAATTTTGCCTTTCTTGGCAAGAAGCCTTAGTGGGGTGCGACCTACGTGGGCCCACTAAGTATTTTATAAAAATTTAAATCAAAATAAAAGGATTTTATAAATCGGTGCCACTTTCGAGTGGGCACTATTTTGGAAATAAGGGAAATTTCGAGAATTTGAGTGTGACACCACCTCGAGGCGGGTCCCCCGTCCTTTATTTGAAATAAGAGCCAAATGAGATATTTTGGAATTTTCACAATAATAGGCTAGTTTTGGAAAACACGAAGCCAAATTTGGCTTGATTTCAAAAGTTTGAAAGAAAATGGCTCTTCGGGGCGAAATTTTGAAAGAAGTAGGGAAATTCTGAGTCTTTTTGTAAAAATTTGAAATAGGATCTTATGAATTTTGAAATTGTGTCCCCCTCTTTCCAACTGGCGAAATTCTAAAATGTCAAAACCATCCAGATTATTTTCTTGAGAAAACTTTTCGTAATTCAGGGTCCTGGGGGTAAAATGGGAAGAATTGATAATTTTAAAAACCCAGGGTTTTGAAATCAATTTTGAAAAGTTTTAAAATCAAATCTGGATTGACAATTTTGGAAAATCAGGAGTTCTGGATCTCAAAATGACATGCTGTGCAGTGAAATGATATGAAATGCTCGTGCAATGCTATGCAAAAGACATGTTCTACAAAGTTGCCATTCTGAACTTGAATTTGAAAATTCTGACTTTTGGTTAAGCATGAGATTTTGAGAATTTGCAATTTGAGGGTGTCTCTGAGTCTAAATGGAGAAGTCTTGAGACTCAAGAATGGAATTTAGGACTCTCTGCAAGGTTCCATCTTAGAAAATGACCATTTTGCCCTTCCTTGGTTCTGGAGAACCGAAATGTGATGCTTGGTGGAAATGTCAAGAAGGTGAGTGAAAATTTGGGGTGTTTACAATCCTGCCCAGATAATTTGCTTGACGAGTGTTTGGTAGCCGACGTGACCACCACAAATCCCTTCGTGTGTCTCTCGGACAACTTCCATGGCTTCATCTTTATCTAAGCATCTGGCATACGTAGAACTGAATCCACGACGATAAAGAGTATCGACAAGGATGAAATAACGGGCTGACATGCGCTGAACCGCGTGTTGCTCCTTTCTTGGCATTTCCGCTGAGAATTCACCAGTTTCAATAAAGCTTTTGATATCTTGGTACCAAGGCTTCTCTTTCTGAACGGCTTGGTTTACTTGCTCAGCTGAGATGTAGGCAGGTTGATCAAGTCTGCCGATCTCGAAGGAACGAAAAGATTTACTATCTTTAAAAGACAAAATGGAACCCAGACAGGCTAGGCCATCTGCTATATGATTGTACTCCCTCTTTACATGGTTGAGCTGAAATTCTTCAAAGTTGTCTATGAGAGTTAAGGCAATCTTCTGATAAGGGATAAACTTTGAATCCTTGACTTGCCATTCGGCATTAACTTGGCTTATAACGAGCAATGAGTCGCCAAAGGCATGTACTCTCTTGACATTAAAGTCTTGCAAAATCTTGAGACCTTGTATTAGAGCTTCATACTCGGCCATATTGTGAGTACATTGGAAGTCTAGCTTGAGGGAATAAGGGAGCATCTCCTTTTCAGGAGTGATTAGCAAGATCCCAATTCCTATACCATACATGTTTTTATCTCCATCAAGGAATAGAGTCCAAACTGGGGACTCCTGAACATTGCATATGCGATCGTCAGGGAAATCATCTTCTTCTTTGATCTCTTCTATCAACGGGAAATCTGCCAATTGATCTGCGATGGACTGACCCTTGACTGACTTCTGAGAAACATATTCCAAATCGTACTGCATCAGGAGGACTTGCCATTTTTCAATCCGTCCAGTAAGGAAAGGCTGCTCAAGGATGTATTTGAGAGGGTTAAGTCTTGACAGAATTTTGATTTCTGATGCCAACAGATAATGTCTCAACTTCTGACACATCCATACTAAGGCTAGACATGTCTTTTCCATTTGAGAGTATCTTTTCTCATAATCGATGAAGGTCTTGCTGATGTAGTAGATGGCATGCTCTATCCGGATGCCTTCCTCGTATTGTGCAAGAAATCCACCACAAGCATTATGGTTGATGAAAATATATAAAAGGAGTGGTTTTCCGAGTTCTGGTGGCTTCAGAACTGGTGGATTGAGAAGATACTTCTTGATGCGCTCAAATGAGAGCTGACATTCCGGTCCCCACTCAAATTTCACTTCTTTTCTCAACAGGTGATTGAAGGGTTCGCGTCTCATGGCCAAATTGGAGATAAAGCGACGAATAGACTGAATGCGACCCTGAAGGCTTCGCAGTTCTTTAAGATTAGTGGGAGGCAGCATATCAATGATCGCCTTTGCCTTGGCAGGATCCACTTCTATGCCTTTCTTGCTGATCATATAGCCAAGTAGTTTGCCTGACTCTACTCCAAAGATGCATTTCCGTGGATTGAGTCTCAGCTTGTAGAGAATAAGTCTTTCAAAGACTTGGCCGAGAGCATCGAGATGATCCTCTCCTTCTTTTGACTTAACCAGGATGTCGTCCACATAGGCATCCATATTCTTGTGCATCTGGTCATGGAAGATATCTGCCATTGCTCTCTGATAGGTTGCCCCAACATTCTTGAGCCCAAACGGCATGACTGTATAGCAAAATGTACCCCAAGGTGTAGTAAAAGAAGTTTTGGATTGGTCTCGAGTGGCCAATTTGATTTGATTGTAGCCTGAGTATCCATCCATAAAGGAAAACATGGCATGGCCTGCTGTGCTATCGATCAAAAGATTGATGTTGGGGAGTGGATAATCATCCTTTGGGGTTGCTTTGTTTAGATCTCTGAAATCAATACAGATTCGGACTTTGCCATTCTTTTTGGGAACTGCCACGATGTTCGCCAACCAGTCTGGATATTCAATGGTCTGAATGAATCCTGCTCTTAACAACTCCTCAAGTCCTTCTTTAACTTGCGGTGCCACCCGAGGATCCATTTTTCTTAGTTTCTGCTTGATTGGTTTGCAATCTGGCTTCAACACAAGGCGATGCTCGACTAACTTGGGGTCTAAGCTTGGCACATCCTCATAAGTCCAAGCGAAGACTTTCTGATGCTGTTTGAGAAAATAGACGAGCCTTTCCTTCTCATCTGAATTCAAGTTGGAACCAATCTTGAGGATTTTTGGATCATCTTCCGAACCGATATTGACATCCTCTGTTGGATCTTGAACCAATGGTGATGGTTCATCCTGCTTCTGAATACTTGCAAATCTTGAATCGTTGAGTCGAATTATGCCAACTCTTCGATCTACCCTATCACTTTGCTGACTTTTGCCCCTGCCTTTGCCTTGCAGATTCTGGCCGGTTTGGATTTATTTTGAGAAAAGTTGGTATTGATAACGAGCTTTTTGAGCGATTTAGGAGCCATGATTCCGGCAATCCTGAAAATGCAAAGAAGGTTTTTTTTGAGAAAAGAGTAAGATATTTAAAAATAGCCTTTTGCACAAAAATAGAGAATGACGATATAGACAAGGATACAAGCGAGGAATTTGTGTACACCAAAATAGGAATCAAAATTTCATTGATTTGAAACATTCTTGATATTTACATATGCTTTGATAAAAGAAGGAAACTGGGGCAGATTTTCTGCCCCTACAAGATGACATGGAAAAGAAAGAAAAAGAAAGCAGAAAACACTGGCATTGTCTTCATTGTGCTCCTTTGATAAAGGTGGTCTTCCTGCTGGACAATTGACCCGTGAAACCCAAGCCTGTACCCTCGACATGCCGAGCGGAAACAATCAACTCCAGAATGCCGTCCTTATTGCTGCCCAGGCCTCTGAAGGGCTGATAACCGTGTTTGAGCAGGAGATCAAATCCTCTATTCATTTTTGAGAACTGAGGGAAAAGAGGGTGATCCTGAAAGGAGGTGCAGTTGAGGCGCCCACCTAGCTTGAAGAAGTGAGGTCCCTACCACTGGGTTACTGCCATTACGCTTTCTGTTGGCTGGACTTCTTTCAGCTTTAACATGTCCAAGCTTTTACGTAAATTGATTTCATCGACTTCCCGGATGCTCGGGATGTCGGCAGTGAAAGTAGGACGGGGAATCATCGGCTGCGGGAGTCACTCTTTTGGGTCCTCTCTTAGGACCGTAGTGATCATGCCTCCCTTCGACCACTTGATACATTGGTGCAAGGTTGATGGAACAACATTGGCGTTGTGAATCCAAGTGCACCCAAGCAACAGATTGTATGTGGGCGGCACATTGACCACGTGGAAGAGGACCGTATGCACTGAGTAATTGATGAAGATTTCAAGAAATATTTTCCCCTTGGTTGTCTGTCCATGGTTGTCAAAATCGTAGATCGTTATCGAATCTGGGGTATATTCCTCTTCTTTTAGGCCCAATGCCTTAGCTGTCATTTCAGGACAGATATTGAGGCAGCTGCCTCCATCGACGAGCACATGAGGGACTATCATGCCCCTGGTTTGCACCACTATGTACAAGGCGTTGTTGTGAAATGAATGAGGTTTTGGCAAATCCTCATCTGAAAATGTGATAGGTGCGTTTGTCATGGCCTGATTGACGATTTGAGTCATATCTTGCGTTGTTGTGCTAGGCTTGACCTTGATCTTTCTTAGAAGGTCTTCTAGCACTTGTTGGTGCTCTGGCGAAGCGTGGGTCAGATATAGGATAGAAATGTTGGATAGAGCAGTGATTGGCTTTTGAACTGACCCTAAAGCCTCTTCTTTCTTCAAAGCTGCCTTGATAAAGCGCTTCGGGATCCTGGGAACTATCTTGGCAATTTCTGCCGCTGCTTTCGCTGGTTTCTTGTTGCTGGAGAATGCAGTAATATCCACCCTCTTGGCGGAAGACTGCGCTTGATGAAGGACCAAGACCTGATGTTGATCCTGAATGTCCTGATTAGAACATGGCTGGATGCTACCTTGAAGAGTGAATGTCTGCTCTGTGATGACTGAAGCTGAATGCTTGGGAAATGGCTTGGACAAGATTTCTGGTTGTTCTTCCTTATCCTCGATCAATAAATTCTTGTCAATGCAGTCTTGGATGATATTCTTAAGAACAAAGCAATGCTCGGTATCATGTCCCACAGTCCGGTGAAACTTGCAGAATTTATCTGTCCATTTTACCATAGCAACGGGTGAATCTGCCACTTTGGGGAGTTTGATCATACCCTTCGACATCATATATTCCAAGATGTCTTCGCGAGATTGTTCTAATGCTGTGAACTCTCGATCATAACTCCAACCCTCGTGCTTCGGCTTCTCTGGCTGCTTTGCTTCGGGCTGAGGTGCTGACTGAACGGGCTGTGGCTTGACAAACTTCCCCTTCTGGGCTGCAGAGTTTGTCCTTTCGACCCTGGAGTGCCCTGAGTTCTTGCTGCGATTTTTTTTGCTCTTCTTACGGTTAGAGTCGCTACCATGATCTGAAAACTCTGTAGAATAGGCAACGTGCGCCTTCTTCTTCTGATCAGGATTCCCCTTGACAAAAGGATATTCTTCGTACAGACCATTGTCCAAGCCAGTCTCAAGTCATTCGGCTCTCTCAATTAGTTTGATGAATGATTTAGCAGGCGAGGTAGAAATGAGGTTCCTCAGGGGCTGGGAAAAGTTGTTTAAAATAATCTGTAGGGCGTGCTCCTCTGGGATGGGAACTTTCATTCTGTTACAGGTGTTTCTCCACCTGTGGATGAATTCGCTGGCTTTCTCATTCTCATTCTGTTTTAAATTGTACAGATGGTTGAGGGTTGGTGAGGCTTCAACATTGAACATGAAGCGTTCAATGAACAAGTTAACAACTTTATCGAACTCTCGTAGTTCGATAGGATTAATGTGGTCTGCATACCACCTGGCCGCTACACCCTCTAGGCTGCGAGGAAAGCAAATGAATAACGCCTGGTTGTCCTTCCTGAAACGGCCGCACTCAGCATAGAAAGTGGCCAAATGAGCTTTGGGGTTGCTTGTTCCATCGAACTTAAGGAACTTGCGAGGGAGATTTTCCAGATTGTCATCCCCATCTAGGCCATGGTAAAAATTTTCACCAGAATATGTCTGCTTGCCCTTGCTTTTGGATTGGATATCTCTGATGGCCCGATTCATTTCTTTCATCTGCTAATGCATCGGATCATTAGCCGGAACGGGTTTGTTTATTGATTCAGGCTCTACAGCGGTCTTTACAAACTGCGGCGGAAGATTCTGATGATAAACAAACTGTTCTTCCTCTTCTGATTCCTCTTCAACTGATTCTGTTTCTTCAGAAGTGGTGTCAGGCTGCACTTTCTTCCTGACGATCCTGACTGGTTTTTTCACAGCCTTCTTCTTTGGTTTGCTTTTTGGAGCAACCTCCTTCTGACTGGCCTCAGCCTCTTCTGACATCATTCTGGTCATCATCCTTTTGAACAAATTATACATGGCAGGGTCTATGTCATCGATTTGGTTCTGATTTTGCCCCCTGACTGACTTAGGAGAGCTCGTGGCTTCGACTTCGCTGTCGCTGTTGATGTCTTCTTTAAAATCGTTGTAATTTTGAAAAGATTTTTTTATGAAAATCATGTGAAAACCAGACATCAAATAATAAAAACCGGTTCTCACTAGTGGATGAGACCGGGTCGAACTCAGGGAACGGGAATATATCGTATTCGAGTACACAAGTCTGAACTATTCTTTATTGCCGAATTATTTGAAATGTAAAATGTTCAAGTAAAAACAACTAACTATTACAACAAATGAATACCCATCGCAGAGGGCGTAAAGTGCAATATTTACAAACCCAATCAAAGTCCTAATTCTAAACTAAAAAGTAAAACGAAGCTTTATTCTTCGTACTTCGTGTCACATAATCGCTTCCACTCCAGTCTGTGCTATCCTGCACAATTCAAATGAACACGAGCAGTACACGAGATAAAAGTAAAAATTATACTAAACAAAGTACACTAAAAAATTCTAAAAGATATCATGAAAGGAAGCTAATGACAATTAACTAATTAATTCTAAGACTAAAAATAGTATAAAAAACTAACATCATATTTCTTTACTAAGTAAACTAATTACTAATTAGCTAAGTATTCTAATTACAAAGCAATTACCATTGCTAATTATTTCAAATCAACTAATTAAACCTAAATTCAAAACAACTAAGTAAATGTAGTTACTAATTAGTTAGTAACATATAATCAGCAGTAATGGTCATGCAGCAAACAGATAGTAAGCTGGAAATCAGACTGAGATCGGCATTCAAATATTGCTCAGTAATCCGATGTTCAAACAATAATCCGAACAGTCATTCAGTCAAGAGATTAGTAGTTTAGAAATAGTTCAGAAATCAATGCTCAGAAAGAAAATTATTTATTTGATCAACTTTTCTTACAAAGAAACTAACAGCTTTAGAAATTAGGCCTTCAGAAATTAACTCTGATAGTTCAAAATTCTCAAACCTCCGATTGATATTCAGATTAGCTAATTCTCAGAACTCAATAGTTTGATCGATAACAAACATTCGATTGGTGACACAGATCAACCAATCAGCTGTCAAACAATTTTCACCAGAGATTAATGAAACCACACTTACCGGAGATCCATAAGTCGCCGATTCAAATTCAGATGCTCCGATCAAAACGCAGATATTCCGATCATTGGCTTTCAATCGATTGATATTCCACTGATCTTCAGTTAGATCATTGCTTCAACAACATTTTAACAAACTAGAATTGATCTAATCGTTCAGTCGATCAACATCAGGCAGTCGATCAATTAATCCATCGGATTCTCATATTCAGTCGCCGGAAAATAGCAAATAGGGCAACGGCTCATACAAACCACGCTTCAATCATCGGGAGTCAAATGACATTCGATCGGATGATCGATTAAAAATTAGCCGATTCAATTCAATTAAATCAAAACTCTACAGGATTTTGATCAATTAATCAATCGGATTCTTATATTCAGTCGCCGGAAAAATTGAGAATCGATCCAGATGATCGATCAAGCTTCTGTAGAAAAATTGAATTCTGGCGGTAGATTTCAGATTAGTTCTTGTAGAAATGTTGAAATCACCGATTGCTGAAACAATTTTTTTTTTGTTTTTAATGTTTTAGATTTGAGGTTTTATCAAGACTTCAAATCTAAGAAAACTGGAAAAGCTACAGAAGTTCTGAGTTCCATCGGCAAATTTTTTTCTTCTTTTTTTATTTATTTATTTATTTTTTTATGCAGAACCGATTCATGTAACTACGAATTAAAAAATTTATGAAACAAAAACTGTAAATCAAAACATATTTCTTTTAATATGAGCTATGAATGCTTAACAGAAATCAAAATGAAAATTCATAAAGAAGAAGAAGAAGAAGAAGAAGAAGAAGAAGAAGAAGAAGAAGAGGAGAAGAAGGAGAAGAAGAAGAAGAAGAAGAAGAACTTACCGAATTGGAATGGTTAGAAGAGAGGTTGGAATCCTCTCTCTTGCTTCAGCCGTTGTCGGAATTCTCCACCGGAAAGAGGATGAGAAAAAGAGGGGAAAATAGGGAGAAGAAGAAGAAGAGGTAAGAAGAGGTGGAGAGGAAGGGGAAGAAGAGAGGGCTTGGGCAAAAGAGAGAAGACAAGCCTCTCTTCCCCTTACGTATGATATTTATAATTTTGAACTTTTCTCCATAAGTCCCTCTTCTTTGTAAAATTGTATTTCAAAAACCTCTCTTCAAAAAGTTATTTACAAAACAACTCAAAATGACTATGTTTTAGAAAATACAAAACTAAGTTTATTTTAACTCTAATTTTTTTATGATTTTCAAAAACTAAACTACTACAATTATGTCAAACACTAAAATAGGCATTAAAATGTAAAATAAAACTATTTTTCATGCATTTTCTATTTTTAAATCATTTTAGCACATTTACTCGAAACTAACATAAAATTGGGTTTTTAAATCATTTTCTCGTGAAATCATGCATATTTTTATATGAAATATCCCTAAAATATATGCATGATCAAATATCCCCATGCTTATGTTTTGCTAGTCCTCGAGCAAACTAGAAAAATGCATGAAATCAAACTATCACCTAACTCACTTTCATAGGAATCACGGTTGCATTTAGCTCATGCAACAAGCCCTTTCAACCCCTGGGTTACCCCAGTGGACGAGTAAGGTCTCGTGAGGGTTTGCAGTGATGCTACCCACAAACATCTCTGTCATGTATGCATAATATTACACATCCTCATAATCAGTAGGTAATTAAAGACTCTATTTTCACAAATATTTCCTATTATTTCAAAATCACAATATAATTAGAGTCTTTTATGCACCACCACAGAAAAAGAATTTCTTTCACTTTTCTAAATATCACAATTATTTATATTTTATTCTTAAAAAATCCAATAAAAACAAGTTATTATTTACTTATCCTCACTTATATGTTTTCTGCACAGGTTTTCTCAATCACACTTCTAAGCACTGAACTTTTCTCTCTTTTTCAGCTCTTTTCTCTCTTTTTTTTCTCTTTTCACGCTTTTTCTTTTTGCGCACTTATTTTTCTCATATAGCTTGCGTGTGGTCTGCTTTTATGCCTTGTGCAATGTTAATATCTTCTATACTTCATACCAAAAGATATCAACTAAGACATAAAAGTGACTTCCTTCATTCACCTTTATAACATGAGAGTCAAATATTTCAACTTGTATCTGTTCTCAGTTACTTAGGATCACAAAGTTTTCCACTCTCCTTTTCGAAAATGGAATTAAAAGTTTTAACTTACATCTAAGTTCCATCTACTAAGGATTGTGAAATTATCCAAACAACCTAACACATGCTATATTTTTTTCTTTTGAGCTCATTTTTTTTTACACTTTTGTTCATTTGCTTAGTTTTTCAAAAATACAACTATGCATATTCATATTTATGATTCAAAATAAACTTTAACATGTATCTATCATCATTTCCTCGAAATCCGCATAAACAACCATAATTTTTAGATCTATGTCAGAAAAAAAATTTGTGGGGCTTAAAAAATCCTCTAAAAACATTAGATTTTAAATAACATTCATATAAGTTCAAATTCTTTCTTTAAAAATCTACTTTTCATGAGATATGTGTAAACATGTGCAAGAACGTAAACAGAAATATCAAGGTGTGCAAACTACACCCTCCCCCATGCTTATATGACACTGTCCCAGTGGCACTCCCCCATGCTTATATGAAACTAAGTGAATGCACATGAGAGGAAATAAATGAGGGAAAAGAGTAGAATGACCTGACATGAATTAAAAATATACGTTCTATGAATGTAATGAATACAATGTATACATGACAAAACATGAAACTCATAGAAAAACCAAAAATAAAACCAAATAAAATCTACAAATCCTAGCAACAAATGTAATACTGTACAGAATATGGGTTGCCTCCCATAAAGCGCTAAGTTTCACGTCCCCAGCCAGACGGATCCCTAGAAAAATCCTTCATCGTCCATGAGATTAATGGACATGAAGTCAGACTCAACCGGGCTCAATGTAGAAAATAGTGTCATCTGTGACACTACGCACTGTGTTTCCATCCCTTCTACCTCCAAATGTAGTATCATGACTCTCTTGACATGAAGAACTGAGATTAGTCTCATGTGAGAGACTGGTCAGGAAATGAGAGTCTAGGACCGACCGACTATCAATGAATGCAACTTCAAACAAGTGGTGAATATGATAAGGCTTGACTTGGTCAAGCACCTTCTGCATCTGTACCTCTTGCTTACTAAAAACAATCGGTGATCCTAAAGGCTGAGAAAATGGGGCTCTATATGATGATAATGCATGCTGTGAGTCTGGCCCCCTTCTGTTGAGGTATCATGGAGATCGACTCATCAGTAGAAATGATATGGGGTTCATGAGTCGATTCCTGAGTGGGGTGACACGCCTTCCCATACTGAAGGGATGTAACAGATTCGACTTGTTTATGATGTGAATCAGTGGGTTGCAAGTCAAATGACATGGAATCCTCTCCCTTTGAGACAACAGACTGACTATGAAGGTTCCCCTGGCTTTGCCTAGTAAAAGTCTCAACCAACTGTCCCATTTGAGTCTCTAGCTTGGCTATTGACTGCGTATGGGAGCTCAAAAGTTGTAATATCCTATCTTGGAAAGATTGACTAAATAAAGGCTCATGGGAATGGGGTTGAGTATAAGCATGTTGGGCTGGGGGATGAACCTGTGGAAAAATGGGGTGCGAGTAACCTTGTGAAGGGTTACTGGGTCTATACTGTGTCTAGGAGAGCTGATGGGATGAGGAAATAAACTGGTTTCACCAACCTGGGTTATATGAGGATGTAAATGAATCGGACATGGGTTTAGCGAAACCTTGGGCAGCATTCACCTGCTCCTGAACGAATTCAGGATATAATGGTGCTGCCGGACAATCTGAAACACAGTGTGCAGGGCTAGCACATAGCTCGCACACTCTTTCTACTGGATTTCTCGAAGAATTGGCTAGGAATTGATCTAACTTCCTAGTCAACTGGTCAACCCTGGTACGCAATTCTAACTCAGACCTAACTTCGGAAATCCCAACTTTCCTAGGACCACTAGACACAGGTGTAGTCCTATCGATCCGTGAAGACGAATTATGATGCATCGTGTTTTCACTCAAGGTCTCGAATAGAGACCACGCCGCGTCCTCACTCTTGAGCATAAAAGTGCCCCCACAAGACGAATCAACCATTTGACGATGCTTTTCAGTAAGCCCGTCATAAAAATACTGCACCAACTGCCAACGAGGCACCTGGTGATGGGGACACTTGCGGAGAAGATCTTTCAATCTCTCCCAAGACTCGTGAAATTGTTCTCCCTCAATTTGAGAAAAACTGGTTATAGCTTTACAAAACTGATTCGTTTTACCAATTGGGAAGTATTTTTTTAAAAATTCTCTTTGCATTCCTTCCCAAGTAGTAATACGAACCGTCTCAAGAGATTTTAACCAGTGCTTGGCTTTATCTTTGAGAGAGAACGGAAACAAAGTTAACCGCATAGCATCTTCTCCAAAAGTATTGATTCACACAGTTGAGCAAATCTCAAGGAATTCGTCGAGATGACGATATGGGTCCTCATTGCTAAGGCCATAAAACGAAGGTAACATTTGAATCACACTGGCCTTAATCTCAAAATGGCTCGCTCCTACATCAGGTCTCGTGATGCAGGAGGCGAGAGTATACGTATTTGGCATGAAGTACTCCCTCAAAGGACGGATCAAATGATGATCGTTAGCCATTGCATACACCTTAGAGTAGACCGGTGTAGCACACGTCCTAACTCTGGGTTTTCTACCTAACTAATGCACTAAGCGGCCAAACCACGCAAACCACAAAGCGAGTAAACTAAAAACAACAAAAACTAAACAAACACCACGCAGTTACACATAACAGAGATTATGCATAAGAAATATGAAATCTATGTGTACGGTACCAATCGTACACAGTCACCTCTAAGGGGATCCTAATAGGTGGGCTGTGCAGAAAAGTAAGCTCTTCTCTAAGATATGCACATACGTGGTTCTAAACCTAAATGCAACACAAACACTAGGCAATAAAGTGAATACTAATATTACGTCGTTCCCCGGCAACGGCGCCAAAAATTTGATGTCTTCTTTAAAATCGTTGTAATTTTGAAAAGATTTTTTTATGAAAATCATGTGAAAACCAGACATCAAATAATAAAAACCGGTTCTCACTAGTGGATGAGACCGGGTCGAACTCAAGGAACGAGAATATATCATATTCGAGTACACAAGTCTGAACTATTCTTTATTGCCGAATTATTTGAAATGTAAAATGTTCAAGTAAAAACAACTAACTATTACAACAAATGAATACCCTTCGCAGAGGGCGTAAAGTGCAATATTTACAAACCCAATCAAAGTCCTAATTCTAAACTAAAAAGTAAAACAAAGCTTTATTCTTCGTACTTTGTGTCAGGTAATCGCTTCCACTCCAGTCTGTGCTATCCTGCACAATTCAAATGAACACGAGCAGTACACGAGATAAAAGTAAAAATTATACTAAACAAAGTACACTAAAAAATTCTAAAAGATATCATGAAAGGAAGCTAATGACAATTAACTAATTAATTCTAAGACTAAAAATAGTATAAAAAACTAACATCATATTTCTTTACTAAGTAAACTAATTACTAATTAGCTAAGTATTCTAATTACAAAGCAATTACCATTGCTAATTATTTCAAATCAACTAATTAAACCTAAATTCAAAACAACTAAGTAAATGTAGTTACTAATTAGTTAGTAACATATAATCAACAGTAATGGTCATGCAGCAAACAGATAGTAAGCTGGAAATCAGACTGAGATCGGCATTCAAATATTGCTCAGTAATCCGATGTTCAAACAATAATCCGAACAGTCATTCAGTCAAGAGATTAGTAGTTTAGAAATAGTTCAGAAATCAATGCTCAGAAAGAAAATTATTCATTTGATCAACTTTTCTTACAAAGAAACTAACAGCTTTAGAAATTAGGCCTTCAGAAATTAACTCTGATAGTTCAAAATTCTCAAACCTCCGATTGATATTTAGATTAGCTAATTCTCAGAACTTAATAGTTTGATCGATAACAAACATCTGATTGGTGACACAGATCAACCAATCAGCTGTCAAACAATTTTCACCAGAGATTAATGAAACCACACTTACCGGAGATCCATAAGCCGCCGATTCAAATTCAGATGCTCCGATCAAAACGCAGATATTCCGATCATTGGCTTTCAATCGATTGATATTCCACTGATCTTCAGTTAGATCATTGCTTCAACAACATTTTAACAAACTGGAATTGATCTAATCGTTCAGTCGATCAACATCAGGCAGTCGATCAATTAATCCATCAGATTCTCATATTCAGTCGCCGGAAAACAACAAATAGTTGATAATCCCCGGCAACGGCTCATACAAACCACGCTTCAATCATCAGGAGTCAAATGACATTCGATCGGATGATCGATTAAGAATTAGCCGATTCAATTCAATTAAATCAAAACTCTACAGGATTTTGATCAATTAATCAACCAGATTCTTATATTCAGTCGTCGGAAAAATTGAGAATCGATCCAGATGATCGATCAAGCTTTTGTAGAAATATTGAATTCCGGTGGTAGATTTCAGATTAGTTCTTGTAGAAATGTTGAAATCACCGATTGCTGAAACAAATTTTTTTTTGTTTTTAATGTTTTAGATCTGAGGTTTTATCAAGACTTCAAATCTAAGAAAACCGGAAAAGCTACAGAAGTTCTGAGTTCCATCGGCAATTTTTTTTTCTTCTTTTTATTTATTTATTTATTTATTTATGCAGAACCGATTCATGTAACTACAAATTAAAAATTTTATGAAACAAAAACTGTAAATCAAAACATATTTCTTTTAATATGAGCTATGAATGCTTAACAGAAATCAAAATAAAAATTCATAAAGAAGAAGAAGAAGAAGAAGAAGAAGAAGAGAAGAAGGAGAAGAAGAAGAAGAAGAAGAACTTACCGAATTGGAATGGTTAGAAGAGAGGTTGGAATCCTCTCTCTTGCTTCAGCCGTTGTCGGAATTCTCCACTGGAAAGAGGATGAGAAAAAGAGGGAAAAATAGGGAGAAGAAGAAGAAGAGGTAAGAAGAGGTGGAGAGGAAGGGGAAGAAGAGAGGGCTTGGGCAAAAGAGAGAAGACAAGCCTCTCTTCCCCTTACGTATGATATTTATAATTTTGAACTTTTCTCCATAAGTCCCTCTTCTTTGTAAAATTGCATTTCAAAAACCTCTCTTCAAAAAGTTATTTACAAAACAACTCAAAATGACTGTTTTAGAAAATACAAAACTAAGTTTATTTTAACTCTAATTTTTTTATGATTTTCAAAAACTAAACTACTACAATTATGTCAAACACTAAAATAGGCATTAAAATGTAAAATAAAACTATTTTTCATGCATTTTCTATTTTTAAATCATTTTAGCACATTTACTCGAAACTAACATAAAATTGGGTTTTTAAATCATTTTCTCATGAAATCATGCATATTTTTATATGAAATATCCCTAAAATATATGCATGATCAGCTGTGCTGAGGGGCGGTTTCCTTTCCAGCTCTTGTTTGGACCATTTTGACAATGCCAGATGATTTTTGCAGAAATAGAGGAATGGTTAGAGCCCGGAGGAATTTTTGAAAATGCGACCTTTTTGAGAAAAAGACATGAAAGAAGGAATTGATAGACAATTTAGACAAGTTATCCCATCACCAGAGATTGGGTCATCACAAATTTTGCGATAATTGAGTCACCATTTTGCGGCGACAAAAATGCGCCTTATGACTTAGGCTAGGTCGTCCATCATGATGAGAGATAATCGAAGAAAGAATGTAAGAAAGAGGTCTCATCACTGGGGATGAGGTCATCACGAGGATCGTGACCATATAAAACAAATTAAAATTTTGGCCATAAAGAGCTTTTTATCAGAACAAAAAGTTGCATTTTTATTGATGACAAAATTTAAATACAAAGAGAAGGTGGGCAGACAGTTTGCCACCATTCTCGATATTCCGAAGATACATTAGGACCAGGAAATATAGACAAAGGAATGAAGGAGTCCCAAGTGTATTTGGTTACATGGTATGCCCCAGACCACTGATCCGACTGCAGATTGAACTCTGGCATGCGGCCGGTCGAAAAGCAAATGTTGGCGCGAACCTGCCGCTGCGAGAACTGTCGGAGACACCTCTCTGGCTGATAGTCGACACAGAAGAAAGGGCCGAGCAATCTGTAACGCTTGCTACGAGCATAAGTGTAGCGAGGAACTGATTCTCGTCTGTCAAAGTAGTCCCAGAGGATCTCTTCTTGGTGCAGACTTTCGATCAAGGATCGACACTGAATGGCAGACTTCGGCTTCTTGCTGTTGAACCTGAAGGAACTGGCTTTTGATGGCACATGTCGCAGGAACCACAACTGCAAGGCATACGTGCATCCTTCCACCAAGATGGTTTCTCCGAGGGCGAAACGAGCTAAGCCTCTGTAGAGAAAGGATAGAGCTGCCATGGATACTGAAAGCTGACGGGTCTGTTTGCTTCCCCATCTTCGAAAGAGTTGGGCGACTCTGACATCGATGAAATTCTGACCATCCTGAAAGAACGCTAGTCCCACTATGCATAGGACCATGGCATGCTGGATTCTTTCTTTCGCTGCTCGAGACAAAGTATCGACTTCTTCATAGGCCCCATACTTGCGATAGAGTCCAAATAGGTCGATGAACTGACTTTCGTTGATCTCCGTGAGAGGCCAAGATCTGCTCCTTGTAGCTCTGGCCAATGCTTCTCGAACATTTATCCCTTTGATATTGATCAGAAACTGTTGCTCGACCGGATCGTCTGGATGACCGCTAGTTCTGGCAATCCCATGATGTCGCTAAACTCGTCCATTAGCAGAGTCATTTCTCCCCATGGGAACCAAAATGTGCAGGTACGTGGATTCCAACATTCTGCCATAACTTGAATCAGACTGTCGTTGATGGTTTGCTTGCCAACTGCCGATGCCATGTCCAATCCACAATTATCCAAGTGGTCTAGGAACATACGCGAGAAGGTGGCGAACCAGGAATAATACCACCGAGGGAAGAAGGTACGAGACTGGATGACCCGATGATCTGGGGTTCCATCCCTTATTTGATAGAAGACATGATCCCTGGGAAAGATAGCATCGAGAGATTCAGATGCCATTGGAATGATACTGAGGCAAAAGAGGAAAAGAGTCAGATAGAATGTAGGACTTACGAATAGGCTTTGATGAAAGAAGAGGATAGACACAAATCCTGTAAATTTTTGAAAGATCAAGGGACTTGGAAAAAAAAAACTTTCCAGGGCTTTTAAGAAAATTTTTGACACAAAAGAGAAAAGAATGTAGGTAAAGGAAAAATATGCACCTGGGGTTTTTGAAAATAGAGGGAAATTTTGAATAGTACCCCCAGGGTTTTGAAAAAAAGGGTTTGATATATACAGGAGAATTGTGATCATCGCAAAAAAAAATTCTCTCTTGTGGTTTCTCTCTCTTCCTTCTCTTTTCCTTTCCAGCCACTATTTCCTCCTTTTTTGAATGGAGGAAATAGAAGAAAGAAAAGAAGAGAGAAGAGAAGAGAAAAGAATAGAGAGAAGAGGAATTCTTTTGTGGGGTCTCACTTGACCTTAATTTTGAAAATATTTAGGAAAATAACTCGCCTCTGTTTTGAAATATTTGCGGGAAAACTGGGAGACGGGATCCGCTCGTCGGTACGAGGTTCGACCGTTCCTAGCACCTTTACCAGGGGTAATCGAACCAAGGGTCGAATTCATGCCTTTTGCTTTGCTAAGAAATTATCTAAGAATTTATTCTAAGTTTAGATGCACAAAGAATCATGCTTGTGCAAATGTGAAGATGTATGCTGTTTTTGAAAATGATTTGAAATTTTCCAAGTGTTTCTGAGATGAATTTGATGATAGAGTGAAGAGATGGTTTCTAACTTAGAACTTAAGATTTAAAGTTCTAAGTTTTTGGAATAATCAAGAGCTTGGAAAAATAAATCTGGATTTGGAAAGAGATGATTTTGAAGTTTGAGATAAAAGAAGAAGAAAGGAAAATTCGAAGTCATAAATGGACTTTGAATTAGGACTTTGAATCAGGATAGAGATGTAATGGAATTGAATTATAACTTTGAAGTTTTTGAAATCAGAATAAAATGTGGGAAATCTAAATAGAATTGAGAAATAGAATTTGATTTTAAAGTTGGGAATTTGAGATAGAATTTGAATCCAAAGTCTGGATTTTAAATCGAGATCAAAATTTGAATTATGGATTTAGAGTTTGAAAAATGAGAATTGGATTTGAATTTTGGGGTGAAATGGAATTGGATTTTAGAATTGGAATCCAATGATGGAATTTGGATCTGAAATTTTGAATGGAATTGGATTCAAGATTTGGAATCCAAGATGAAATTGGGATCAGAAATTTGAGATCCAAAGTAAAGTTGGATTCTGAATCCTAAGATGGAATTGGATCTGAAGTTTGAGATCCAAAGTAGAATTGGGTTCTGGATCCTAAGATGGATTTGGATCTGAAGTGTAAAACCAGTGAAATTTATGAAATTCTAAATGAATAAAAGGGATCCATTATATGAAATAGTAAGATTTTAAGTTAGGCAGTACAAATTTTATGACTTGTGGTTTCTAGAACGAAACCGATAACAAACTCTCACAAGTGGTTTTTGTTGAGAAACTCGGTTTTGATGTCACATAATATGATACACTGTCTTATTTGATTTTATATGATATGATAATATGTTCTCTTGAAATAATGTTATATTATGACTGAATATGTTTTGCCTTAAATCTAACGAGTATTTGATGCAAGGATATCTCACCCAATAAGGATGGAGACTTCCTGTTCAAGTACAACTATGGTGCAATCATACTCCTTGAAGAAAAAGCTTGATGAGCCATGCTTTCCTAAAAGTTCAAATGAAGAAATCGGCTACCTCAAGATGAAGATTTTTTTCTTCTTTAGAGTCATATGTAACAGAACCTTCAGGAACTTGCATTTTGCATATTACATACTCATTCATACATACTATATCATAAAAGTATACGATAGTTTCAAAAAGCTTCTTTTTTGAAAACCAATAAGTGTACCTTCTTACAACCTTTTATGAAAAAGACTTTTTGTCATATAATAAGTGTACCTTCTTACAACCTTTTATGAAAAAGACTTTTTGTCATATAATCATTGTACCTTACACTATATACAAGACAACATGAAAAAAGGAATGTAGGAAAAAGACAAAAACATAACATCGACTACATGGAGAAAACAAATAAAATATGTTTTTGAAAAGACTCTAATTTCCCTCTTTAAAGAAATATTTTTATAAGAAGAAGACAAAAACATAAAATCGACTATATAAGAAAAACAAATAAAATATGTTTTTGAAAAGACTTTAGTTATCTTCTTTAATGAAATGTTTCTTAATACAAGAAGAAGACAAAAATATAAATCGGCTACACATAAGAAAAACAAATAAAATATGTCTTTAAAAGGACTCTAGTTACCTTTTTTCATAACCATAGAATGTCGACTTACTTGAAGTCATCATTCTCTCTAGTTACCTTTTTTCATAACCATAGAATGTCGACTTACTTGAAGTCATCATTCTCTCTAGTTACCTTTTTTCATAACCATAGAATGTCGACTTACTTGAAGTCATCATTCTCTCTACAAAGCATTAAATGCCTTCTGTAACAAATCCTTTCTAAATATCCTTCCCAAAGAATGTCGACCTTCTTTTTGGTCCTCATTCTCTCTGGAGACTTTGAAAAACACAACATAAAGAAAACACTAGACATGACTATGTACAAATAAATATCTCCAAACACTCATAGTACTTACACTCATTTAAAGCAAAGAAGTACTAATGTACCTCAAATCATTAATTAGAATAAAGACAAAACTACAACCCAACGTTCAATGTACTATTGTAAGAAATAGACTTTTTACATAAAATATGTATTACCTAAAACAGTACAACGACTAGTGTACCCTCTATTATACTCTTATGGAAAAAGGCATTCTCGATCTTCTCTAAAAGATATTTTTGAAATGACATAACATTTCACATTTCAAAAAGTTACAATCCCAAAATGTAACGACTACTTTTTAAAGGCTATATAAACACACTCAAATAAACTATTCAAACATGGAATGAAATAGACGTGTGAGCTTACAAAGAGAAAAATTTTCTATTCGTGATTTGAAAAAAGAGCCTTGAAAAAGAAAGAGAAAAAGAAAAAGAAAGAAAAGAGAAAAAGTCAAGTCCAGCTTTTTGACAAAGAGTATCCTCTGAGTGACAAACAGAACATTCTTAGAATCCTTCATTCGTGCATTCATATCATTCTGAAGGTTCTATAGGAAGTATTGTAAATCTGTTTATTCACTGTATTCCTTCTTTGTTTTAAGAAGTAGACCTCTGTGAAAGAGGGTGTTGCCCTTCTCTGTTGAGAGAAGAAGACCTCTTGGGAAGAGGGTGTGCCCCTTATCCGGTAACTCGGATGTTATAGTGGAATCTCAAGTGGTTTGCTTGGGGACTGGATGTAGGTCTGGATATTGACCGAACCAGTATAACTTCTGTGTTTTATGTGTTGTGCCTTATTGCTTAATTATTTTATTTTGTCGATCATAATCATATTTCACTATTCACCCCCCCTCTAGTGGAATTTCATTTGGTATCAGAGCAGGTTTGCTGGTTTCGACGTAACAAGTCTTCCAGCACAAATGGCATCTACCTCTTATGCTCGTGATATTGAAGGTCAACACGCATCTCGTCCTCCTTTCTTCAATGGCTCCAACTATGGATATTGGAAGTGCAGAATGGCTATCTTTCTCAAATCCATAGACTTTGCTGTATGGAAAATTGTTGAGCATCCATACACATCTCCATCCGCAGACTATATCTTATGGTCTGATGAAGAAAAGAAAATGGCAAACCTAAATGCAAAGGCTATGAATGCCTTATATTGTGCCATTGATCAGAATGAATTCAACAGAATATCTATATGTGAATCTGCATATGACATTTGGCATTCTTTGGAGGTTATTCATGAAGGAACCAACAAAGTAAAAGAAGCCAAAATATCATCTCTTGTTAGAAAATATGAGTTGTTCAAAATGAACAAAGATGAACCCATCACAGAGATGTTTACCAGATTCACCAACATCACCAATGATCTGAAATCTCTGGGTGTAACATATTCCCAGACTGAAAAGGTGAAGAAAATCTTGAGATCTCTCACAACTGATTGGGAGAAAAAGACTACTGCTATTGAATAAGCTCAAGATTTATCTAAACTTACATTGGATGACTTAATAGGCAATCTTATGGCCTATGAAGTCCACATGAAAGAAAGAAGGGAAGAAGAGCAACCAGTAAAGAAAACTCTAGCTTTCCCAGCCCTATCTGAGAATGAAGACTCAGATAAAGAATTAGAAATTGCGCTACTTACCAGAAAATTTCAGCACTTTATGAGAAGGAACCGACTTCCAAACAGGCACAAGGAAAGAAAAGATCTTAAAGAAGATCCCATGTGCTTTCAGTGTAATAAGCCAGGCCACTTAAAACGTGACTGTCCCCTTCTCAAAAGAAAGTCCAGAACTGAGGAACCAAAGAAGAGGTTCTTCAAGAAAAAGGCTCTGCATGTTCAATGGGATGATTCAGAACCATCCACTAGTGAAGAGTCAAGTGATGATGAAGCCGAAACTACAAATATGTGCTTCATGGCAAACGAAAGTTCGGTAAGTGAAATCTCTAATTTTTCCTTTGAAGAACTTCTAGATGCTTTTCAAGAACTATTTGAAGAATCTAGAAAATTAAGTTTCAAAAATAAAGTTTTAAAATCTGAAAATTTAAAGCTTTCTCAAGAGAATGAAAAACTCAGCAGTGAAAATTCTGAGTTGAAAAAGAAAAATCTTTTGCTTATGTCTGAAATTTCCTCTACTAGCTCCAAAACTAAAGATATGCAAGTAGAAATTTCAGAGCTAAAAAGTAAAACTGAGAACCTCATGAAAACGGTTTTCAAGTTTACTAAAGGTAAAGAGAACTTGGATAAACTCTTATCCTCTCAGAAGGTCTCCTTTTACAAGAATGGTATTGGCTATTCTCATTTCAAAAAACCTTCTTGTATAAATCAAAAGACCACGTTTGTGAAAAGTTCATCTGAACCAAATAAGGAGTATTATAATGATAATCTTTTTAACTCCTCTAAAGAGATAGACAAACTCAAATGCAAATGGATATGGGTTCCAAAGTCTAACAAAAAAGGACCCGATTGGGTACAAAAAAGAAGATTTACTTGATGTTTTGCAGGCTCCAAAGAAGAAGAACAGATGGATACTAGATAGTGGATGTTCAAAGCACATGACAGGACATCCAGACCTTTTTGCTGTTCTTCATCATAAAGAAGGAGGAACCGTCACCTTTGGAGACAACAACAAAGGTTTGATAATTGGTATTGGAAATATTGGTAACATAGACAAACCTCTTATCAAAGACGTTCTCCTTGTTAAAGGCTTAAAACATAACCTACTAAGTATCAGTCAAATGTGTGACACAGGTTATAATGTTAGCTTTAATCATGATGCATGCCTCATAGCTGACACCAATGAAAACATCATCTTAAAAGGTATAAGAAAGAATAATATATATGAACTGTACCTAGAAAACATCACAGAACATTGCCTCATAGCTAATAATGACACTCAACATCTATGGCACATGAGAATGGGCCATGTCAATTCTAAATACATTTCTAAACTAGCTAAAAATAAGTTAGTACGTGGGTTACCCAACATATCTTTTAAAAAGGATTATTTTTGTGATGCATGTCAATTAGGAAAATTGTCAAAATCTTCTTTCAAATCAAAAAATGTCATTTCAAGTAAAAGACCATTAGAGCTTCTCCATCTGGACCTTTTTGGTCCTTCTAGGGTAGCTAGCCTTAATCATAATAGATATGCTTTTGTCATTGTAGATGATTACTCAAGGTTTACTTGGGTAATATTTTTGAAAAACAAAAGTGACACGTTTTGTCAGTTTGAAATCTTATGTACTAAATTACAAAACGAAAAATCGTGTTCTATTGTTAAAATCCGTAGTGACCATGGAGGAGAATTTGAAAATGAACTCTTCGAAAATTTTTGTAACTTGCATGGTATTTCTCATAACTTTGCCTTTCCTAGAGCTGCACCTCAAAATGGTGTAGTAGAAAGAAAGAATAGAACCCTTCAAGAATCTGCCAGGACTATGCTCCAACACAATAATCTTGCAAAATCTTTTTGGGCAGAAGCTGCATGCTACATAACAAATAGAGTTCTCATTAGACCCTTATTAAATAAAACTCCCTATGAACTATTCTATGACAGAACTCCAAGAATAGACTATTTCAAAGTCTTTAGATGTAAATGCTTTATCCTAAACACAAAAGATAGCCTGGATAAGTTTGATGCTAAATCTGTTGAAGGCATATTCTTAGGATATTCAAGTCATAGTAAAGCATACAGAGTTTTCAATAAGAGTCATAATACTATTGAAGAATCTATGCATGTTAGTTTTTGTGAATCTATTGATCAATCTGTTCATATACAAACTAATGATAATGATGTTGAAAGTATAGATTTATTTTTAGATAACACAGCTAAGTCTAATGAAGATGATCACCAAAGAACCTTTGTCGATATCAAAGATCATCCTCAAAAGCAGATTTTGGGAGAACTAACAAAGGGGGTTCAAACTAGAGCTCAGCTAGAACGGATTGCAAACATGGCATTCATTTCTCAACTTGAACCAAAGAAGATTGATGAAGCCATCATTGATGAGTTCTGGATGCTAGCCATGACTGAAGAACTGAATCAATTCCAAAGAAATGACGTTTGGGATCTTGTACCTAGACCAAAGGATCATCCAATCATTGGGACAAGATGGATCTTCAGAAACAAGCTAGACGAAACAGGTAATGTTATAAGAAACAAGGCCAGACTAGTAGCTCAAGGATACAATCAGGAGGAAGGTATTGACTTTGATGAAACATTTGCTCCTGTTGCTAGACTTGAATCTATTAGAATGCTCTTAGCATATGCAAGCTATATGGATTTCAAATTATTTCAAATGGATGTTAAAAGTGCTTTCTTAAATGGTTTTATAAATGAAGAAGTCTATGTAAAACAACCTCCAGGATTTGAAAATGAACAATACCCAGATCATGTTTTTAAACTCAAACGTGCTTTGTATGGTTTAAAACAAGCACCTCGTGCTTGGTACGAAAGACTTAAAACCTTTTTATTAAAAACTGGTTTTTCTGTTGGCAAAGCAGATTCAACACTATTTGTCAAAGTAGTGAATAATCATACCCTAATTGTTCAAATTTATGTCGACGACATCATCTTTGGATCTTCTAACAGCACTCTCTGTGAAGATTTTTCTAAGTCCATGCAGAAGGAATTCGAAATGAGTATGATGGGAGAACTCACCTACTTTCTTGGACTGCATATTAAGCAAACCAAGGATGGAGTTTTCATCAACCAATCTAAGTATGCTCGTGAACTTCTGAAGAGGTTCAACATGAACTCAACTGCTTCAAAATCTACTCCTATGAGCACTACTACTGTGTTGGACAAAGATGAAGATGGTAAGTCTGTTGATACAAAGGTATACCGAGGTATGATAGGATCACTTCTTTATTTAACTGCTAGCCATCCAGATATAATGTTTAGTGTTTGCTTGTGTGCTAGATTTCAGTCAAATCCAAAAGAATTACATCTTAAAGCTGTAAAAAGAATAATGAGATATTTAAAAGACAGTTGATTTTGGATTATTCTATTCAAAATCCTCTACATTTGATCTAATCTCATACAACGATGCTGACTTTGCTGGAAGTAAATCTGACAGAAAAAGCACAAGTGGAACATGTCACATGCTAGGGCACTGACTAGTATCATGATTCAGTAAGAAACAAAACTGTGTATCATTATCAACTACTGAAGCCGAATACATTGCTGCTAGCCTAGCTTGTACTCAAGTCATCTGGATGAAACAAACTTTAAAAGATTTTGGTTTAATTTTTGAAAATACAACTATTTTCTGTGATAATACGAGTGCTATAAACCTATCCAAGAATCCTATTTTACACTCACGAACTAAGCACATTCAAATAAGACACCACTTCTTAAGAGAACAAGTCTTAAACAACATAATTAAACTAGAATTCATACCCACTAATCAACAGTTAGCAGACATATTCACTAAACCATTAAAACATGAAGACTTCACACGAATTAGAAGAGAACTAGGAATATGCAAACTAAGTGACTTATAAATTAATCACACTTATTATACTTCGTATAAGTCTTGTTTAAATCTTATTTTAAATTGCTTTCCTTCTTATCTATTTTTAGTTAGTCTAACTAAGTTTCCATATTCACGTATTCTTATAAGACACATTCTTTGTCTTTCAACTTGTCATCTTTCAAGTACACATCCATTATAACTCCTTGTCCCATCTCCTTTCTCTCATATCCATAAAAACTAATTATATTAAAAGCTATCATAACAATGTTCACATCACTCAATTCCTTTATTATTTTTTGTCCTTTATGAAAACTTGTCTTACGATAAATTGTTTCACCTCTCTACTTAGTTTATGAGAACTCATCCTCTTCATTAGTTAAAACCGAATGACTAGTTGATTTCTTTAAAAGATCTAGTTGTTATATTCACACGTAAATTTTTTTTACTATATCATCTATTATATCATAACCCAACAAACTATCTATTATCATATCTTTCGTATACAAATTAAGCCTCCATTCTTGTCAACTCTTGTGTAAAACTTTACCTTGTCGAGTTTCTTTAAATAAATCATATCATTCATAACTTTATGTCTTTCATCAACCTTTTTATTACTTCTTTATTCTTCACAAAAATCCATATATGTCATCTCACTTCTCTCTATGACAACTCACATTTATTACTCTTCATTCATACATAATTCTTTGTCTCCTCATTTCATCTCTCGAATACATTCTATTATACATTTTTGAATCCAACCCCTCCATGTCTATTCTTATTTCAATTCTTATATATTTTTAACTCTTTCTCCTCTTTTTGTCTTATCATCTCTCTCACCACTAGTCTAAGTCAAAATATGTCCTTCTCATATCCACGTATACTCATAAAAATTACAAATATTAATCATGATTTTTTTTTTTGGCACTCTTTTCTTTAAAATGTCATATCTTTCAAAGTACACATCACATGGTCACCCTATCACCTTTCTCTCCATCCGTAACCTTATCTCTCTCTCTTATTGTATATCTCTCTAAAATCGAGAACCTTTAAAGTCTTGTCTCCAAGCAAACCTTTATTTATTCTATCTCTACTTTATGTCATATCTAAATCAAGTAAATGTTGTCCTTTACCTTCTTTCTCTCCTCTCTAGATATCCACATCATCTTTTTTATGTCTTTAACTCTCCATTCACAAATTTTGAATCCCTTCACATAGAGTAACAAGTTGTTTGTCTTGTTAGGCCATTATTTTTAAAAAAAGATCAATCCTTTTGTAAAAACATGACACCCCATACTCTATTAATGGTTTCCCTCACTAGTCGATAAACTCATCCATAGTAAAATCTATATATTTCAATAACTATGTCCTCCTCAATCTAATATAATACACTATCCTCACACATTGATTTGATTTGTCATTCACAAGTCTCTTAACTTACTCCTCACGGATTTCCTTATTTGACTAAAATCTAAAAGTTACTCACTTCCAATGTCATTCATTTCATATCAACAATTATTTTCTTCCTTCTATTTAATTAATTGGTTCATCTCTTACCATTCCATTCGAACTTTTCTATCCTTATACGAACTTTCTCTCGGTTCTAGCTCCTTTCTCTCCTAGTGATTTATTTTCAAGACATTCGATAATGGCTTCCTCCTCTACCAATGTAATCACCTCCGCCGATCTAAGGTATCCTGATTTGTTTCACAACTACAACTCACTCTGCTCTCGCCCCATTCATGAAGGAAAATTGATCAACTTTGACGACTTCATGTTCTTCGACTTAGACACCTATCTCCGCAAACCTCTCATAGGATCTTCATCTCCAGCTGCCTATTATCCCGAACTAGTCCGACTGTTTTACACCAACTTCTCTTCTGATCATGAACAAACCTCAATCACCAGCAAAGTCCGAGGACAGCTGATGATCTTCGATGCTTCCGACCTAGGTAGAATTCTAAACTTACCTTCCACCGGTACCGACCTTAACACCATAGTACCAATCGACCGATCGGTACTTCGAAAAATACTTCTCTGCACCAACTGCTACCAACTTCTGTGGCACATGAGGAATCTCCAACCTCATGCTCAGCTACTTGCCCAGATTCTTCTCCACAACATCTATCCCAAGCATCCCCGCCAGGGATTAGTTCCTCGAAAAATCTCTCTTCTTATCTATGCAATCCTTTCTTCTCTTCCGATAAATTGGTCATCCATTATTTTCGACCTCTTTATTCGTTATCAGAAATTTGAGCCTCTTCTTTTTGGGTGTTTTATAATTCCCATTCTCAAATACTTCCACGTACCACTTCACAACAAAGTCATCCTCCATCCCTCTCACGTCCTCGATGGTACCACCTTCAATCTAAGGTCCCTGCACATGCCCGGCTCTGATGAAGCAGATCCAATGTCCTCCTTCAATTACTTTTCTGCTATGATGGATATCGAGCAAACTCAGGATCGAATCCTTCGTAATCAAGCCCTGTTGCAGCAGACTCGCAAGCGGAATCGTGCCAACCGGACACCTTCTCCTTCTCCACCATCGAGATAGACTCATTTTTTATTTTATCTGTAATAACTTTTAAATTACTTTTTGGTCTGTAATAACTTTCTTACTCTGATCCCTCCTTTTTGTCCATGACAAAGGGGGAGAAAACCTGTCTCCATTATTGGAGAAACATTCTCTCTTTAAACATTATTTCACTTTTTTATCATATTACTATTTCTATGCATAATGTCTTTTTGACAGGGGGAGCATATTTTGTCATCATCAAAAAGGGAGAGAATGTTGAGAAACTCGGTTTTGATGTCACATAATATGATACACTGTCTTATTTGATTTTATATGATATGATAATATGTTCTCTTGAAATAATGTTATATTATGACTGAATATGTTTTGCCTTAAATCTAACGAGTATTTGATGCAAGGATATCTCACCCAATAAGGATGGAGACTTCCTGTTCAAGTACAACTATGGTGCAATCATACTCCTTGAAGAAAAAGCTTGATGAACCATGCTTTCCTAAAAGTTCAAATGAAGAAATCGGCTACCTCAAGATGAAGATTTTTTTCTTCTTTAGAGTCATATGTAACAGAACCTTCAGGAACTTGCATTTTGCATATTACATACTCATTCATACATACTATATCATAAAAGTATACGATAGTTTCAAAAAGCTTCTTTTTTGAAAACCAATAAGTGTACCTTCTTACAACCTTTTATGAAAAAAACTTTTTGTCATATAATAAGTGTACCTTCTTACAACCTTTTATGAAAAAGACTTTTTGTCATATAATCATTGTACCTTACACTATATACAAGACAACATGAAAAAAGGAATGTAGGAAAAAGACAAAAACATAACATCGACTACATGGAGAAAACAAATAAAATATGTTTTTGAAAAGACTCTAATTTCCCTCTTTAAAGAAATATTTTTATAAGAAGAAGACAAAAACATAAAATCGACTACATAAGAAAAACAAATAAAATATGTTTTTGAAAAGACTTTAGTTATCTTCTTTAATGAAATGTTTCTTAATACAAGAAGAAGACAAAAACATAAATCGGCTACACATAAGAAAAACAAATAAAATATGTCTTTAAAAGGACTCTAGTTACCTTTTTTCATAACCATAGAATGTCGACTTACTTGAAGTCATCATTCTCTCTAGTTACCTTTTTTCATAACCATAGAATGTCAACTTACTTGAAGTCATCATTCTCTCTAGTTACCTTTTTTCATAACCATAGAATGTCGACTTACTTGAAGTCATCATTCTCTCTACAAAGCATTAAATGCCTTCTGTAACAAATCCTTTCTAAATATCCTTCCCAAAGAATGTCGACCTTCTTTTTGGTCCTCATTCTCTCTGGAGACTTTGAAAAACACAACATAAAGAAAACACTTGACATGACTATGTACAAATAAATATCTCAAAACACTCATAGTACTTACACTCATTTAAAGCAAATAAGTACTAATGTACCTCAAATCATTAATTAGAATAAAGACAAAACTACAACCCAACGTTCAATGTACTATTGTAAGAAATAGACTTTTTACATAAAATATGTATTACCTAAAACAATACAACGACTAGTGTACCCTCTATTATACTCTTATGGAAAAAGGCATTCTCGATCTTCTCTAAAAGATATTTTTGAAATGACATAACATTTCACATTTCAAAAAGTTACAATCCCAAAATGTAACGACTACTTTTTAAAGACTATATAAACACACTCAAATAAACTATTCAAACATGGAATGAAATAGACGTGTGAGCTTACAAAGAGAAAAATTTTCTATTCGTGATTTGAAAAGAGCGCCTTGAAAAAGAAAGAGAAAAAGAAAAAGAAAGAAAAGAGAAAAAGTCAAGTCCAGCTTTTTGACAAAGAGTATCCTCTGAGTGACAAACAGAACATTCTTAGAATCCTTCATTCGTGCATTCATATCATTCTGAAGGTTCTATAGGAAGTATTGTAAATCTGTTTATTCACTGTATTCCTTCTTTGTTTAAAGAAGTAGACCTCTGTGAAAGAGGGTGTTGCCCTTCTCTGTTGAGAGAAGAAGACCTCTTGGGAAGAGGGTGTGCCCCTTCTCTGTTGAGAGAAGAAGACCTCTTGGGAAGAGGCTGTTGTACTATTTATCCGGTAACTCGGATGTTATAGTGGAATCTCAAGTGGTTTGCTTGGAGACTGGATGTAGGTCTGGATATTGACCGAACCAGTATAACTTCTGTGTTTTATGTGTTGTGCCTTATTGCTTAATTATTTTATTTTGTCGATCATAATCATATTTCACTATTCACCCCCCCTCTAGTGGAATTTCAGTTTTGGATCCGGATCTTGGCGAGATCCGATGATCCGACCCGGTTCACAAGTCCAAGTAAGGAAACCCGATGCTTTCGGGATGATAGCGTGAGATCCGAAGCACATGTAAAGTAAGCAAGTGCAAGTTTAAAACCAACGGGTGAAAAATCTACTTGAAAATGGAAGAAAACCATCAACAAGGAAAAACGTCCCAATATGACATAAAAAGAATATTTTCGCAAAAGTAAACAACAAGTGGTGAAGTGGAGTTATGGTAGGACACATAGGGTTGTAGAGTTGCAACCTCAATTCAAAACCCCCTGTGCACAAATTATTATGATTTCTACCTTGGTGAAAAGGGTAAAAATGTGAGATTATGTTAAGCCTAAATTTTTGGCTTTTCCATCCAGCTCTACCAAGGATTGAGGAGAATCCCATGTGACATGGAAGAGGGGTACCCATAAAGCAAATAGTGAGGGAAGTTAGAGGAAATCATGCCAAAGACAGGAGGGGGCATTGTTGGAAATAGACATCACCCACCAAAAACGTAAGATTTGGGTGAAGTTTTAATGCCTTGAAAATTTGGTAACTTTTCCCTAAATAGAGGAGTTAAATGAGAGATTTTTGGTAAGGAGTTACATTAGACGTCTCTCTCTCTCTCTCTCTCTCTCTCTCTCTCTCTCTCTCTCTCTCTCCCTCTCTCTCTCTCTCTCTCACACGGTGGTGGTCGATCTCCATTGGTGGACTGTGTGGACCTCCCTTGCTGAACGCGTGAACATCCATTATCGACGTGGGGTGCCGCTCTAACGAAGAGAAGGGATTGCAGCCTTGCCATCGTGAGACTCCAAAGAGGTAAGGAGCATTGCTATTTGTATGTAAGTGGTTGATGCCTTGTTGCACATCTATGTTGCAATATCATGGAGTTTACGCGACAAGCACCACCTATATGTAGGTATGTTTAGGGCCTTGAGACCCAGGTGGCATGAGTTGAAACACCTACTCGCCAATAGGTCAATATGTAGTGGTTCAGCCAATGGTTCTCACCCTTGGCCAACGTTGGGGCATTGTGGTGTTCTTTGTAAGGGCATTATGTTCCTATATGTATGCCTGGTGATATGTAGTACTCATATCAAAACCTACAGTTCGAATCTATGTAGGAAAAATGCATATATTTTTGGTGTGGGTGTTAGCCATGACAGATTCAAGATCGAAACAAAAATAAAGTAGGCAAATGGCGTGGAACCTTAAGTATCTCGGATTATTATTCATGAAATTATTGTTTGGTTGTATTTTCTTGTTCAATACACCTTTCATACCTTGTAGATTGAATGGTTTTAATCAGGTCTGAAGTTATGTATACGTGATTGCTATTTCACATCATGGTAAAATAAAGATATATCATTCCTATTGGGTAATTCGATTGGATTCGATGTTTTTGAGTGTGGAATGCACTCATATCTATAGTTGAAAAATTTCATACATTGAGGATGAAAGGGGTGGCAAAATAGTCCATTTAGAATGATCAAAATGTTTGAAAAACAAAAAGATACACCCTTTTAAAAGTTACAGAAAAATGACAAAATTAGTCGACTGGGACAATAGTTAGTCGACTGATAATATGTTCAGTCGACTGATAAAACCTTCAGTCAACTACTGCTAAAATTTTCAGGAAACAGATATTGTGTTCAGTCGACTGATAAAACCTTCAGTCGACTGATGCTAAAATTTTTCCAGAAAACAGATATTCTGATCAGTCGACTGATAAAACCTTCAGTCGACTGATGCTAAATTTTTTCCAGAAAACAGATATTCTGATCAGTCGACTGATAAAACCTTCAGTCGACTAATGCTAAAATTTTCAGAAAAATTGATATTCTGTTCAGTCGACTGATAAACTCTTCAGTCGACTGCTGCTAAATTTTTCCAGAAAACGGACATTCTGTCCGGTCGACTGATAAAAATTTCAGTCGACTAATTTTATGATCAGTCGACTGATAAACCCTTCAGTCGACTGCTGCTAAACTTTTCCAGAAAACAGACATTCTGTCCGGTAGACTGATAAATTCTTCGGTCGACTAATTTTACAAAAAAATAACATTTTGCTTAGAAGATTTGAAGCCAAAAAGGTTGGTCGACCGGTGAGCCTATTGGTCGACTAATAAACATGAAAAATTGAGTAAAGAGTTTTCTAAAATGATTTTCATGAAGCGTTCTTTTAGAAAAGTTTTCTAAAGACTTTTTAGGTGAAACGCAACTGAAATATCTATGAAAAAAATAGTCGGATTATGTCCAGTACATAGAACACACATGATAAAGTTGGATAATGTCATGTTGCGGCATATCCAGTGGGGATACGGAATGTACACTCGAGCTCATAAAAAAAACTGAAAATGCCGAACGTTTAAGTACTCGACACAAAGTTGAACCAAAATTATGAAAAATTGTGGTTGGTGCCTTTGAGGCATTCGATGGGTAATGTGCATATACTAAGATCAACCTGAGTATGAGTTGGGGTTTTGAAAATCCCATGTGGTGCAATGACTTGCACATAAGAATAAATAAAATTAAAAATATGCACATATAAATTAAATATGGGATTCTGGGTATACCTGAAAGATGGTATATGTTACTGGTTTTCCCAGGGTTCTGGGTACATCTGAAAGAAGATGTATGTTACTGGATCCAAACAAACAAGAATAAAAAAATGTATACACATATAAATTAAATATGTGGGATTCTGGGTATACCTGAAAGATGGTATATGTTACTGGTTTTTCCAAGGTTCTGGGTACATCTGAAAGAAGATGTATGTTACTGGATCCAAATAAACAAGAATAAAAAAATGTATACACATATAAATTAAATATGTTGGATTCTGGGTATACCTGAAAATGATATATGTTACTAGTTTCCCAGGGCTCTGGGTACACCTGAAAGATGGTGTATGTTATTGGACCCATGGTCTACCTTGGAGAGGGTAGGTGGTACAAGCTTCGTGGACATTCTTGTTCTTGTGAGAGCTAGGCGTCTCACCCGGTCCCCAGTCCACGAAGTTAGGGGACCAGGACTACCAGTATGTCCTAGGTGGTAGATCCAAGTCTTCTGCAAAAGTACAGGGTGCATCCTAAATTTTTGTTCTAGCCACTGGGGAGCTCTCTCTCGGCCACTGACCGTCCCCTTTGGATATCCGTACGGCTAGTCATACGAGTTATTAAATAATAGACCCCCGTATGGTCTCGGTCCGCTACGAGGTCTATGACTGTGCGTACCCACAGGGTAAGAGTAAGATAAACATTAAATAATTTAAGTTGACTAGAAACTTATCTTTGAAGAATTATATATTGTTGAGTTGACTTTAGTAAAACTTGTGGAAGCTATAGCTTGTACTAATGTGGATAAATATACCTCTAGTTCAGTCATCTTTTGCACTGTATCATGAATTAGAAAGCATAATCATCTTCTTAGAATGTTATAAACTTCCATGCTAGTTATATTTGCAGTACTTGCACATATTTGTACAGAGGTCACTGAGCACCACATATAAATATAATGCTTCTTACGCAGACAGGGGAGTCTGACCCTTCTGCTTTAAATGTTTTTCAGGTAGCAACTAATTGGAGCATCGGGGTGTCGTTTTGGATAAAGCCAAGAGATCTCATTTATTCAGTAGTTTATGTTTGAACTCTGATTAGTAGATTTACATTTCTGTTATGGGATGTAATTAATGACATTAATGTTTTAATTAATTAATGGTATGTTTAGTACTTCTCTGTTTTACCCTGTAATGCGCCTGACTTGTGTTTTTCGCACTTCCGCTATTTAAAAAAAAAAAATTACTCCAAAATTTTTACTATAAAAAGTTGGGGCGTTACATGAAGTCTGAGATCCAAAGTAGAATCGGAATCTAAATCCTAAATGGAATTTTGGATCTTAAGCCTGAGATCCAAAGTGGAATGGGGATCTGGATATTAGAATGGATTTTGGATCTGAAGTCTGAGATCCAAAGTGAAGTTGGGTTCATACTTGGAAATCTGGATCCAAGTTGAGATCTAACTTTGGATTTTGGAATTTCAAAATTGATTTGAGGATGAATTTCAAAGTCAAATTGGACTTTGAATTCGAAACTTGAATTTGGAATTTAGAAAATGAATCAAGAATTTCAAAGTTAAATTGAACTTTGAATTTGATTAGAGTTTTGAATATAAAATGAACTTTGGAATTTCAAAGTTAAATTGAACTTTGAAATCTGATTTGATTTGGAATTTTTGAATACAAAATGAATTTGAAATTTCAAAGTTAAATTGAACTTTGAAATCTGATTTGAATTGGAATTTTTGAATACAAGATGAATTTGAAATCTCAAAGTAAAATTGGATTTTGAGATTAAAAAATGATAAGATGAATAGGATTTTACAAGAATTGAAGATTGATTGAAGAAGATATCAACATCATTTGGGTTTTTGAAAAGGGAATTTTGGAAACATGATGCAGTTCTATCCTAAGTGATGAATGAATTTAAAGAATTTAAAATTAGATTTTGAAAAGCATATCCATTCTTTAAATGAATTAGGAATGAGGTTGAAGATATAATACATCCCTGACTATGGTCCTTGGATATATTATATAATAACCACATTTAAATTCAAGTGAAGAATAAAATACATTTTTAGTGCTTTTATAGAATTTAAAATGAAACTAACTCTCAATATACCCTGAATATGGCCATTGGTGTATATATTGAATTAATTTTAGATTAAATTCTGATAAAAGAGGAGAATATAAAAAAAAAATATGATGATTTTGAAAAGGATCTAGTGTGGATCCAGTGTTATTTTATAAAAGATAAAAACACTAAGTCTTGTTTACATCCTGACTATGGCCATTGATGTAAATCATCAACTTAGGATTAATTACCTCTTACGAAATGGTGCACGTGCCATTCATATTGCCATTTGTGAGAATTTGAGAAATAAAGGCAAAAAAAAAATGCATGAAAAAACAGTAATTCATGATGTTTACAATGTTCATTCATTCTACCTAAAGCAGAAAATGTCGATTCTCATTAAGATCTAAATTATTACAAGGTTTACATTTGAAAATACAAATCTTAAGTGATGATGCTCTCCTCATATCCCCTGCAAAACACTTGATTAATATGAAAAAAATAGAAAGAAATTGCATATATCACACGGATATCTAAAAAAAAAAAATGTTCATATATCAAGACATAAATGATGGAAAAGATGAAAGGGATATATATACCTATATACATGTATATAAGTATATATGTCTATACATATGTGTATATATATATATATATACGCATATATATTGGGTATATACAATGGGTGAAGTCAAGAACAAGGATGGTCCGAGGTGAATCATCATGAAATGTGGTAACTCTTGATAATTATCCACAGAAAAGAAGAGATATGGTGGTTCATTGGGAACCACCGTAAAAAAATGCAGCAACTATGGTAGTTCATTTGTTGAACTACCATGGAGGGAAAGAAGATACAGTGGTTCATAGTGAACCACTATATATATAAAAAAAAATGCAGCAACTATGGTAGTTCATTGTTGAACTGCCATAAAGGAAAAAGAAGGAAGATCATGGTAGAATGATTTCATTAAGAAGATGATTTGTTTATAAGTGCTAATGAATTTAAACGAAGGGATGATTATCTAATGTCTAGCAGATCTATGAAAAGACGCAACTGACTATTCGCACGCAGTAGAATCATAAACATAAAAAGAAATATATACAACTACAGAATCGAAAAACATGAAATTGTGACAAGTAGTGGAGACCCTTTCACTCATATTTTTGAAGCTGCAAACGAAGTTTGTTGCCCTCTCCTACTAGTTTCTGAACAACATTCTGATGGAGGATAAACATAGTAACACATACCCGACCCAAACAAACTGTAACTTTTATAGCTAGACTAATGTTCACCTATAGTAATTTCTGCATGAAAAAGACCTTTTCAAAGGGGAGGCATCAACCACCCTGTTCTGCAATATAATTGTACTTTTGACTGCGAAATTCTATGATGATTCCATTAAACTATTGAACAGTATATATCAAATATTGATAAAAGCCTGACCTGGAATATTTAGGTTCACCACACAGAAGGCCGGATCTGAAAGCACAAAAAAAAATGCACAGCAACAACTAGCATGAACAAACTAGGATGAGCAACTGCTGCCCCAACTTTGAAAAAGGACATGTCAATTGCAACCAGCATTCCGTCATATGGGGACACAAGTTTAAATGCACAGGAGTGTGACTGGATGAGGCACCAGCCGATCAGAGTTAGTTTATTTTAACCCTGCAGTTATTTGGAGCGGAGATCGCCAACTTCTCCATTATGGGAGATACTTTTGAGGAACTTTACAACATCTTCTACAAAGAGAAACACAGTTCTTTCTAACTGAATTTGTATCATTTCAATCTCTCTTGGTAAAATAAATAGCACAGGCAGATATTCTCATACTGTACTAGTTAGTATCATACGAGGTGGGCGAAATTGCAACTTTATCATAGAAACAGCTAGCATGTTCTGTGAAACCAAACAGTTAAAATCAATCAATCAGCTCAACTTATTAGCTGCTCCTCCCTTAGAATCATCACAAAATGTACAAAATTTGCAAATTTCACTATGGTTCTAGAAATCCCTTCTTCGCTGGGATACTCATCTTCATGATAGACAAATATTATATACAGGAAAAGACATAGTTCATGTATAACCTCTTTTTTTTAGATTTTTGCAAGTTTTGAAAAACCGACAGTACACGATGAGTCCACATAACTAGGTGACCTTTTCTATGATAATGGATGATAAATGTAATGATTTACAGAATAAAATGAGAAAGCAAAGTCCCTTCAATTTATAACAAGAGATTTTATTAGGTTAGGAATCTACCCGAATACTCATATCCAGCAAAACAAAGTTTTAACAGATGCCTCTTGCATAAAAGCTGACTCAGCAGGTCAGAAGAGATACCTTTTTTTTTGTTTGATGTGCCTTACTTTCTTCCGACCCCCCTTTCTCTTTTTTTTTTGAGAAAGACCTCACGTAAGCCGGAAGCATTCCAGCATATAGGATATCCGCATGTCAGGTCGAATGCCTCAATGGGGAACTGTTGCAAACCCTCAGGTGGAATCTGAGGATTCTGAAGAGCACGATGGATTGCAGCAACCCACAAGGCTAATGTATTGTAGGTGGTAAGAGGATATCACCCATATTATGGATGATGTATTGCAAAAATTGATAGCATCCTTAACGATATAACAACTTCCTTTAGTGATGAAAATCTTAAATTCATCGATCCTTCAAATTCAATATACTAACTAACAGATCAACCCCAAATATCGGATTTAGAATTTCATAATAATGGATTGATTTCTGCTGCTCATGTCCATAAGGAATAAAAAAAAAAAGCAAATCCATTCAGCCAGATCTCGGTTTGGGAGTGGACAGGTTAACACGATGTTCCATATCATGTGCAGGATGCTACCCCAGCTCGGACTCGAACATTGAAGCATACGACATTGGGACTTAGCGATATGCACAGGGTCAGAAATGGGGATGACATACAGACGTTCATACACAAGAGGTCACTGATGCAAATAACACAAAATTGCAAATAACACCGAATAACACTGAAACTGGAAATCAAAACGTAGAATAAATAATCTGATATGAACATCAGGGGTAAATAATAAAAAAAAATGATGAAAACCAGAAACGAGACTGGACATATTGACATTCAAATCTTGCCTAAGCATAAAGAAAGTTTTGAGAAAAGAAAACAAACGATATTGGAATCGTGTTCCATTTGCTGTAACAATGAGGGGTCGATCCTACTATATGCAGATCGATCCCACCCATAATGTCGAATAATCAGAAAAAAATTAAAACAGAAGAGAGTAATAATAAGAAAATTTTGCAAAAATCAAAGAGAAAAAGGGGAAAACTGATGAAAAATTAGAAGGCAATAGGTAATAGGAGATGGGGAGAAAGGGGTCTCTTGCCTTTTCTGCAGGGATTCTAAATGATAGCCCTCGAATCAGGTCGCAGAAGTTTGATGTTTGTTGAAATTTTGAAAGAAGGGATCGAGCTTCTTCTCTTCTATTCTGGGAGCCTTCTGCTAATGGAGAAGAGGAGAGGATCAGTGGGAGAGGGTGGAATTTCCTCTGTAGTTTGCCATTTGCCGGAGATTGAGAGGAGGCCTGGTGCCAAAGACCGATCAGAAGCTTGAGGAACGATACTCGGCTGCCAAATTTTGATGTTCTGAGATGGGAACCTTTTAGAAGAGAAGGCAGGAAGAAGATAAAAGGGGAAGAAAAGGATGCGTGAAACGATGGAGGGGTGATAACGGATGTAGAGAGGAAGAGGGTGCCGGGGTGAAGATGGATGCCCTAGGGTTTCCTCATCGTGCCCCTCTTAAGGAGGGGGGCGAAGGTTCGAGAATGGGTTGACGGTTGAAGATGAAGGGCAATGGAAGGGGGTTCGAGGGCGAGAGATGGATGGTGATGGAGGGTTTTGATGGTTCTGCACGAAGGGGAAAGAGGTGAGAGTGAGAGGGGCGGCTTCCTTTGGCCCCTTCTTCGCTTACGAAGGGTTTTAAAACCCTAAAAAGAGTTTTTGCGGAGGATCCCCTCTATTTTTTTATATTTTGCAAAGAGGGGGCTCCCGAGGCTTTTAGCAAAATTAATTTTAAAAAAGACTTCAAAAACATTTGCTTTTTCTCGTAGTTTTTCCAATTTTTTTGGTTTCTTTTGTTATTTCTCAATTTTTTGTATTTTTAGAATAAAATCCTAAAAGACAAAGATTAAAATTATTTTTTTTGTGTTTTTGCAAAGACATTTACAAAAGGGAATTTTTCTGAGAATTAAAAGCTATTTTTGGGGAAATTTCTTCAAAAAATGCGTTTGGATCCGAATTTTGAAGAAATATGGATTTCAAGCACTGAATTCGGATCTGGAATTGAATTTGAATATATTAATATGGAATTTAATCCAGAAAATCTGAAGAACGATTGAAATTTAGCTTTGGTTTTCTCAGAAAGTGGAACAAGGGGCAAAAGGGGTCATTTTTACAAAATTTTGAAAAATTTAGGGTGTTCACAGATGCCCCTCTTTGCTACTAATTCGGTTGAAAGTCGAGCTTAGTGGCAAAGACAACACTCCAAATTTTGAAAATGCCCCAGTCAGCAGATCTGAACTGGGTGTTGTTATCATCGCAAAAATTTTAACTTTTGCAAATCAAACTGACCTTTGAAAAAGATTTTGAAAATAACTCACCTCCGTTTTAAAATGCGAGAAAATTTCGTAGAATGGGACTCGCCTGTCGGTACGAGGTTCGACCGTTCCTGCCACCTTTAACAGGGGTAATTGAACCAAGGATCAATCTTATACTCTGCTCTATTCAACTTGTCTAAATCATATTCTAATTTCTAAATGCACATAGAATCAGGCATGTGCTATGAATTTTCAGAAAATGCACATTTGAAAACATGATGTTTGCTTTGAATGATTGAAATATTTAGAAAATGTAAATCTTGGAAATGATATCACATGAAAAATCATGAATTGGGATTTGAAATGTACTTCTGAGAGAAGTAAAAATCGATTTTGAGGAATCCTTGACATTTGGTGCAAATCGATTCTGAGAAACTTGGTTTCTCTGAATTCAAACTTTGAAATTGAAATTCTAACTTAGAAAATTTAAATTTGGAACTTGGGAAATACTTGAAATATCATTGGCAAATCCATATTTTGAGAAAATCGATTTTTGAATAAGACTTAGAAAAATTTTGATTTTTCTAACTTCAAACTTTGAAATTGACTGCATAACTTGGAAAATTGAATTTATGAACTTGAGAAACACTTGAAATATTCTTTGAAAATCAATGCTTTTGGGAAAATCGATTTTGCTATAAGACTTGGGAGATTTTGAGGAATTCAATTTCCTTGACTTAGAATTTAAATTGGAATCGGCAAATGAATGAATATGGATTTGAGGAATTGAGAAATGCTTTTTGTATTTTTGAGAAATGCAGTGCATTTTTGAAGTTAGCCTAAGAGTGTAGGCTGAATGTGGCTAATGTGAAGATCATAAATCTGGGTATCATTCATATTCTGACTATGGCCATAAATACAAATTCCACCAAGTTTATAAACTTCATAAAAGCTAGTGCATGTGCCATTCGTGTAGACCATAGTGAGTTTGAATATGCATGAATCATCATCCATCACACATTAACATTATTTAAAAAAATAAACTATATGCAATGCTGCCTAAGCTAAGCAGGAAATGTAAATTCTTATTCCAAAGTTTAATTTAGTTTACATCACTATTGAAATTTAAATACATAAAAAATAAAGTCTTCAATGTACCTACAAAACTAGAAAACTTTGTTAGTAATGATATGTTGGCTTTTCTAGGTTTATCTAGTAATATCTAAATTACTGGATTTTGCTAGATATAAGCCTTTTTGCCATGATTCCCTTAAATAAAAATGATAAAGATATGAAATCAAATTGAACAAATAATGAATATAATATATGGAATTTCGAAATTGGGGTCCAAACGACCAAAATACCCCTAATAACAAGACTATGACCTTGAAATTAGGGTTTTTAGAAAGATATTTTGGTAAAATGCAAGTTTTGAAATTTGAATGGAATAAACTAAGCTAAATATGATGTGACATGCTTAAATATGTGAAAATTAGGGTTAGGGATTTCGAAATTGAGGTCAAATGACCAAATTACCCCTGATAGCAAGACTATGGCCTTGAAATCAGGGTTTTCTGAAATAGATTTTGGTAAAAATTTGGGTTTTATGACCTAAATGAAATCAAATAACTACAAAATTAAACCTAAAGTATCCTAAGATGCTTCTGAACATAATAAAACCCTAAAATTTTATGCTTATGCACGAAAATCCAATAATATCACAAAAAATATGATTTTAACTGTAAGACCCGCAATTTTTCAGTATCTTTCTGAAGAAATTCACGAGGCATTTTCAAGTAAAAATAACATCTGAACCCGAAATACAAATCAGATCGATTTGTACGAACCAGTTATACTTAAGATATTCGTCGCTTTGCAAATATATGCTCAAACACTCTGGAAGCCATAACCTCTTAACTAAACAAAAACAAAGGATTTCCTCGAGCCAACTTTCTTAGTTACGTCAATACGAAGAGAATGGCGTACTCAGAATTTTTCGGAAAAAAATCGCCGGAAACCCGAAATTCTTGCGGGACCCACAGAAATATTGGTGGGACCCACAGAAATATTCCTCAGAAAATATCTTGTGGGACCCACAAAATATTCTATGGAAATATCTAGTGGGCCCCACCTCAAAAGGAACCTCCTGGAATTAAAATAAAGCTCAGGGGCAAAAGGGGGATAAAAATTCCCAAGAGGAGGTGGGCTTGGGCTATAAATAGCCCTCCCCACTCTCTCTCTTCTCATAATTTCGACCCCCCCTCTCTCTCTTGCCTCCTCTCTCTCTCCTAAACCTCCCCTAGTGAGCCCAAGTGAGTCTGAGCCCACCTGACCTGGCCTGAACCCACCTGACCTGGTCTGAGCCTGCCTGACCTGGTCCTAGCTCACCTGACCTGGGTCTGAACCCACTTGACCTAGTCTAAACCTAGTTGACTTGACTTGAACCTAGTTGGGTTTAAAGTCAAAGTCAAAGTCCGTTTTGGTCCAGATTCCGGTTTGGATTTCTGAACCCAGACTTAGCCTACTTGAGCTGAGTTCGAACCTGCTGAACCCAGTTGACTTGGATCGAACCCTGTTTGGTTCAAACCACTTAGGTTGAGTAGCTTGACCTACTCTCCCTCTTTCTCAACTAAGTCAGCTTCATCTGACTTAGTCTGACCTCTCGAAGGAAGGCTCGAAGCCAAAGAAGCAACCCGGAGCCGTTTCTTCCACGATTTGAAGTAAGTTCGCTTCATTAAACCATCTCTCTCAAGTATTTGATTGTTTGTATATAGCATATACTTTCTGAAGTAGTATCTTGCTTTAGTTCTTGGTTGAGCCCTCTAGGACACTTCGGTGTTCACGCGCTCGCCTCGTAACTATCGTCGGATATATATGTTCGAATACGCAGTATATGCGTTCTTCAAAATAGTATCTCACCCTAGTTCTTGGTTGAGCCCTCTAGGACACTTCGGTGTTCACTCGCTCGCCTCGTAACTATCGTTGGATACAGATCTAGGTGTATATCTGCTGATACTGCCGACGCGTCTTATATCGCACAGGCCATGTAATTTACCTTTGCCGTCGCGTCGTATGATGCCAAGGCTCCCTGCTTTCTGTACTTCCGATTACTGCACTTCCGATTATGCATTTACTTACGCCGTCGCGTCGAACGATGCCAAGGCTCCTGCTTTCTGCAATGTCTTTACTTACGCCGTCGCGTCGAACGATGCCAAGGCTTCTGCTTTGTTATATATGTAGAATATTTCGTTCAGTTACACACCCTGAACAATAGTATATGCATTTCTTTACGCCGCCGCTGTATAAAGCACAGGCTTCTGCTTATACTACATATATAGCGCATAAATGAGCGTTCAAATGGAGATCAAACTCCAAATCGCCCATGCGATTCCTTGACCGCTCCTCGTTCAAGATTCTGCTTGACGAATGAAGCCCCTATTGGAAAGGCTTCGGTTTTTGGCAAAATGCTCTTTACGTAATGACTAAATCAATTACGTATGGCCTAGCTATGGCCCAAGGTTCCTGCAACCTTGATGGATGCAAAGTACGCACAACGGTGCGCATCCATTTCCCGAGTTAAGCGTAGCGATTTCCCACCAAAGAGGGGAGATGCCGCTGAAATGGATAAAAGAAACGCACGCTTTCTCCGTAAAAGAGAGGAAGTGCTGCTGAAATTCCTGAAGGAGCTAAGAATGGCTCGGAAAGAACGTAGCAGAAGTGCTACCCAGTTATGAAACACCTTCTACAATGTAGAAAGGTTCGTCGCACCACTGCCGGTAGAACAGAGAAGGTGTTGACAGAATGGTTGGCAGAAGAGCTGCCAAAACCAGTTAAGTGGCACAATGATGTCCTTTGTTGGAACGATGTCAGAATGACTCGTCTCCCTGACACCTGCAAGGGCATCATACTTGTAAGAGCCGTTGCGCCAAAGTAGTGGTAGCGCCTTGACGAGGTCCTGAGCTCGTTGCGTAAAAATACGCCGAGTAGCCGATCCGTAGAGATCGAGTCATGTGCATGCTCATTGAGAATTATCAGACAACCAGACTCGTAAGGGCCGCTGAGCCGGAGTGTGTTGTTTCCACCGAAAGAGGTGAAGTGCTCGTCAAGGCCGAAGTGCTAAGAGCAGAGTTAAGCATGCATATGAATAAAACCTTTGTTCCACGGTGAAAACCGTGTGGTTGATTGGGGTCGGGTACATACTTCTCAAAGGCTGCCCTATAGGCATGCAATGTTCGTCAAGTAATTGTAAGACCGGCAGGCCCCTTTCAGAATTTCTCACCGAGGAAGACGGTGATGGCGCAGCCTTGAGTGACATATATTTCACCCGAACCTGATAGAGTTCATTGATGGCCTTCGTCACTCAGAGGTATGGAGGTCGTGGTTATCCTTAAATATCTAAGGATTGAACCCAACTACTGCAGTAGCAGAATGCATTCGGATACCTAGTAAGGATCTCTTCCGGTATGCTGTACCGTCCTACTAGGGGGATGGGGTCAACAGGCCTCTGGGGTATCTAAAATACATAGAATAATCAACCCCCAGATCGTCGCGTTGTCGCCCAGATATGAGTCCCCTAAGCCCAGGGGGAGGTGCAATTATCGAAACAAAGCATTAGCTTAGGTACAACGCTACTTTGAATGTATGAGTGGATGACGTTGTTGAGTCAGTCCTGCATAACCCTTGTAAAGGTGTCATGGTCGGTATACTACTGGACCGATTGGGAAAGAACCCCATTGATATCCGTACGACTAAGTAAAGTTCAGAGAGCTGTCCTTAGATTCGTAGGATACGGATGTGCCAAGCATAAAGGCTTGAGCTAGACATCCATTCGTGACTCTGAGGAAGTCAAGGCTAAGTCGTAGAGACTTGAGAGGTTATTCTAACTCACAGCCCTGAAGAGGCTTATGCGAAGTCATGACGACTTTCGTGGATGTTCAACTCATAGCCCTGATGAGGCTTGTGCGATATACGCTAAGTCATGGAGGCTTGAGCATCGTATTACGAACTGCGACCCTGAGTGGTCTATGCGTTTACTTGAGTTGAATAGATAGGTGTTTGCCTACTTACCAGACCATCAGTGGTTCTGACCCCGTTTAATGGGGATTTCAGGTGTTGAACCTGCGTGGCGATATGCGGAGCAAGGCGGCATCAAGTTCCTGGGTTTCTCTAGACAGAGTTGTACTGCTTCCTTTTTATTGAACCTACACTGCTTTCCTAAGCAGTAGTGTTGTAATAAACATATGTTTTCGATAAAATGGAACACTTTGGTGGTCAATGAGTTGCTTGGCCACATACCTGCAACGTGCTCGGAGTTTTCTAAAACTGACGACTCATTATCATCTTATCCCGCTGCTAAAAGCTTTTCTAAGTTCCGCTGCAAAGAAAAAAAAAAGAAATCCATGAAAATTTTAACTTAGCTTTGTTTTGGAAATCCGGGGCGTTACATTAACAGTGTTTTTGGATCTTTCAGGTATCCTGTTTTGCAATTTTATTAATTCAGACATCAAATGGATTCCAAAATTCATCAAATTCTGTACCTGCACTTGTTATAACCCTAATGTCGAATTTGAATTATAAAAATAATTTTTTGACATTAAATTAATCCGAAAATTGCATTAAACCCTAAAAATATGCTATTTTTGACCTAATTCACCAACCAGTTTCATTCCAAGACCTGAACCAGGGGTCAAATCTCCATGAAAATCCATGAAATTTTACAAAGACTAACTAAGAAGGAAAAAAGAGATTTCCCAATTTACAGATTGGAAAAATCATCTCCGGTTAGGGAGAAACTCTTCCGGCAATCTGAGCTAAAATATATCACTTTTAACACGGATTAAAACAGCTGTTTCAGATTGAAAATACAAACATAAATAGAAAACCTAAACACAAATCTCTGAAATTTTAACAGTAAACAGTAGACAGAAAAATAGCAATACTCACGTTTTACAGATCATAAATCGAATCTGTGGTTTGGGATTTATGACTAACACAAGTCTGATTAGGGTTTTGGTAAACCCTAATGAGTTTTAAATTTAAAAACAGATTCTCTGAAAGAGGAAAAATACTAAACAGTGATAAAAAAATCCGAACAATTCACAACAGATAGATCTAATCAATGTGAATCCATAGCACTTTACAAATCTAAAATCGGATATAAGATGAGAGAAATATCATAACATCAAGTTACCTTCTTGATTTTAACCACGATTTTAAAGCCTTAAAAACCCGATTTGATGTCTGATTTTTTTTACAGAGTTCCCGAGATCCAAAACCTCTGATTTTTCTACAGTAACTCAATAACTCATGCATGCATCACATATAAAAAAATCAGAAATAAACAATGAGTACTTCAATCCAAAATAACATTATCTTTACTGTTCTAAACCTAAAACACACAGAAATTTAAGAAACTTGAAAAACCATGCATTAACTAATGTAAATCAATAAAATAAATCATAAAACAGTAAATAAAAATTATTTCTATGCTATATAACGTAAAACAAACATGAATAAACATAAAAAATAAAATAAAATCAGGGAATCAATGGCTGGAATTCAATATTACCTTTAAAACATAGATTTAACCCATGAAAAGGGTAAATCATGTATTTTATTGGTTAATAATGTAAAGAATCATGATTGAATCACTTTTAATGGATTAAAATCCCTGTAAATCACATAAAACAGGGTTAGATCACCTTCTTGGATCGTTCTTGCTGATTCTTGATGGTTTTTGAGGTTAAATCATGATTGATCTTCCATGAGGAGGGGTATCCAAGCCTAGATCTAGGTTTAGAACATTAAAATCATTAAATAAAATATGAAAAAGCAAAGGAAATCATACCTTGGAGTTGCAGCAATGGAGGAAGGGCTGGAGAGGAGAGAGAAGCTCCAAGAATTGAAGGTAAGTGAATAGTAAAAATTGTCCCCCCCTATGCTCCCTTTTATAATAAAAAAATTAGGTTTAGTCTTGGATTTTCAAATTACTTTTTTGCCCTTTTTAAAACCTATCCAAAGTCATTAGGGGGGGAGGCGATTTTTTTAGAGACTCCTAATCCTAATTAACACCTAATGACACCCCTAATTAACCCTAGAGACTCCAAATGTGGTGCCACTTGGCACTTTCCACATTTGATTTTTAAAATCTTAACTAAAACCTTTAAAAACAATAGTTTGAAATCAAGTTTTTAAAAATAGGTTTTTAAAATGGATTTCGACTCTTATAAATTTCTAAAACTAACCAAGACAATAACTTGACCTAGTTTAGCCCTGACTTACTCGAATATGGCACCACCCCGAGTGGGCCCTACTTGAGTTTTTCAAAAAGCGATTTTAAAACTTGAAATTGAAGGAGTTTTCAAAAGGATTTTCAAAGACAAACTTCAAAGTTATAATTTTTGAAATGGCATAGGGTCCTAACTAGGTTAGAACTCCTCTAGATATGGTGCCAACTGAGTGGGCCCACATCGAATTTTGAAGAATTTTGAAATAAACACTGAAAATGGCTTTGAAAAGGGGTTAAAATCGACATTTGAAATTCAAGATCTTTGAAAATAGGGTCTCAAGCGAACTGGAACTCCGACTTAGAGTCCTGAACTCTTAGGACTCTGAGATCTTAGATTTTAAAAGCCAAATGAAAGAATTTTCGAAAGATTTTATCAAGAAATGATGAAATAAGTCAGAAAACACAGTCAGGGTTAGACTCCTAACTCGACCAAACTCTAAAATAGAGTTTTGAACTAACTAGACTCTGTAAAATGACCTAAATTTTGAAAATAATCAAAAAAGACTGAAAATGGAAGTAAAACAGACTCCTGACTGGATTAGGACTCTGGGACAGAGTCTTGATCGGACTGAAACTTTCAAAACTTTGAGAAATTTGATGAATAGAGGAATTCAGAAGCGACACCACCTCAATGGGTCTCATCTGTGAATTGAAATCGATTAAAATTTGAATTTGAAATGAATCCAGATTGTTTTCTTGAGAAAATATTTCGAAATATAAAGTCCTGGGGTTGGAAAATGACAGAGTATTGAATAAAAACCCAGGTTTTGAAATTGATTTGGAAATAAAAGCTTTAAAATTCAAATCTGGATTGAATGTTTTGAAATAGGAGTGCTAGATCTCGAAAATGAGATGCAATGCGATGGAATGATATGCAGAATACATGCAATGATATGCAATGATCTGTAATGACCTATGAAATGGACAAACATTGGATGAGGGTGAAAATTTGGGGTGTTTACAGGTGTGGAAGAATTATTTTAAAAAATATGGCTCTTCAGGCTTAAAACCTTATCCTGAATGGTTTTGGGGAGACGAAATCCTCGAAAATAATACGATTGAGTAGAAAATGAGGAAATCGTGATGGGACTTTGGGTGAAAATCCCGAATTGGTGGAAAATCAAAATTTTGATCAGGTCTCATGGGTGAGATAAGGTACTCTTTTTGGAATGATTCAGGTTTAGCCCTTAACCTGGATGGGACATTTTTGGAGAATGCCTCGTGAAAATGAAGCTCAAATAGGATCCTATCCTGGATGGATATATAAAGCATGAATTCCTTGATGGGAAGAACTATGATGGGACTGGAGAAAAATATCTCATCAAAACGAGGAATCTCGTCGAAACGAGACTCATGTTTAACCCAAAACTGAAAGGAAGATACCTCGCGAAGCGAGGTTTCAGGTTAACTCTTAGTCTGAATAGAAAATCTACCATACGGGTTTCTCAAATGGAGAAACCATAATGGGACCTTCGAAATTTGGACGAACAAATCCGAAAGGGGTTTCGTGAAAGGAGGAAAATATAGGGTTCCCTAAAGCTTTGAAAAGGGTAAGAAATTGGGCGTCTCATTGCTGAGACTGAAATAGCTTTTGAAATCAAATGATCTTTCGCAGAAAATTCAGGTTTGACCCTTATCCTGAGTGGGGGACGACCATGCGGAATCTTCGGATGAAGAAACCATGATGGGACAGGAAGAGATACTTCTTCTGAAGGAGGCAACTTTTCCTAGAAGATATAAACAACGCTAGGTTGCATCAAAACGGATATTGAATGTTTATTTCATTCTTGGAATAGCTAAAAAATTTTGCCAATAAGATAAAATTGTAGTTGTTTCAAACGCTTGAAAATGTGTACGTATGTGCAAAGATATTCTCTCTTTTACCTAGAGTATTTCCCCCAAATGTGGTTAACTCCCTGGTTCTAAGAGTCAAATTCAAAATTTTAGCACTGATGCTTTTCTTTAAGGAAGTTATCTATTTCTCTGATATGAGAAGTAGAAGAAATATTCTTAATTTCATAAAAGCAAGTAATGAGAAGATATTGATAAAGGAATTTTGCATGAGAAAAGATGATTTCTGGCAACTTTGGCAGTTTTGATATCTAGGTGTTTACCACGATGATCTTTTTGCACTCTTTTTGAGTCATTGAACTTTCTTGATTTTTCTCATCATCCTTCATTTGGATGTGTCCTGACTTTTCTCTCTTTTTCGGGGAAGGGTACGTCACAAACTCCTTCATCTTGGAGATGTTTGTGATCATCGCAAAATTTTTCCTCTCTTGTGGTTTCTCTCTCTTCCTTCTCTTTTCCTTTTCTAACCTCTATTTTCCTCCTTTTTGAAGGGAGAAAAATAAAAGAGAGAAAAGAAGAGAGAAGAGAAAAGAAAGAAAGAGAGAGAGAAGAGGAACTCTTTTGCGGGTTTTCACTTGACCTTGATTTGAAAGATATTTAGCAAATAACTCGCCTCCGTTTTGAAAATTTGCGGGAAAAAGATGGAGAGACGGGATTCGCTCGTCGGTACGAGGTTCGACCGTTCCTGGCGCCTTTACCAGGGGTAATCGAACCAAGGATCGAATCTATGCTTTTTGCTTTGCCTAAATATAATCTAAGAATTTATTCTAACTCTAAATGCACAAAGAATCATGCTTGTGCAATGCGAGGATGTATGCTCTTTTCAAAGATGTTTTGGAAATTTCCAAGTATTCTGAGATGAACTTGGTAAGGGAATGAAGAAATGTTTGAATTTAACTTAGAACTTGAGATAGATCAGAGAAGTTCTAAATTTTCAGAGTTGGGAAATAAATATTGATTTTGAAGAGAAAGATTTGAAGCTTTGAAATGAAAGAAAATGGAATTTCAAAGTCAGAAATGGACTTTGATTTTAATCATGGATTTAGGAGAAGAAGATGAAATTTGAAAATGTAATCTTAAGATTTGAAATCAGGACAGGCTTGAGAGATCCAAATGATATATAGAAAGTAGAAATGGATTCAGACGAGATCTGAAAATGGAATTGGATTTGAAATCTAGAATTTAGGAATGGAATTGGATCTTAAAATGGATTTAAAATTTGAAATCTGAGATCCGATGTAAATTTGGGTTCTGGATCCTAAGATAGATTTGGATCTGAAGTCTGAGATCCAATGTAGAGTTGGACTTTGGATCCTAAGATGGATTTAGATCTTGAAGTCTGAGATCCAATATAGAGTTGGACTCTGGATCCTAAGATGGATTTGGATCTGAAATCTAATATCCAAAGTGAAACTGAAGTCTGGATCCTAAAGAGGAATTGGATCTGAAATCTAAGATCCAAAGTGAAACTGAAGTCTGGATCCTAAAGAGGAATTGGATCTGAAGTCTAAGATCCAAAGGTAGAGTTGGATTCTGGATCCTAAAAGGGGGGGATTGGATCTGAAGTCTGAGATCCGATAAGAATGTTGAATCCAGGATCCTAAAATGGATTTGGAATTGTTGAATTTCCAAGTTTTGGATCGAACTTGGAAAATGAAATTTAAAATTTGAATCTTGAATATACAAATGAATTTCAAAGTCAAATTAGACCTTGAATTTTTGAAGTTTTGAATTTGAAATTTAGAAGATGAAGGGAATCTCAAAGTTAAATTGAACTTTGGATTTGATTTGGAGTATTTGAATTTGGAATTTAGAAGATGAATCAAGAGTCTCAAGGTTAAAATTGAACTTTGATTTTGATTGGAGTATTTGAATATAAATGAATTTTGGAATTTCAAAGTCAAATTGAACTTCAAAATCTGATTTGAATTTGAATATAAAATGAATTTGAAATCTCAAAGTTAAATTGAACTTTGAGATTGAAAATGAAATTGAATTTAAAAATGATAAGAATTGAAGATAGATTGAGGAAGATATTTATATCACTTGGAATTTTTGAAAAAGGAATTTTGAAAATATGATGCAGTTCTATCCTAAATGATGAATGAATTTAAATTTTTGAAATTGGATTTTGAAAAGCTATTCCATTCTTTAAATGAGTTAAAATAAGATTGAAGATATAATACATCCTTGACTATGGTCATTGAATGTATTATATAATAATCTATATTTAATCTCAGGTGAAGAATGAAACACATTTGGTGCTTTTATAGAATTTAAAATGAAATTAACTCTCAATATACCCTGACTATGGCCATTGGTATATATTTTGAATTAATTTTAAGTTAAATTCTGATAAAAGAAGAAAATATTTAAGGAAATATGATGAACTTTGAAATGGATCCAGTGTGGATCCAATGTTTATTTCGTAAAAGATAAAAATCCTAAGTCTTGTTTACATCCCGACTATGGCCGTTGATGTAAATCATCAACTTAGGACTAATTCACCTCTTACGAAATGATGCACGTGCCATTCGTGTTCCCATTTGTGAATTTTTGAAAAATAAAGGAGAAAATATGAGAACAAGTGATTCATAATGTTTATAATGCTCATTCATTCTATCTAAAACAAGAAATGTAAATTCTCATTAATATCTAACTATTACAATACATGAAATTGAATTTACAGCTTCAAATAATGACCTTTTCCATATATTCCCCTGCAAAACAACTAGATTAGCACCATGTAAATATATAAGGATATGCAAATACACATGCTTATGCCTATTCTAATGGAGGATATATATGCAAAATGCTATTCTCATGTTTAAATCTAAAATTCATATAGAAAGCCCTGCGTTAAGGGGAAAATATGCATGTGAATATGATGGAGATTTATATGGCAAAGGCATATGCAATGCTTTAAGCTAAATGAAAAAAATGTATATATCTGCCTGAGGTTAAGGAAATCCTATATGGGAAAGGCATATACAATGGGTTAGACTAAATGAAAGTCTATATTTGTCTACCCAAGGCCCTACATATATTTATGGATGAGATGCAATGGACAAAGTGCAAGATATGTTATATACACATGAAATGACATAGTGAACTTGTGGAGGGCAAGAAGGTGATGACAGTGTGATATGCAAGAGAAGATGCAACAGTGTATGAATGGTAGATGAAAATAGTGCAGAGAGTAAAGTATATAGGTAGTGATATGCAGATGTTCATTGGAGGGTAAGCTATGAAATGGAAGACTATATATATATATATATATATAAAAGGAATGACTTGGATACAGGTTGATCCAAACATCACAGTTTTCTCCAATTGACCGAATCTTATCCCAGCTTCATTGAGTCACAAAATATGAATGAAGCAAATGGGGATGGACATGATTGCTTCAGCAATACCCAGCATTGCTGAAGGTAAATGAATATTGCAGCAATGCCTGGCATTGCTGCAAGTGTTTGTGGTGTTGGAATATGGAAATGTAGCCAGGTGAGGAAGCTGGGAGTTATTGATGAAGGCAGCTGGGGTGCAGGAGAGTGTAGCTGAAGCTTGATGTAGGTAGCGGGGTGATGGTAAGTTTGTGCACATGTGGGCAGTAAATAGTGAAGTGAAGATTAATACTGTGAGTTGGTGGGCAATGGATGAAAATGGTGGCTGGAGATCGGTGATTTGTATGGAAATGTGAATGCTGCACTGAAGGGTACAGGTGTGACAAGAATGTGTTACGAGTGCTGAACAAAGGTGACACAGATGGGGCTTGTTACAGTACTGTTGCAATGTGATGGCAACATACTGAAGATGAAGAAGTGTAACAATGGCTGGAGATTACACTGCAATAGACATACAGTGAAATGCTATGTATCTATGCTTCTGTGTGGCTATGAAGACCAATGAGAAACGCAGATGCTGGGCATATATAAGAAGGAAATTAAGAGTATTGATTATGTTGAACATGCAGGAATTGCTGAAGGCCGACACAGAATATACGGGGAAGACATTGTACCATGGCAGTGAACATGTATGCAAGATAATGAAAGGCAATTGCTATTGAAAAGTAAAATACTGTATAAGTGACGTTGAGCTAGAATGTCATACACTCAGGTGTGAAAGAAAAAAAAAGAAAAAATGAAGGTTCGCAAGAAATTAGACATCACAACAAAATATAAGCATAGATAATCAATGAATTTAGGCAGCAAATGAAAATGCACATGAATGTTAAACAGAGAATACCCAAAGGTATATATAATTTTTTTTTTTTTTACTGCCAAAATATAAATTTTTTTTTTAATGTAAATGTCACCCAACCACCGATTAGAAATGTATGTCAGCCAGCTACAAATCGATTTCCATGACTGAATCCTTCAGCAATTTATTTTCATATGAATTGATTCTCGAAAAGCAATATGACAACCAGTAGGTGACAAATTCTACATAGACTCCTGTTTATCATGTTTTCTGTGTTATTCCTTGGTAATATGTAAGTGATGTCATTGGGCTGGATACTCATGTGAAGGTAATGCGCAATTAAAAATAGATTAAAGCATATGAATAGAATGTTGATATAGACACCTATGCTGATGAATATCTACAGTCATTAGCTAGTATTTCACAAATAACTCATCAAAGGCAGGGCCTAGCATCAGTTGACGCTTAACTTAATCCTAAACAAGTCGACCTCTATTGTTTCAGATATACAGAACCTCTGCCAGTAGATGCAGAATCTTTGTGGCCCCATAGTGAGATGAATGTGAATCTCACCGACTTGATCATCTATATAGATTAGAGCTAAGTTTTCCTCCTAACTTCTGAGATTTCAAATGATCAAGGTTGTGTTAGCTAATTTTATATCAGAGAATATTCTAAAAACCAGACAACCAAAGCCACATGGATCGACAGTTTATGGTGGAGCGTTTCTGATCGTCATCCATGCAGATTCGACTAATTCCAATTCATATTATGGACCAACCATCGTTCCTATTGCAATATGGGATTGGTAGGGGATTCATTGCTCTCATCAAATCCAGACAATACCTCCAATGCATGAGGCTCTTATTCTGGAACTGATGTCATATACTGCCACGAATCGACTGCCAATCACTGTTCACAAGGCTAGCAAATCTAGCCAATCGATGCCAAGAAGACGTAAAGAGACAACCCATATAAGAATTTGCAGAAAACTAAATCACTCAGATGCATGGTTACAACTGTGAACGAAAAGGATATATTATGCCGGCTCTAAACGACCAAATCATAATGGGGAAATGACGGAAGAATCAACTGAATCAATAAATCACCAAAATCTGAAGAAGTGCGTGGAATACAAAGATGGATGATAAAGAAAAACAGAAAATGATGGTACTATCATACAAATAGAAACAAGATACAAGAGACATTGAGCAAACAAAATCAACAACTAAGATTGATAAATTTAAATGGGAATGTAATGTCCAGGTGGGACATCGCCAATTGTTCCTGTTAGATGTTATTCCAGATGTGGAGAAACCACCAATCAAGGCATGGTTGAAGCAAATATTGTGATACATAGAGAATGAAATCCAGGCGGATTTTACAGAGAATTAAAAAGGAGAATGCTAAATAGCAGATATCGATGTAAAAAAAAAAGGAATGGTAAATAATTAGTTTACAGGGATACCAAGAAAATGTCAGAATAATGCTTATTCTTGTTCATATCGCATTGAGGCAGGGTGTTCAGCTATAAGCAGATCGCCCATGCCATGGATGCTTAAGAGAGGAGAAAAGGGAGAAGAAACGAGGAGCAACAACTGAAACAGAGCAATGTAAAAAAAATAATAATAATAATAATAATAACAAAAGCAAATGAAAAACCCTCGTTTATACTATAACAGAGTGTAAACGTGATTTATGATGAGATCCAAAGGTTATAAGTTCGTGTTTATGCCATGGCAAGGCATAAACGCATGCTTACAACAAAAAAAAAATGTTTACAAAGAAAAGAGGAAGTAAAAAGAGAGAGGATTGGCTGCTTACTTGTAGAGGATAAATGAAGTGGAGAATCGCAGACCCTTCAGGAAAAAAAAAACCCTTGATGCCTTTGGTGAAGGATGGATGCCTGCTTATATAGGCAACGAGAGAGGGGGGGGGGGGGGGGGGGTTCGTTCAGGATGGGCTGGACCAAATCGTCCGGTGGATCGACGAATCGCTTCTGTAATAGATGCTTTAGATGAAGACTTGATGCTGAAATCAATGAATCTTTTACAGTTGATTATTCCTTCCGCCAATGGGGAGGACCAGGAAGAGGAGACGATGGGAAGGGACGAGGGAAGAAGGTTTTGCAGAGGGATTGTGGGTGTCGATAATGGATGCCAATGGGTTAACCCTCTATCCATTCTCCCCTCACTTTGCGCCTCTTTTATAGAGAGAGGAGGAAAAGTCTGGAAGAAAGGAGGTTCTTGTTGGAGATTGACGGGTGAGGACGAGGCGAGGGCGATCGATGGCCATGGGATGGAGGACGCTGAAGGATAATTCGAGAAGGGGATTCTGTTGGGAATCAAGGGTCACCCGTGGAAGGTGATGATCGGAGGGTCGACCCCTTTTGGAAGGATCGAGAAGAAGCTTCTGTTAGAGATGAAGGGTGGAGGAAGGGGAAGACCTGCGATGTTGAAGCGATGGAGAAGGGTAAATGAAGATCGAAGGGTTCGAGCACATGGGGGTCTGTGGGTGGATGGAGGGAGAAGGCCAGAGAGGGTTTCGGTGATGGTTCTGGAAGGAAGGGGGGTTTTCAAAAACTTATTTTTTTCTTTTTTTCTATATATATATATTTTTTTTGTTCTTTTCTTCATTTTCTGGTTTTTTTGTTATTTTTGGAAATAAGATTCTAAACCTAAGCAGTATGAGAGATGAAACTAATTTTTTTACATTTTTTGATAAAAATTTACAAAAGAGAAGTTTTTGAAAGTTTGGGTTTGATTTCTTCAGAAAATGGGTTTTGGACCCAAGTTTTCGAGAAAATATTCGAGTTTTAAACCTCGAATTGAGAAATATAATTCGATGGATCCAAACGGATACCGGACGAAGTGTCTGAGCTTTTCAAAAGTTATTTTGGTAATTTTTAGAAATTGATTAAAAAATTGGATAATGAAGCTCAGATTTGGATTTTGATCTAGATCCGGATCCGAAATTGAGTCAGATATGTAAAATGAATTTAATTTCAGAAAAAATTGAGAAATAAAATGGAATTTAGATTAGAAACTGACTCAATTACCCAGAAAATGGGGGAAAAGGGCAAAAAGGAGATATTTACAACATTTTGAAGAATTTGGGGTGTTCACAATGTTCCGATCCTTCTTTTATCTCAAAGATTCTATTGATGACATTGGCTCAAAAGGTCTTTAGATGATAGCAGAAATCAAATATCTTTTAGGGTTTGTCGGTAGGTTCATCGCACTCGCCTTCATCTCGACGGTGATCTGAACTTTCCCTGGAAGGATCCTTCACAAACTCCTTCATCTCAGAGATGATTCAAATCTTCTTTAGCCCCGGGGGTCTGCTCGCATATTCGTCTTCATATTGACGATAGTTGAGAGATCCCTTTTGCGGATATTTGATTGCAACTTTAAACGAATGAGAAGATATGAGTCGAGTGGATTCTTTCTATAGCTCAAGATATTTCCACTGCCTAATTGCTAGAAAGTCATTTTAAAACATGCGTCATAGCCAAGATCAATATCAATTCGCTTCTGGCTTTTCAACGTCATTGAAGATTTCTTTCATTGAGGACATTTCTTACATCCTTTTGGTTGATCAACAGGAAAAGATTTGAATTTTACCTCTTTTTCGCAAAAAGTTTCACCTTGTTGAAAAGAAATACTAGAGGTACTCTGAGGTGATTCTTTTGTGCAATGAAATATTAGAATCAACACATTTTTAGCAGATTGGCAAGGTTTTCGAGAATCCTATGTGAAATAATAACTCAATATAGATTTTGATACATCCTTTAGCTGAAATTTTGGAAGAAATAACATGAAGATATTAGGCTTTATCACACAACATTGGCTCAACAGGGACTCAACCTAAGAGCCGTAAAGAATATTGGATCCGTAGGGATTCATCCTACAGATTGAAATTTTGAAAAATGAAGTTTAATTTAATAGAAATTCAACCTAAGAATTTTGCAAAAGAATTTGTGGCTAATAAGAATTTATCTATAGACTGAATTTTCGAAGAACGAATTTGGTTCAATAGGATTTCAACCTAAAAACAGCAAAAGAAATATGGATCAGTAGAAATTCAACCTACGAATTGGATTTTTGAAAAATGAATTTTGGTTTAATAGGAATTCAACAGAAGAATATAGATTAGTAGGAATTCAGCCTACAAAAAATGAATTTTGTTCAATAGGAATTTAACCTAAGAATTGCAAAGGAATATAGGTCAGTAGGACTTCATTTTTTAGATAGATTCTTTTGAAAAATGAATTTTTGGTTCAATAGGAATTCAACCTAAGAACCGCCAAAGAATACACATTAGTAGGAATTCAAACTACAGATTTACTTTTTGAAGAATGAATATGGTTCGATAGGAATTCAGCCTAAGAATCGTAAAAGAACATGGGTTAGTAGGAATTCAACCTACAGATTAAAATTTGGAAAAACGAATTCTGGTTTAATAGGAGTTTAACCTAAGAACTGCAAAAGAATATAGATTGGTAGGTTTTCAACCTACAGGTTTACTTTTTGAAAGATGAATGCGGTTCGATAGGAATTCAACCTAAGAACCGTGAAAAGAATATAGATTAGTAGAAATTCATCCTACAGATTGACTTATGGATGGTCTGAAGGGGATTCAAAATGAGAACTGTGAATTAGTAGGAATTCAACCAAAAGATCGCAGATCAATAGGGGCTCAAGCTAAAGATCAACTGGAAGAAAGGGGCCTAAAGGATTTCAACCTAAGGACTGCGAATTAGTAGGACTTCAACCTAAAGCTCGCTGATCAGTAGAGGTTCAACCTAAAGATCGAAAGAAATGGTCCTAAGGGATTCAAACCTAAGGACTTCGGATCAGTAGGACTTCAACCTAAAGCTCGCTGATCAGTAGGGGTTCAACCTAAAGATCGAAAGAAATGGTCCTAAAGGATTTCAACCTAAGGACTGCGAATCAGTAGGACTTCAACCTAAAGCTCGCTAATCAGTAGGGGTTCAGCCTAAAGATCAAAAGAAATGGTCCTAAAGGATTTCAACCTAAGGACTGCGAATCAGTAGGGCTTCAACATAAGGCTCGCTGATCAGTAGGGGTTCAGCCTAAAGATCGAAAGAAATGGTCCTAAAGGATTTCAACCTAAGGACTGCGAATAAGTAGGACTTCAACCTAAAGCTCGCGGATCAGTAGGGGTTCAGCCTAAAGATCGAAGGGAGAAATGGTCCTAAAGGATTTAAACCTAAGGACTTGCAAATCAGTAGGACTTCAACCTAAAGTTCATTGATCAGTAGGAGTTCAGCCTAAAAATCGACGGAAGAAATGGTCCTAAAGGATTTCAACCTAAGGACTGCGAATCAGTAGGTGATGTCTTCTTTATAATCGTTGTAATTTTGAAAAGATTTTTATATGAAAAACTTGTGAAAACCAGACATCAAATAATAAAAACCGGTTCTCACTAGTGGATGAGACCGGGTCGAACTCAGGGAACGGGAATATGTTGTATTCAAACACAGCAGTCTAAACTATTCTTTATTGCCGAATTTATTGAAGTGTAAAATGTTCAGAAAAGTAAAAACAACTAGCTATTACAACAAATGAATACCCTTCGCAGAGGGCGTAAAGTGCAATATTTACAAACCCAATTAAAATTCCTAATTCTAAAAATAAAAGCAAAAATTCTTCTATTCTTGCACTTCGTGTGTCGTGTAATCACTTCCGCTCCACTCCTGTGCGATCCTGCACAAATCAAAAGGACACGAGCAGTACAAGAGAAAGAAGTAGAAAATATACTAAACAGAACATACTAATTAACTAATTGCTAATACTAAAAAAAAACTAAAATATAGCATGAAAGAAATCTACATTACAAACAAAGATATGCTAATCAGTCAACTAAGCTAATTACAAAACAATTAACAACGAACTCATTACTTAACTAATCACTTAACTAATTTGATTAAAACAGTTAGCAACAACAATTTCAACAATGAAAAATCATAGTTAAATCATCCAACATACTTTGTATTTCAAGCATCCAAATCACATTGAAAATCAAACTCTCAAGTTGCAAACATCCACCGAATTTTCAAATGAATGTAATCTGTCTTTCTTAGGGAATTTCAGACTATAGGATTTAACTATTCATAACCGGCTGGAATAGATCCAGTTCTTCAATCACTGCTGGAATTCAATCACCATTTACAGCTCAACATTACAAAGATCAACTACATTAACTTCAATGGATGGCTATCAGAAGTCAGTGGCAGCCAACAGAGATCTGTCAAGCACAATCTTCAATCTAATTTCAAACAGTCGGTCACTAAAAAAAACAATCAGAGAAAAAAAATCAGTCACCGGAAAAACATTCCAGTAATCAAACTAATTACAAATCAGTTTCTCTAACACTCACATTGAAATCAATTTTTTCCAATACTCATTTGAATTTTTAAACAACACTCACATTTACCAGAAACTTCAATAAAATTGGTTTGAAATAACACTCGTGAAATGAAATTTAATTCCAAATAAAGCAGAGGATAACAATCGTGAAATACATTTCACGGTGGCTCAAGAATGAAACCACCGGATTCACCTCTTCACGGTAATCGTGAAGTTGTTCCAGTTAAATCAGGAGATTCTGGCAAGAGGAGTTCATTCAGGCAGAAGCATCACCGGATTAGTATTCCGACAGACTGGATTTCAATCCAGACCTCCTCTGATTGGTCGATATTAGAGAATCTATCGATGGATTTAGGCGTTACAAAGAGGATTCCGACAAAAGAACAACAGAAGAATCACCGGAAGAGGCACTGGCAGATTCCGACAGAATTTTTTTTAGTCTTGCAGATCTAGAATCTCACGGCAGGCTGAGGAGAAATTCCGGCGGCTGAAGCAAGAAATTCCGGCAATGTCATCTGGTCGATCTATATAAAAAAAAAACACAGGTCCGGCAGATCCTATTCCAACAGAGGCAATTGATCCAAACTTCTGATCGATTTAGCATTCAGATCCAATTCATTTTGAAAACAATAATCGATATGAGTAATAATAGTTCAATCGTATTTCTTCATTTCTTTGTTGGAAACAGTAAACACTTCAATAAAGCAATTTTGATCGATTTAAACCTTTGATTGACCAGACTTCATATAGTCGATCCATCCGATCTGGCTATTTAATCATCCGATTTCAATTACTAGTTGATCAGATGATCAACTAGTCTTTTCCAAAACCATCAGATGATCAAATTCCAACTATTAACCTCTGCTAATGTTTATGCTGAGGCTTTTGCAAAAAACTGAATTGCTGCTACTACTACTTTGCAGAAATGATGCTAGATCTTAAAGTACTTACTCTACTATTAATGAAAAACTAATTACTTCAGAAATTAAAAGATGAAAAGAAAACACATGAATGCTATGTAATATCTTGTTTTTCAGGTAGCATATATTACATAGCATTCATGTGTTTTCTTTTCATCTTTTAATTTCTGAAGTAGTGGTTCAACCTAAAGATCAAAAAGAAATGGTCCTAAAGGATTTCAACCTAAGGACTGCGAATCAGTAGGACTTCAACCTAAAGCTCGCTGATCAGTAGGGGTTCATCCTAAAGATCAACTGGAAGAAAGGGTCCTAAAGGATTTCAACCTAAGGACTGCGAATCAGTAGGACTTCAACCTAAAGCTCGCTGATCAGTAGGGGTTCAGCCTAAAGATCGAAAGTAATGGTCCTAAAGGATTTCAACCTACGGACTGCGAATCAGTAGGGGTTCAACCTAAAGATCAAAAGAAATGGTCCTAAATGATTTCATCCTAAGGATTGCGAATCAGTAGGGCTTCAACCTAAGGCTCCCTGATCAGTAAGGGCTCAGCCTAAAGATCGAAAGAAATGGTCCTAAAGGATTTCAAGCTAAGGATTGTGAATCAGTAGGACTTCAACCTAAAGCTCGCAGATCAGTAGGGGTTCAGCCTAAAGATCGAAAGAAAAGGTCCTAAAGGATTTCAACCTAAGGACTGCGAATCAATAGGAGTTCAGCCTAAAGATAGCTGATCAGTAGGAGTTCAGCGTAAAGATCGATTGGGTTAAGAAGAAATTTTGGTTTAAGAAGGGATTTAATCTATGAGTCATATTGGTTTGACAGAGGTTCAACCTATGGGCTTTTGATTCTATAGGAATTCAACCTAAAGATCTCAATTTGAGAATAAAGGATTCAACTTGTGGATTAAAATAGACCATCAGAGTTAAGCTCTATGTGGCCTGATTTTCAGGATCAACCCCTTATCCTGAATGGGGAAGAAATAAGATTTGCGAAGAACTGACGAGAAAAGATAGAAATTTATGGAAGATTTGACTAAAGAGGAGAATCAAGGAAATTTTATGGGAATCATTTTTATAAAAGAATTCTCACAGGTAGCATTGTTGCTTCTATGAGTGGTCTCAGGATTTATCCCTTATCCTGAAAGGGAAAGAAATAAAATTTCAACAAGAATTGATAAAAGGCTTGATAAAGAATCAAAAGAATCAAAAGAATCAGCAAAGCTTGAAAAATTTGATAAAGAAGAGATTTGGCAGAGATTAATGAAGCTTTAAAAAGATAAAAGAAAGACATTCAGGGCTATCCCTTATCCTGAAGCAAGAAGGACCTCGTAAGATGAGGTTTCGGGTTTATCCCTTAACTTGAAGGGGAAAAGAAGAAGGAAAAAGAAATACCTCATGGAAAAGAGGCATCAGGTTTATCCCTTAACCTGAAAGGGGTATTTTTGAAATAAGAATCAAGTAGAATTAATAAAATGGATGAACAATTAATAAAAATGAATAAAAATTGATAAAACTGATAAAGATGGAGAAACAAAAGGTTGATAAAAGTTGAGAAAAAGAGTTTGATCCTGCCTGCATGTGGGATCTTTAAAATGAGAGAAGAAGATGAGAAAATTATTTTTGGAAAGAAAGATTATCTGCGAGAGCTGATCTTTAAAAGGGGATCATTCACGAGAGATCATCATGAGGGTTAATTTTTTGAAGCAATGATTTGAAAACCAATTTTTTAGAAAATATGATCAACACGAAGGTTGATCTTTGAAATGTAATGATTTGAAATCAATTTTTAGAAAATATGATCAACACAAGGGTTGATCTTTGAATGCAATGGTTTGAAAACCAAATTTCAGAAAAATATGATCAACGCAAGGGTTGATCTTTGAATGCAATGGTTCGAAAACCAATATGATCAACACAAGGGTTGATCTTTGAAATGCAATGGTTCAAAAACCAAATTTTTAGAAAATATGATCAACACAAGGGTTGATCTTTGAAATGCAATGGTTTGAAAACCAAATCTTTAAAAAATATGATCAACACAAGGGTTGATCTTTGAAATGCAATGGTTCGAAAACCAAATTTTTAGAAAATATGATCAACACAAGGGTTGATCTTTGAATGCAATGATTCGAAATCAATTTTTAGAAAATATGATCAACACGAGGGTTGATCTTTGAATGCAATGATTTGAAATCAATATGATCAACACAAGGGTTGATCTTTTGAAGTGCAATGGTTCGAAAAACCAAATTTTTGGAAAAGATGATCAACACGAGGGTTGATCTTTGAAAAAGGTTTGGACTAAAATATGAAAAAAGTTCATGATTTTTGAAAACCCTCATAGGTAATATCATTTCTCTCATGAATGATGTCAGGATTGTCCCGCATTTTTTAAAAGAATAGGAATTTGATGACAACAGAATATTTTGAAGTGCAAATGAAAATTTAAACAATAAAAGATGCCTCAATACTAAGAAAAGAAATAAGAATTGAACCTCAAAGATAGGAAGGAAATTGACATTTCATTTATAAGCAAAATTGATAGCAAAGACCAAAATATTTACAGGTATTTTTGACCAAAAGGTCACAAGAGACTCAGGCTGACTTGCCCTTACAGGATGGTTTGGTAAAGAAAAGGGAGGATAACAGAAAAGGCTCTAGTATCATCGGCTTTTTGAATGATCTGGAGAAAGGCTATGTCCGAACAGCGGGCTGCTCTTCAGTTTTCTCTTCTATCAGAAGGTGTTTATCGATGCAGTCCTGGACGATATTTTTCAGAATGAAACAGTGCTCTGTGTCGTGCCCCACTACTTGGTGATACTTGCAGAACTGTTCCTTGAAACTGCCCAAGACTACTGAAGGACCGACAGCTTTTGGCAGACGAATCATATTCTTTGTGAGCATATATTCCAGAACCTCATCGAGTGTCTGCTCCAAAGGGGTGAATTCACGGTCAGGACCCCAATCCTTGCGCTTTGGTTTTTCCTGATTCTTTTCTCGCTGCTAAAAATTAGATTGGGAAGGCTTATTGTTGTTGGAAGACCTTCTTTTTTGACCTCTGAATCCTTCTGAATTGTTGACATGATCATCCTTGTTACCTTTGTTGTCGGATGAGAGACCAGCGAAAAGAGTGAAATGGGCTTTCTTCTTTGCATCTTGATTGCCCCTTGCCAGAGTGGTACCGTCATAGACTCCGTTATCTATTCCCATCTCGAGCCATTCAGCTCGCTCAGTCAACTCAATAAATGACTTGGAAGGGTATGGGAAAATGAGGCTTTTCAGGGGTTGAGAGAAGTTATTGAGGATGAGTTGAAGGGCATGCTCTTCTGAAATGGGGGCTCTCATCTTGTTGCAGGTATCTCTCCACCTACGGATGAAATCTATGGCCTTTTCGTTGTCATCCTGCCTCAAATTGCATAAGTGATTGAGGGTTGGCGGTGCCTCAGTATTGAACATGAATCTTTCTACAAACAGGTTGACAACTTTATCAAAATCACGCAGCTCGATAGGGTTGATGTGCTCCGCATACCACTTAGCTGCTATGCCCTCCAAACTGCGAGAAAAGCACAAGAAGAGGGCCCGATTGTCTTCACTGAACCTATCACATTCGGCGAAGAACATTGCGAGATGGGCCTTTGGGTTGCTGGACCCATCGAACTTAATAAATTTTCAGGGTAGATCTTCCAGGCTGCTGTCCCCATCTAAACCAAGGTAGAAGTCCTGTCTGGTATATATCCTCTTTCCCTTATCTTGGATCTGTAGATCTTTGACCATCTTAGTCAATACTTGAACTGAATTTTCTGCCGGGACCCCATCTTTAGGCTTGTTGACTGATTCGGGTTTCTCTGCTACCTTCTTGACTTGTCGCAGTTGTTTTGGGACGAATACAAACTGCTCTTCTTCAGAATCCTCTCTTGCTGACTCTGTGCCTTCAGAGGTACTGTCCTGCTGAATTTTCTTTTTGTTGATCCTGACATGCTTCTTCACTGGCTTCCTTTTGACCTTGGTTTTAGAGGATGTTTTCTTTGATCCTGCCCCAGCTTGCTCGGACATCATTTTTGCCATCATCTTTTGAAAGATTTTATACATCGTCGAGTCTACATCATCCTTATCTGAATCATGTTTTTTGGATAACCTAGAAGAGTTCATCTCTTCCACTTCGTTGTCATTATGTTGCTGAGCTGCCCTTCTCCCTGCTCTCGTTTGAACCATGATTGGAATTGTTGGTGTTTTCTGAAGAATAAATGAAGGGTTCAGATCAAAGAAATTTTGAAAGGAAAAGAGAATTTTAAAAAGATCTCTCGATAAAAAGGATTTTATATGAAGAAGATGGAATATACGAGGAAGAGTATTTTTGAAGATGAATGACAAGACCTTGAATATTTTTGAAAAATTGCAGGCAGGATCAAAAGAATTTAAATAAATCAGAAGAAGAAGAATACGCCTGGACTTTTGAAAGATAGGGGAAAGAATTTAAAAGAATGTCCAGGGTTTAAGAAATTTATGAGAGAATAAAGAAATAAGAAATATACCATCCTGGATTTTGAGAAAATAAAAGAATTTTTATGAAATAAATATCCAAGGTTTTGAAAAGATAAAAATTTTCAAGATAATATCTAGAAAAAAAAGAATCAATTTATACAAGCAATGATGCACAAAATAGCATTCCCTAGAAGCTGACTCTAAATGCAAATTTTGAAAAGGCTCGTAGGACCTTAATCCTAACTTCTAAGGTTTAGATCATCTGATTCCAATCAAGATACGCCAATATACTCAAGTCGAAGCTCGAAGTACGTGGCGTAAGAATATTTCTCCGGTTCTAAGGTAATGGCTTCCCAACATCCTTGAGCACCTACCGATATACCTTAGACTATGGCCCTTAGGTACGTGGTAGGGGGGCGCGAACCCAAATAGGTGGTTCAGTTGTGAGGCTCTCTCCCGAACTATGGTTCAGTGAGACAGCCCAGCAATGTGAAGACCGGGACAATATAGGTAGGGAGGTTTTCAAAAATATGCTCAACATGCCAAAAATCAGATGGCTCTAATGCAAGTCCTAAAGAGATAGAATTTAAATGAAAAGAAACATACACTTGCATACATTGTTTGCATTCAATCCCTAAAATTGAGGAGAGTTGTATTTCAAACTTAAATCTAATGTGAACATGAAATAATCTCCTCAATATGGTCCTACCAAACCATACTTAGATCCTATATGCATTATGTCAGCTTAGGACAGAGTCTAGGCTCCTAAGGTTTGCATGGAAATGGAGCTGACATTTAGAGAATAAAAACTTAGATAATATCAAAGCAAAGCAAAAGGCAAAAATTCGACCGGACGGAGACGAGTCCCATCACGGTCGCCAAAACTGTGATCATCGCAAAAAAAAATTCTCTCTTGTGGTTTATCTTTTTTCCTTCTCTTTTCCTTTCCAGCCTCTATTTCCTCCTTTTTTGAAGGGAGGAAATAGAAGAAATAAAAGAAGAGAGAAGAGAAAAGAATAGAGAGAAGAGGAATTCTTTTGCGGGGTCTCACTTGACCTTAATTTTGAAAATATTTAGGAAAATAACTCGCCTCCGTTTTGAAATATTTGCGGGAAAACTGGGAGACGGGATTCGCTCGTCGGTACGAGGTTCGACTGTTCCTGGCACCTTTACCAGGGGTAATCGAACCAAGGGTCGAATTCATGCCTTTTGCTTTGCTAAGAATTTATTCTAAGTTTAGATGCACAAAGAATCATGCTTGTGCGAATGCGAAGATGTATGCTCTTTTTGAAAATGATTTGAAATTTTCCAAGTGTTTCTGAGATGAATCTGATGATAGAGTGAAGAGATGGTTTCTAACTTAGAACTTAAGATTTAAAGTTCTAAGTTTTTGGAATAATCAAAAGCTTGGGAAAATAAATCTGGATTTGGAAAGAGATGATTTTGAAGTTTGAGATAAAAGAAGAAGAAAGGAAAATTCAAAGTCATAAATGGACTTTGAATGAGGATAGAGATGTAATGGAATTGAATTATAACTTTGAAGTTTTTGAAATCAGAATAAAATGTGAGAATTCTAAATAGAATTGAGAAATAAAATTTGATTTGAAAGTTGGGAATTCGAGATAGAATTTGAATCCAAAGTCTGGATTTTAAATCGAGATCAAAATTTGAACTCTAGATTTAGAGTTTGAAAAATGGGAATTGGATTTGAATTTTGGGGTGAAATGGAATTGGATTCTAGAATTGGAATCCAATGATGAAATTTGGATCTGAAATTTTGAATGGAATTGGATTCAAGATTTGGAATCCAAGATGAAATTGGGATCTGAAATTTGAGATCCAAAGTAAAGTTGGATTCTGGATCCTAAGATGGAATTGGATCTGAAGTCTGAGATCCAAAGTAGAATTGGGTTCTGGATCCTAAGATGGATTTGGATATGAAGTCTGAAATCCAAAGTAGAATCGAAATTTAGATCCTAAATGGAATTTTGGATCTTAAGCCTGAGATCAAAAGTGAAATGGGGATCTGGATCCTAGAATGGATTTTGGATCTGAAGTCTGAGATCCAAAGTGAAGTCGGGTTCATACTTGGAAATCTGGATCCAAGTTGAGATCTAACTTTGGATTTTGGAATTTCAAAATTGATTTGAGGATGAATTTCAAAGTCAAATTGGACTTTGAATTTGAAACTTGAATTTGGAATTTAGAAAATGAATAAGGAATTTTAAAGTTAAATTGAACTTTGAATTTGATTGGAGTTTTGAATATAAAATGAACTTTGGAATTTCAAAGTTAAATTGAACTTTGAAATCTGATTTGATTTGGAATTTTTGAATACAAGATGAATTTGAAATCTCAAAGTAAAATTGGATTTTGAGATTAAAAAATGAAGAGATGAATAGGATTTTACAAGAACTGAAGATTGATTGAAGAAGATATCAACATCACTTGGATTTTTGAAAATGGAATTTTGGAAACATGATGCAGTTCTATCCTAAGTGATGAATGAATTTAAAGAATTTAAAATTGGATTTTGAAAAGCATATCCATTCTTTAAATGAATTAGGAATGAGGTTGAAGATATAATATATCCCTGACTATGGTCATTGGATATATTATATAGTAACCACATTTAAATTCAAGTGAAAAATAAAATACATTTTTAGTGCTTTTATAGAATTTAAAATGAAACTAACTCTCAATATACCTTGACTATATCCATTGGTATATATATTGAATTAATTTTAAATTAAATTCTGATAAAAGAGGAGAATATAAAATAAAATAAAATATGATGATTTTGAAAAGGATCCAGTGTGGATCCAGTGTTATTTTATAAAAGATAAAAACACTAAGTCTTGTTTACATCCTGACTATGGACATTGATGTAAATCATCAACTTAGAATTAATTACCTCTTACGAAATGGTGCACGTGCCATTCGTATTGCCATTTGTGAGAATTTGAGAAATAAAGGCAAAAAAAAATGCATGAAAAACAAGTAATTCATGATGTTTACAATGCTCATTCATTCTACCTAAAGTAGAAAATGTAGATTCTCATTAAGATCTAAATTATTACAAGGTTTACATTTGAAAATACAAATCTTAAGTGATGATGCTCTCCTCAGATCCCCTGCAAAACACTTGATTAATATGAAAAAATAGAAAGAAATTGCATATATCACATGGATATCTAAAAAAAAAAAAAGTTCATATATCAAGACATAAATGATGGAAAAGATGAAAGGGATATACATACCTATATACATGTATATAAGTATATATGTCTATACATATGTATATATATACGCATATATATATACATATATATATATATATATATATATATATATATATATATATATATATATATATATATTGGGTATATACAATGGGTGAAGTCAAGAACCAGCATGGTCCGAGGTGAATCATCATGAAATGTGGTAATTCTTGATAATTATCCACAGAAAAGAAGAGATATGGTGGTTCATTGGGAACTGCCATAAAAAAATGCAGCAACTATGGTAGTTCATTTGTTGAACTACCATGGAGGGAAAGAAGATACAGTGGTTCATAGTGAACCACTATATATAAAAAAAAAAATGCAGCAACTATGGTAGTTCATTGTTGAACTGCCATAAAGGAAAAAGAAGGATGATCATGGTAGAATGATTTCATTAAGAAGATGATTTGTTTATAAGTGCTAATGAATTTAAACGAAGGGATGATTATCTAATGTCTAGCAGATCTATGAAAAGACGCAACTGACTATCCGCACGCAGTAGAATCATAAACATAAAAAGAAATATATACAACTACAGAATCGAAAAACATGAAATTGTGACAAGTAGTGGAGACCCTTTCACTCATATTTTTGAAGCTGCAAACGAAGTTTGTTGCCCTCTCCTACTAGTTTCTGAACAACATTCTGATGGAGGATAAACACAGTAACACATACCCGACCCAAACAAACTGTAACTTTTATAGCTAGACTAATGTTCACCTATAGTAATTTCTGCATGAAAAAGACCTTTTCAAAGGGGAGGCATCAACCACCCTGTTCTGCAATATAATTGTACTTTTGACTGCGAAATTCTATGATGATTCCATTAAACTATTGAACAGTATATATCAAATATTGATAAAAGCCTGACCTGGAATATTTAGGTTCACCACACAGAAGGCCGGATCTGAAAGCACAAAAAAAAATGCACAGCAACAACTAGCATGAACAAACTAGGATGAGCAACTGCTGCCCCAACTTTAAAAAAGGACATGTCAATTGCAACCAGCATTCCGTCATATGGGGAGACAAGTTTAAATGCACAGGAGTGTGACTGGATGAGGCACCAGCGGATCAGAGTTAGTTTATTTTAACCCTGCAGTTATTTGGAGCGGAGATCGCCAACTTCTCCATTATGAGAGATACTTTTTAGAAATTTTCCAACATCTTCTACAATGAGAAACACAGTTCTTTCTAACTGAATTTGTATCATTTCAATCTCTCTTGGTAAAATAAATAGCACAGGCAGATATTCTCATACTGTACCAGTTAGTATCATACGAGGTGTGCGAAATTGCAACTTGATCATAGAAACAGCTAGCATGTTCTGTGAAACCAAACAATTAAAATCAATCAATCAGCTCAACTTATTAGCTGCTCCTCCCTTAGAATCATCACAAAATGTACAAAATTTGCAACTTTCACTATGGTTCTAGAAATCCCTTCTTCGCTGGGTTAATCATCTTCATGATAGACAAGTATTATATACAGGAAAAGACATAGTTCATGTATGACCTCTTTTTTTTAGATTTTTGCAAGTTTTGAAAAACCGACAGTACACGATGAGTCCACATAACTAGGTGATCTTTTCTATGATAATGGATGATAAATGTAATGATTTACATAATAAAATGAGAAAGCAAAGTCCCTTCAATTCATAACAAGAGATTTTATTAGGTTAGGAATCTACCTGAATACTCATATCCAGCAAAACAAAGTTTTAACAGATGCCTCTTGCATAAAAGCTGACTCAGCAGGTCAGAAGAGATACCTTTTTTTTTGTTTGATGTGCCTTACTTTCTTCCGACCCCCCTTTCTCTTTTTTTTTTGAGAAAGACCTCACGTAAGCCGGAAGCATTCCAGCATATAGGATATCCGCATGTCAGGTCGAATGCCTCAATGGGGAACTGTTGCAAACCCTCAGGTGGAATCTGAGGATTCTGAAGAGCACGATGGATTGCAGCAACCCACAAGGCTAATGTATTGTAGGTGGTAAGAGGATATCACCCATATTATGGATGATGTATTGCAAAAATTGATAGCATCCTTAACGATATAACAACTTCCTTTATTGATGAAAATCTTAAATTCATCGATCCTTCAAATTCAATATACTAACTAACAGATCAACCCCAAATATCGGATTTAGAATTTCATAATAATGGATTGATTTCTGCTGCTCAGGTCCATAAGGAATAAAAAAAAAAAAAAGCAAATCCATTCAGCCAGATCTCGGTTTGGGAGTGGACAGGTTAACACGATGTTCCATATCATGTGCAGGATGCTACCCCATCTCGGACTCGAACATTGAAGCAGACGACATTGGGACTTAGAGATATGCAGAGGGTCAGAAATGGGGATGACATACAGACGTTCATACACAGGAGGTCATTGATGCAAATAACACAAAATTGCAAATAACACTGAAACTGGAAATCAAAACGTAGAATAAATAATCTGATATGAACATCAGGAGTAAATAATAAAAAAAATGATGAAAACCAGAAACGAGACTGGACATATTCACATTCAAATCTTGCCTAAGCATAAAGAAAATTTTGAGAAAAGAGAACAAATGATATTGGAATCGTGTTCCATTTGCTGTAGCAATGAGGGGTCGATCCTGCTATATGCAGATCGATCCCTCCCGTACTGCCGAATAATCAGAAAAAAATTAAAACAGAAGAGAGTAATAATAAGAAAATTTTGCAAAAATCAAAGAGAAAAAGGGAAAACTGATGAAAAATTAGAAGACAATAGGTAATAGGAGATGTGGAGAAAGGGGTCTCTTGCCTTTTCTACAGGGATTCTGAATGATAGCCCTCGAATCAGGTTGCAGGAGTTTGATGTTTGCAGAAATTTTGAAAGAAGGGATCGAGCTTCTTCTCTTCTATTCCGGGAGCCTTCTGCTAATGGAGAAGAGGAGAGGATCAGTGGGAGAGGGCGGAATTTCCTCTGTAGTTTGCCATTTGCCGGAGATTGAGAGGAGGCCTGGTGCCAATGACCGATCAGAAGCTTGAGGAACGATACTCGGCTGCCAAATTTCGATGTTCTGAGATGGGAACCTTTTAGAAGAGAAGGCAGAAAGAAGATAAAAGGGGAAGAAAAGGATGCGCGAAACGATGGAGGGGTGATAACATATGTAGAGAGGAAGAGGGTGCCGGGGCGAAGATGGATGCCCTAGGGTTTCCTCGTCATGCCCCTCTTAAGGAGGGGGGTGAAGGTTCGGGAATGGGTCGACGGTTGAAGATGAAGGGCGATGGAAGGGGGTTCGAGGGCGAGAGATGGATGGTGATGGAGGGTTTCGGTGGTTCTGCAGGAAAGGGAAAGAGGTAAGAGTGAGGGGGGCGGCTTCCTTTCGCCGCTTCTTCGCTTACGAAGGGTTTTAAAACCCTAAAAAGAGTTTTTGCGGAGGAGCCCCTCTAATTTTTGATATTTTGCAAAGTGGGGGCTCCCGAGGCTTTTAGCAAAATTAATTTCAAAAAAGACTTCAAAAACATTTGCTTTCTCGTAGTTTTTCCAATTTTTTTGGTTTCTTGTGTTATTTCTCAATTTTTTTGTATTTTTAGAATAAAATCCTAAAAGACAAAGATTAAAATTAAATTTTTTTGTGTTTTTGCAAAGACATTTACAAAAGGGAATTTTTCTGAGAATTAAAAGCTATTTTTGGGGAAATTTCTTCAGAAAATGCATTTGGATCCGGATTTTGAGGAAATATGGATTTCAAGCACTGGATTCGGATCTGGAATTGAATTTGAATATATTAATATGGAATTTAATCCAGAAAATCTGAAGAACGATTGAAATTTAGCTTTGGTTTTCTCAGAAAGTGGAACCAGGGGCAAAAGGGGTCATTTTTACAAAATTTTGAAAAAATTGGGGTGTTCACAAGAATACAAGGAAATATTACATAATCACAGCTGCACAAACAAGGATGTGCACACAACACTCTCTAAAGGCTGACTCTAAATGCAATATTTAAAATGGCTTATAGGACCTTAATCCTAACTCTATGGTTCAGATCATCTGATTCTGATCAAGGTATGCCGATATACTCAAGCTGAAGCTCGAAGTACGTGGCATAGAAGTAATTCTCCGGTTCTAGGGTAAGGGCTTCCCAACATCCTTGAGCACCTACCGATATACCTCGGACTATGGCCCTTAGGTACGTGGTAGGGGGGCGCGAACCCAAATAAGTGGTTCAGTTGTGAGGCTCTCTCCCAAACTATGGTTCAGTGAGACAACCCAGCAACGTGAAGACCGGGACAATATAGTTAGGGAGGTTTTTTGAAAACATGTTCAGCATGCAATAAAATTAAAAGGCTCTAATGCAAGTCCTAAAGAGATAGAATTTAAGTGAAAAGAAGCATATACTTGCATACATTGTTTGTATTCAATCCCTAGAATTGAGGAGAGTTGTATTTAAGACCTAAGTCTAATGTGAACATGGAATAATCTCCTCAATATAGTCCTACCAAACCATACTTAGATCCTATATGCAATGATGTCAGCTTTAGGATAGAGTCTAGGCTCCTAAGGTTTGCATGGAAAATGAAGCTGACATAGAAGAATAAAGACTTAGAAAATATTAAAGCAAAGCAAAGGCATAGATTCAACCGGACGAAGACGGGTCCCATCACGGTCGCCAAAACTGTGATCATCGCAAAAATTTTCCTCTCTAGTGGTTTCTCTCTCTTCCTTCTCTTTTCCTTTCCAACCTCTATTTCCTCCTTTTTGAAGAGAGAAAATAAAAGAAAGAAAAGAGAGAGAGAATAGAAAAGAAAGAAAGAAAGAGAGAGGAATTCTTTAGCGGGTTTTCACTTGACGTTGATTTAAAAATATTTAGCAAATAACTCGCCTCCGTTTTGAAAATATTTGCGGGAAAAATGGAGAGACGGGATTCACTCGTCGGTACGAGGTTCGACCGTTCCTGGCGCCTTTACTAGGGGTAATCGAACCAAGGATCGAATTTATGCCTTTTGCTTTGCCTAAATATTATCTAAGAATTTATTTTAACCCTAAATGCATAAAGAATCATGCTTGTGCAATGCAAAGATGTATGCTCTTTTTGAAAGATGTTTTGAAAACTTCCAAGTATTCTGAGATGAACTTGATAATGGAGTGAAGAGACGATTTCCGAATGATTGAATCTAATTTAGAACTTGAAATAGATCAGAGAAGTTCTAAGTCTTTTAAAATAATCAGAGTTGGGAAAATAAATCTTTGAATTTGGAAAGAATGATTTGAAGCTAAAAATGAAAGAAAATGGAGTTTCAAAGTTAGAAATGGACTTTGAATTTTAAACTTAGAATGAAGATAAGGAAATGAGTATTTGAAGTGGAATTGAATTTCAAATTTGAAATCAGGATGGACTTGGGAAATCCAAATGGTATTTAAAAAATGGAAACGGATTTAGAAGGTTCAGGTAAGATCTGAAATTGGATTTGAAATCTAGAATTGGGAATGGAATTGGATTCCCGATCCTAAAATGAATTCTGGATCTTAAAACGGATTTTGGATTTGAAGTCTGAGATCCAAGGTAGAATTGGGTTCTGGATCCTAAAATGGATTTGGATCTGAAGACTGAGATCCAAGGTAAAATTTGGGTTCTGGATCCTAAAATGGATTTGGATCTGAAGTCTGAGATCCAGGATGGAAGTTGTGTTCTGGATCCTAAAATGGATTTGGATCTGAAGTCTGAGATCCAAAAGTGGAATTGGATTCTGGATCGTAAAATGGAACTGGATCTGAAGTCTGTGATCCAATGTAGAGTTGGACTCTGGACCCTAAGATGGATTTTGGATCTAACTTTGGACTTGGAATTTTTAATTTTGATTTGAGATTTTGAACTTTGAATATATAAATGAATTTCAAAGTCAAATTGGACTTTGAATTTGAAAACTTGAATTTTGGAATTTAGAAAATGAATCAAGAATTTCAAAGTTAAATTGAACTTTGAATTCGATTGGAATTTTTGAATATAAAATGAATTTGAAATCTCAAAGTTAAATTTGAACTTTGAGATTGGAAATGAAATAGAATTGAAAATGAAAAGATGAATTGGATTTTATAAGAATTGAGGATTGATTGAAGAAGATATTTACATCACTTGGAGTTTTGAAAAAGGAATTTTTGAAAATATGATGCAATTCTATCCTAAATGATGAATGAATTTTAAATTTTGAAAATGGATTTTGAAAACCGTATTCCATTCTTTACATGAATTGAAATAAGATTGAAAATATAATACATCCTTGACTATGGTCATTGAATGTATTATATAATAATCTATATTTAAATTCAGGTGAAGAATAAAACATATTTTTGTGCTTTTATAGAGTTTAAAATGAAATTAACTCTCAATATACCCTGACTATGGCCATTGGTATATATATTGAGTTAATTTTAAGTTAAATCCTAATAAAAGAAGAAAATATTTGAAAGTATGATGATTTTTGAAGAAGATCCAGTGTAGATCCAATGTTATTTCATAAAAGATGAAAATCCTAAGTCTTGTTTACATCCTGACTATGGCCATTGATGTAAATCATCAACTTAGGATTTAATCACCCCTTATGGAATGGTGCACGTGTCATTCGTGTTTCACCATTGTGAGAATTTGAAACAAAAGGGAAGAATGATATGACAATGGATAATTCCTGATATTTACATGCTCATTCATTCTATCTACAACAGGAAATGTAAATTCTCATTAAGATTTAACTTATTACAACATATAAAATTGAATTTACAACTCCAAGTAATGATATTTTCCAATGTTCCCTGCAAAACGCTTGGTTGGTATAAAGTGAGAAGAAAATGGAAATGGCAAAATATTCACATTGAATCTAAGGATACCGATAACTAGGTGGACATGCCTAAATATAAAAGAATGCACATATGAGAGGCAATGGCATATTCTGTATTCATGAGAAAATGCGCATATATACATGTATATATATACATATATATATACCGAAGACCTATATGTAGGAAGGCATATGTAATGGGTGGAGGCAAGGGCCAGGATGGTCCAAGGTGAACCATCATGAAGTGCAATAGCCATAGCAGCTCATGATGCATTACTTATGGAAATAAAAGGCTACAGTGGTTTCTTGTGAACCACTGTGAAAAGAATGACAATTATGGTAATCCTTGGTGAAACATTATAACATTGAAAAGGCCACAGTGGTTCCTTGTGAACCACTGTGAAAAAGAATGTCAGTTATAGTAGTTCTTGGTGAACTACTATAACCATAATAAAAAAAAAACCCACAGTGGTTCCTTGTGAACCACTGTGAAAAGAATGAATCCAATGTCCTATGGTGAGATTTGTGGTCATATACAGGATCTGATATTTTTAGAAGATCATCTTTAAGGTTTTAAGGAATCCCAGACGCAAACACAAGAAGGTAAACTGCAAAGTTTTGCACTGTTCAGAGAATTTTCAATGCAACTTTTTCCTGTAAGACGGGGTGAAGGCCAAATATCTAGAGTGAGTTGAGCCATCAATTCATCCATGCCATATGAATGCTGAACTCAAAATGATTAAAATGGGTCAAATGAAATAACACCAGATTAGTTCACAGGATCTTGAGACATTTGCTCAATCGCCACATGTTAACACCAGCTCCATATTCACAGAGAATTTGTGAAATGAATAACAAACGACTTGCCACAGATATCAGTGAAAGCGAAGGATAACGACTTTTAGATAAAATCTTGGGTTCTGCTTCTTCCTTCCAGTTTGGATGGAGTAACTCAGATGCACCCCTGTGCACCAACACATGGGTAGGTATGATAAGAGAATCCTGAAACTGGTGCCCTACGATGCTACCATTTTCACATAATATAACAGTTTTAGAAGCGTGTCCTTGTTTCAAATTCATGCTTTTCCTAACAGACCTAGGGCAGCGACAATAGGAATGTCGCAGGTGTGTGATATCCCTGTTTGCGGGAAACGTGAAGATAAATGGGCGAGGCATAATATATAGGGGTATCTGGTGAAGTATGGTCTAAGTGGGGTGGAGGATATTGTACAAGATGGTGCCGAGCAGGACATCTGGCGACACTCTTTGCTGATAAAGATACTTCTGTAAAGAGACCATTACAGATCTGGGGAAGGCCTTGATGCTATGACAGAGTATAGGCATACTAATGTAATTAGTTCAACAAATTTAATGTCTAACATCAATTACTAATGGAAGCCAGAAAATGAGGCTAATGTGAAATGCTACCTTCAGTAATGAATATTGACTGTATAAAGAATTACATGAGTATGAGACAATATTAAATGGAAACCAGATCCACTATTAGGCTCAACCGATTATAGGGTATCCAATGCCATACTGGGTCATATTACAGTAAAAGTGTAAGCCATTCATGGATTCAACAGTTCTATAGTAAACCGATGCTTCAAAAGGGAACACAACATATTTGAGGAATTCAAGCAGTAGATGAGAGGGGTAAAGGGCTCGCACCTAATCACCACCACCTGATTTGCGGCTTAGCCCCTGCAAAAAAAAAAAAATTTAGTCAGATCGATAGCATACGAATTGACTCTACATAGTATCTTCATGAGTTGGGAGGAATATGATGTAAGTTAATGAATGGGCATGATATGGCTTTGGTTAGATAGTATATGATGAAGAGATGGAAATGAAGGCAAATGCTAGAAATGCTATTAGTGATTGTGACGTTGCAGATGAGGATGGAAATGATATGCTGGGCGAGATGACTGTCATCAGAACTTCACTTTATCATATGATATAAAAATGAAATGATTACAATGTAGCATAAAAGAAAACCAAAAAAAAAAACTGATGCGAAGATGCAACCAAATGCCAATATAAAAAATGAGTGAAACCTATATTCTCAAGAACTCACAAAGGAAAGTGCAAAGAGCAATTCCACTTGTATGAGACTGTTCGGATATCCGAACTCTTTATTGAACCGGATTTCACATTTGTTCATGTTTTCGGCCCTCCTTGGAGGATGACCAGAGGCACACAGCCGTGTGAACGTTTTTTTTTTTTTGGTTCAATATCAAAAAAAAGCTCTTCTCATTATGTCTCCAGGCAACTTGCAGAGGCCATTAAGTTACCTCTATGTTTTCACGCTTAGTTATCCTGCAGATCGAAACAAGTGGAACAAAACAAATGACAAGGAAATGCATAACGGAGAAACAATAGGCTGAACTGTAAAATGTACAAATGGGGAATAGTAAAAGAAATTGGTACAACAGATCGTAAAGGGAGAATAGCATAAACATAAGTTATAATAGCAGTAAATGATTAACACACATCGACTATTAAACTCAGAAAGAAATAAACATTCTAAGAGGAATACCCTCTGAACATATGTTCAATACCATGAAACCAGAGCAAATCACCAAGAAAATAGAGACAAACACATAAGATATGTCGGGATGGTGAATGGATATCAGCGATGCTTCATTATGTAGGTACGAATGGATTTTAAGGGATTTAGCATTATATGAATACGAGCAGGAAATAAACTGCAGAAAAGAAAGAAAAAGTGTTGGGATGATAGACTCATCTCTATTGCTATCGCATGTTTGTAGATCGATTTTGCTATGGGCAAAACGATGCTACAGGGATGCCTTAATGTGGTAAAATAAATAATAATAATAAAAAAAAAGAAAATAAGATAAAACCCACAAAGAATAGAGGGGACGAGGTACAGTAGAGGCAGAGAAGCAGGTTTTTGCAGAAAGTTCTAAAGGAAAGAGGCACGGTCATTCACCTGTGGTTCTTCTTGATGGAAGGTCGACCTTTGGTGGCTTCCGCTCTGCTGACAGAGGATCGTCCTTCTTCTACCAATTGGGGAGAACCAGAGAAAAAGAAGAAGGAGAGGGGATAAAAAAAAAGGGCGCAATGGCGGGGTGGAAAACCAGATGCTCTTCGTGATGAACAAGGGATGATGTACCGGTGAAAAGGAAAAACCAGCCTCCCCTTTCACCCTTCTCGATGTTCCTTTATATAGGAAGAGATGAACCATCGAGAAGGCGAGGGTTTGTTGGTGATAGAGGGCAGATTGTCTCGAGCCATCGATTGGAGGGTGACGATTTGAGGGAGAAGGTGGTTCGAGAGAGGTTGTTGCAGATCCATGGTTGAGAAAGGGGGAAGGCTTGTGAGGACGTCCGATGGGAAGGACCCTTCTGAAAGGGGAAGAGAGGCGCCGCCCCTGGGCCTCCGACCTCCTCTCGCCAAGGGTTCTCAAAAACCCTAAAAGGACTTTCCCCGAGCCCCTTTTGATTTAAAATATTTATAACAAGGGGGGCTCTTTTCGGGATTTTTCAAAAAGGTGGTTTTTCTTAAAAAGGGATATTTTCAGAAAGAGGTTTTCAAAAACCGATTTTTGTTAGATATATTTTCTTTTTTTTTTCTTTGCATTTTCCATTTTTTTTTGTATTTTTGGAATAAAAATCTAAGAATTTATGAGAAAATAAAGATTAAACACTATTTTTTTTTGTATTTTTCTGAGAAATATTTACAAAAGTGTTTTTCCGAGAATTCTAGGCCATTTTGGGGAAATTTCTTCAGAAGGATGGGTTTGGACCCAAGTTTTGAGAAAATGTTCGAGTTTTAAACCTCGAATTGAGAAATACAATTCGATGGATCCAAACGGATACCAGACAAACTGTCTGAGCTTTTTCAAAAAGTTAGTTTTGAAATTTCTTGAATTTGATTTTAAACATTGGACAACGAAGCTTAGATTTGGATTTTGATCTAGATCCGGATCCGAAATTGAGTCAGATATGTAAAATGAATTTAATTTCAACAAGATTTGAGAAATAAAATGGAATTTAGATTAAAATCGACTCAATTACCCAGAAAATGGGGTTAAAGGGCAAAAAGGGGATATTTACAATATTTTGAAAATTTTAGGGTGTTCACACCTGCCAATCAGAGAAAACTGCGAATCTCTGACACATTTTGAGGCTGCATCTAGCCTAGAACTGCTTTAACCTTAGCTGGATCGACTGACACTTCATCCTTGGATATCACGTGACCAAGAAACATAACTCGCTCAAGCCAAAACTCGCACTTGGAGAACTTGGCAAACAACTGATGCTCATGAAGAGTACTCAAAACATTACACAAGTGCTCTTGATGCTTCTCAGGACTCTCTGAGTAGACGAAAATGTCGTCAATGAACACGATCATGAACATATCCACAAATGGACGAAAAATCTGATTCATCAGATCCATGAATGCAGCTGGTGCATTCGTGAGGACAAAAGGCATCACCACGAACTCGTATAAACCATACCTCATTCGGAAAGTTGTCTTCTCAATGTCTTCTTCTCGAATACAAAGTTGATGATAACCTGACCTGAGGTAAATCTTCAAGAAAATTTTTGCCCTCTGCAACTGATCGAAAAGATCTTTGATCCTGGGTAACAAATATTTGTTCTTGATCGTCGCTTGATTGAGCATTCGATAGTCGATGCACAACCTCAAGGATCCATCCTTCTTCTTCACGAACAACACTGGTGCTCCCCATGGAGAAGCACTGGGTCGAATAAAACCCTGATCTAAGAGTTCTTCCAACTATTGCTTCAATTCCTCAAGCTCTGCCGAAGCCATACGGTAAGGTGCCTTGGAAATAGGAGTAGTTCCAGGCAACAACTCGATACAAAATTCGATTTCTCGTTTCGGAGATAAACCAGGTAATTCCTCTGGAAACACATCAGAAAATTCTCGGACCACGTCCAAGTCATCAATCGAAACCATCTCATGTTCGACTGGGGTAATACTGACAAAAAATGTAGTACTCCCGTTCAGCAAATACTTCTGGGCCTTGAAGGAAGAGATCATACGACTATCGCGCAAGGGTCGAGGAAGCTTGATCTCCAAGACAGGACGATTAGGCTGAAAAAGAACAACCTTGCCTTTTCGACAAAAGACTTGAGCATGATACTCAAAAAGTCAATCCATGCCTAAAATGACATCCAAACTCAGTCATGTCTAGCAGGATCACATCAGCTGACAGGTTTTGCCCTGCCACTGACACCTCGATGCTCGGAATGTATGAATCACAAAAAGACTAATCACCTGTCGGAGTGCGGACCTCCAACGGATAATTCAAAGGCTCTACGGTCAAAGGTAAAGTACTGGCAAATCTAGCAGCTATAAAAGAATGCGAAGCACCATAATCAAATAACGTAAAGACTGCATGTCCTGCGACTGAAATAGTACCTTGGACCAATTCACCCTTGGTCACTTGTTCCACAGTTGTCGCGTAAGCACGTCCGACAATGACCTTCTGGTTGCCCTGCTTTGGCTGATGTTGTTGTTGCTTCTGATACGGCTGAGGCTACCTCGGCTGCGCCTGCTAAGATGTCCCTGGCATATTTCTTCGCTGATCATCTGCTTTCTTCTTCCTGCAGTCTCTGATGTAATGACCCATCTTGCCACAGTAAAGGCATTCACCCGTGTCACGTGGGCAGGGTCATCCTGGATGATCGACAATACACTTTAGACGACCTGCCACCGTGATCTGCCTCTGCGGCTGCTGGTACTGGCGCTGCTGTTGCTGATTCTGGGGCCGTCGATTTTGGTATGGTTGTTGGTTGGTGTTGTTGCTGTTGCTTCTATTCTTCTTTGAAGAGGGATAGAACTTCCTTCCACCCTGATTCCTCTGAAACTGTCGCTTTCTAGGCCAACTCTTTTGGCCTTGATGTTGTTGCTGCTGTCCTCGAGATACTGGTACCTTCTAGGATTCCGTCCAATCATGCTCTAATAGGGAGGCTGTCTCCAAAGCCTCATCCACTGTCGTCGGTGCACGCGTATACACCTTCATTCGCAGAACAGGCTTCAGACCTCGAGCAAACTTCAGTGCTCGCTCCTTCTTAGTAGTATACTAGTTCGGGCAGTATCTTTTCAGACTGCGGAAATGAGTGACGTACTCCGCGAGTGTTGAACTTCCTTGTTGTAGATCGAGAAACTCTAGCATCTTTCTGCTCCTCTCGTGAGCCAGGAAATATGCAACATAGAAGGCTTCAACAAACTGCTCTCATTCGATCGGCTGGTTGTCGAACTTGATCTCCCAGGTGGTAGCCCACCACCTTTCAGCATCCTTTTGGAGACGATACGTCCCAAAGTCAACCTTGCGATCATCGTCCACCTGTAAGACACGAAAGATCCGCTCAATCTCTCGTATTCAATCTTCTGCTGCTTCCGGTGTCGCTTTTCCGTCGAATGAGGGAGGATTCATGCTCATGAACTATTTATATGGTACTACTGCGGCTGCAGGAACTTGGGCAGAAGTTCCCTGACCCTGGGCGGCCTGCTGAATGTGCTCGCCCATGTTCCTCATTGTCTCGGCCTGGCGTCCAACTACCTCAGTAAGGTTGTTGAGCGTTTCCATGAGATCATCGCATCGCGTACGCCACGCCATCTAAATAAGCAAGATTACACATAAGCAACTGGGCAAGTACTCAAATATAGGAAATTCATTTCATTAATAGGAAAATTGCATGCATTACAGAAACACCCTTCATCCAGACAGTGTTAATCAAACACTGCTAACAACTTAAGCAAAATTCAAAAATGAAGCGCTGACTTAGTGCTTCTCACAATATAACATCACACTCTCATGACTGACTAGTGTAAAAATCTCGGTAATCCTTCCGACTTCCACAGCGTCGCGACCTGATACGAGGAGGAGAAATAGGAGTCCTCAACAGCGTATCAGATATCTCCTAGACTTCCATCAGTATCGGCGTTACAGGAGGTTCTGGCACGTATTCTGATAAAACAACATAAGGATACTACTTAGGAGAATACTGGGGAGAATCTAGTGCTCCACGCCTTTCTCCATCCTGACTATCCACTTCGACTATCATAGGTCCAGTGACCGAAGACACATTCTCAATATCATCAGCATTGCTCCTCCAGAGCTCATCCCGCAGCTTCGTTTGACATTCTTCCTCGATATGCCCCCGAAGACTGCAATAAAGGCAATCTGACAATTCACGGGGACAAATTTGTCCCACGTGATCTACCAAACACCTGGCACAAGGAGGTGCCAACATATCCACACTACATGCTAAGTGTTGCACAACTCCACTCAAAGCCTCCTCGCCTCATGCCAAGTTCTAGAGAGCTTCCAAAATCTTCCCGTAGCTCAGGTTTGTCGCCATCTAACCCACACACAGAACCCAAACACACAATGCTAACTAAGAAGTAAGGAACAAAGAAATAAATAAGGTTTAATCATACTTACATTGCGATGGACAATGCACGATGAAGCTTGGACCACACTTAAACACTGCTCTGATACCAAGATCTGTGGTGCCCCAAATCCCAACCTTGGAGAAACCTTGAATTTTCTATGATTTTTTTTTAAAGGGTTTTACTGAAAACAGCGGAAAACAAGGTGTAAGAAAGGTGGCAAAGCCGCGAGTCTGGACGACCGCAGGTGAGTACAACAAAAGTAACTAACAGTGTAAATAAAGGTACAACCATAAATATAAAGAAGGTATACAACCCGACAGTTTAAAGTTTGCAAACTGTAATAGTACAAAATCTTAAAAATAGGGAAAACATCCCAACCAAAACCCAAAACCACTGAGACAGGATCTGCAACTAAGTGTGGGTTTCCAAGCCTCCACCGTGTGTCATCGCATCAACACTGTACCTGTTCGTCACCTACATCCCCATAAAACAGGGTCAGTCCTCTTGCGAGGTGGTGAAGAAACAACCACAATATATATGTCAATCCAAGAGGAAAAACAGGAAACAGAACAAGAACTAACAAGTGTAGGTGTCTGTGTCAGGTAAGTGCGTACGTGACAAGTTCTAGTCAAGTGAAGAAGTAACAAAACTAAAGTAATTGTAAGCAACTAAGAACAATAACAGAACTGCAACAAGTACTGAACTAGTAACTGAAGTAACTGCTGAAAGTAAAGAAACTGAAACAACTACAATATGTCAGCTCTGATTGGTTAGTCTTTAAGTTCTTCTTGTTACTCCTTCGGGTACGTGAAGGAACCTCGCATTCTGTGAGACATGCACCCGACGTCTGTTATTCAAATTCTAGTGTGGTAACCGGGGATGCTACAGACCGAGTAAACCTCATGCTCACACAGCTGAGAGAAACTCTCACATAGGCAAGGATTGCAATCCATACTACTGTAGTAGTGAGGTCCTAAAAAGGCAACCTCGACCTCCCTGACTCTGAGTGACTGGAGGCCAAAGGGCGCTACGGCTCCTGTCAAAACATGTGTCGTAGTAATGACAAGTCACTCAGGGTTGTACCATCCACCCTCTCCATAGTGAACCGTATGTGAATGGGGGCGAAGCAGGTTTATCTTTCTTAGGCTCATCGTTTAGTTATACCTCTCAACGAGGATTTTATGCCTTGTGGTTCCCGCGGGGTATGCAAAACAAGGACTTGGCCTGTCCATCCATGTGTTCAGCCTCACACGGCCAACAAGAGCACATCGCTCGTAAAAGCGATCACAACACCATATTATTTCTTTTCTAATTCAAGGTATAGTCACATGTGAGTCCACTCACGACAGAAGGGCCATCGCCCAGAGACTCCAACTGAGTCCACAACACAAATCATATTCATTCATACCCTATGGTGTTTAAGTTTCAGTCTTTTCATTTCATGAAGTAAGTGCACTTTGTGCACTCACCAATGCCTCAAGCAATGTACCAGTCGAGGTACGCACTACTCAGTACAAGTGTCAGGATGTGCCATGTGCAAAGTGTAAAATAGATACAACATGTTTTCTATCATTTGCACAATCATAAGAATAGAGGCATTATGTAATTTTATTTTTGAGAGACAAGAAAATGTGCAAGCAAATATACAATCTCATGCATATGAAATTTCATCAATTTCCATCACTCAAGTAGTTGACACTAAATCATTAAGATTGACACTTTGCATAACATGAAATTATTCTCGTAGGGAAAATTCATGATTTGGCATACTTAAGTGTTGAGATTGAATTTAACAATAATCCCATACTTATGGGAATAACATTAGCATTTCCACGGTGTGGGGTACCATGCCTGTGGACCCGATACAAATTGAACAATGTTTGTGATTTGGAACCAATGCAGTCTCTATGTATGTGGAGTTGCAATAGTGCTCATCCACTTACATCACTAGTCAATCAAAACGGAAACCAAGGTTTGAGTATTTCTCAAGGAATGCGACACACTCACGTGTCAAGAGCAAAATCGGAAAATATCCTGCCTAATGGAGATTACATTGGCTTTTCCACAGTTCGGGGTGTCGCGTCCGCGGACCCAAAACAAAACATTTTGACAAGACGATCATAAAGTAAACACTAGGTAACTCATCCCATTTCGGAGTGTAGATTATCTGAGAAAACACTTGGACGGGACACCAGATCACGTGTCCATTCGGTCGCATCGAAACACTCAACTATATGTATTAACTTTATATATATATATGTTACGAGGCTCACCTATATCGACATATATATATGTATATGATGCATACCCCTTATATGTATATGTATATGTATATATATATATATATATATATATATATATATATATATATATATATATATATTACCCGAATCTGATGCATCCCAAGGCATGTGCACGCATGCTAAACACCCTAACCGAACTGCGAAAGGGTGCAGGGCAAGACAAAACACGAATTTGGACCCACTAAGGTTTGGCTAGATGTAAGGCTTCATGCTGGTCATAAAAAAAAAGTCTTTTCTAGAGACAGCCGATTAAATGGAGTTAACAAGGTTGCAGGGATTCCGGCAATGAAATCCGGACCTGCTGCCAAAGGGGGCCTATAGGCATATGCAGGTCTGGTCCTCCCGACCAGATTGCTGAGTCCCCCATGCAGTTCTGTTCTGACTCACAGTTTGGACCAGACCACGGAAGTGCCTCGGTTGGGGCTGAATCAAGCTGCCAAAAAGGGCAGCCACGGTTAACACTGCAGATCTGGGTGCCAAGGTAGCTGGACAGGGAGTCTGGTCCATAGGACCAGGCTGCTATCAAACACACTCAGGTCTGAACACTTTGGTTCAGACCTGGAACAACAAGGGTCGGCCACACATGGCCTTGGTGCCCAGCACCACACGGCTGGCACCCGACTCCAACAATGAGAAAAACCGGGCTGGCACCAAGTGCCAAGCCTGGACTGGAGTCTGGTGTGTGAACTAGACGGTTCCAGCCAGCTGTAGCACTGGTCGGTTCAGACCGGTACTCATATGCTAAAAAAAGAAGGGACTGGCATCCTATGCTGGGCATGCAGACCACCCGCAAGGTGCCCAGTTCCAAACACCTGGTAAACGTGTTGGCTGAAGGGTCTGGTCCACTGGACCAGACCTTGCGTCTTCCAAACACATGAGTTGGGAGCCCATTGGCTCAGACCACTGCTGCTAAGGGGTTGGGCGCCTGTCATAGGCTGGCCCCAACCTACTAAACCATTTGGTTGACCCATTGCGCCCATTGCGCCCATCACGATGAACCGAAAAAAAAAGGGAAAACAAAAGACATAACGCTAGGGGCCAGGGGCCCTTTCCACCTCTAATGGGGCCTGGTCACGCTGTGACCCAGGCCAAGGTCATGGTTGTACCAGTCCCGAACACATTGGGACTGGGCTGAACTGATGCTATGCCAAAGAGGGAGGTGGCGGCTGTAGCGCACCAGTCGCAGCACGCCCACACACAAGTGGGTGCCAACAAGCTGGGTACATGCTGGACGAGCCCTGCTCGGTCCAGAGCACCCCAGCAAGGGTATCACATCCACGAACATGCCATGAACCCAGCTAAGAGAGAGAAAGGCATAACAAAGCTGAAGCTAACAGAAAAATATATATAGGGGATGAAAAACTGAAAATGCAATTGGAAAAATGAAAGAAACTGATTGTAAATAGATGCAACAATCTAACTAATGTAAACCATGGTGAACCAATGAAAAAAAAATAGGTTTCTACAAGCTAATCCACCGATGGAGCATGCATGCATAGATGCATTGGCTCCTCGATTTCATGATGTACCGAAACCATGTTCAAAACGAGTTGATTCTTCACCTTCGAAGCTTGAAGGAAGGAGGTTGAGCAGCTGCCTTGCAACGTCAATGGTGAGGCACTCCAAGGGCTGGGAGGAAGAGGAGAGTGTGGGAGAGAGAACGAGAGAGAGAGTGAGAGAATGGGTTTATAAAAAATCGCCCCTCTAATGGGTTATCGATTTTTCCAAAGGGGTTAAAAAGTGGTTGGGTTGAGATGGAGGGTGGAGGCTCACCCTCCAAGATGTGGAGCTGGGGTGGATCATGGTTTTCCCCGCCCATCTCCAAGGATTCAAATCTTCTTTTTTTAAAATTTCAGAAATGCCATGGGGTTGCCGCCCCATGCATCCAATAAGGCTCCTTCCAAACTCATGATGGTTGTTCCCTCTTAGGAAGAGCCCTTGGGATTCCTTGAATCCCAAGGCAAAAGGGCTATCAATGCCCCACGCATTCCTCAAGAGGGGATGTCGACCTCCCCTATGCCAAAACGTCTACTCCTCTTGCTTCTTTATTAAATCTTTTTTCTTATTTTTTTTTTGAATGATTTGGGTAGGGCCAATCGTGGGCCTCCCTTTTAGTTTTACTCTAGTCTCTTACGAGACTGCCACTGACCCAGCTGGTCAACATGACCAGCTGATTTCATGGCCATGGTAGTCCCAAGGCCCTCCGAAATGGATGGTCATGGCCTTGGTCGACCTTGAGCAATGAAAGAAAAGGTAATTTATCTTATCGATTTTATTTTAAATTGAATTTCAATTATTTTTCCATGATGTACAATCATTCTATTTTACATTATCAAAGTAATTGACATTTCAAATCTACCCATGCAAAGAAATCTTCGTTACGAACGAATTTGGTCGTGTTTGGGTCCTCGCTATATTTCTAAGCGATCTCCCATAATTCACATGCACTGACGAAGTTTTTTCGTCGTTCAGACCTCAAATTTGGGGTAAATCACAATAGTCCTATTATAAACTTACCCAAAAAAAATTGGAGGTTAACTCGCTCTAGATTTCCCTCAATTGCCTTTTTACGTAAAATTACACAATTTGACTCGTATTTCTATGTAGGCTAAATTACAAAAATTGCCAAATCAATAAAATTTCATCGATCTCAACACAATTCTCATAATATCATCACAAAATAAATCATGGACCTTTCACTCTGAGATGGCGCCACATGGAAGGTCCAGATTTATTCTGTTTGAATTTCAAAACTCCCCTGAAAATTTATAAATACTATAGCCCATGCCCAGCTAAGGGGGGCTCTCTTTTCTTTATTTGAACTTCAGTCAAATTTCCACTTTCAACTTCACTTTTCCTCCTCTGAGTTCACGCCCCCCCTGGGCCCATCTGAAAGATTGCATCAAAGTACTTACCTGGCTCACGCCATTCCAAGCTCGACCTAGGAGCAGAGGTCGATTTTCATGTGCATTCTGAAGCTCTGTTTGAAAAGCGAGAGAAGCCATTCGTAGCCGCCCATTTTGGGAGTTTCAAAACAGCAAAAGAACACAAGGTGAGCTCCCATTTGAGTTGATTCTATTGAAATAATACTCTCATTTCAATTTACATACTGAATCCCATGGATTTTTCGTTTTAAAGAAAGGGTTCGTCCGAATGATGGATTGAACTATTCCCATAAAATGACATATATTAAGTAGGATCATGCTTCCTTGATGATTTTCTAGCATTCATGCATCAATTAGATTTAATTCATATTTTATTCTGTTGATTTAGAATATTTTATAAGTTAATTAGGTTGCATTTAGTATTTATTTCATTTTTGTTTCATTTCAGTAGTTCTCTGTCTTTAGCAGTCAGTTCACACGTTATTTTATGTTTTTATTTTTTTCTAAAAATGCCAAAAAAATCATATTATGTGAGAACAATTGTCCCTGATAACCTGCAAAAAAATAGGAATCGTTTGAGTTCATTTGCTTTATTCAAAATTCAAAATGCCAAGTCGGGTTTTATGACCCGGGAAATGTTCAGAACATTGAGTTTCAACTTGTAAAATCGATATCTCCCTCATGAGAGATCTGATTCCTTTGAAAAATGCCCTGAACTCATGATTGTGTCTAGTATTTAATATGATTTTAGCATATTTTTCTGATTTTTTTTGCTGTTTGAGAAAAATCTGAGAGTTTGGGACACATGTCAAAGCCTAATTTGAGTCTCTGAGACTCTGGATCAATTTAAGTCGACTGGTTCTCCCGAATATAACTCCAAATCTAGATTTATAAAAAGTGAACTTTATGTTCTAAATGTTTCCTATTTGATTCTGAAAGTTTGTAATTTTTAGGACAGTTTGCATCTCCTTTTCATATTTTTTATTTTGGTCTCTTGTTTTGGTATTTATATCTGCTATGCTGGTTTATGCGTGTAATGTCATATTTTTATTTTTCAAACAGTTAGTCAAATGCCGAATCCATACAAATGAAAGTTGTTCATATGCATGTCACTAGTTCCCCATTTAATTTTCGTAAATTTTGGTGGTTAATTATCATTTTTTATCTATTTTCACATCAGATCATACTGATTTTAGTCCCGTCAGAACCAAATCTCTGCTACCGAACTCACCGTAGGTCAAATCCTGTAGTTGTAAATACCAAATATGTTCATTTTTATGTCCTTTAGAAGCTTGCAAAATATCAAACATTTCTATGTTGGATTTGTGCATTATTGTGTTAAATGCTATGTTTGGTTCATACCCGTAGGCGAAATTTGCTTGTTTTAGAATTTTCTTTGAAATTTTGCATCTAGGCCATGTCATTTCATGCATTTTATCATTCTATGTTGTTTCTAAAAGTAGAGGTATATTCTCTACCAAATTTGGCATGATTTGAGAACCGTTTGATGACCGGTTTAGCCGTATCATCAAATCAAGGTTCCCACGAGACCCTGATCCGGGCGAAAAACAAGCAAAATTCATTATTTTGGCCAAATATTAAATGTCAATTCTGATTTTTACAGTCCCATCGTATTTAGCAGTATATCATCATGTCTTATCATGCATTTCATCATCATTTTACTCCATTTGAATTTTAAAATCCCTAAATTTTGTCAAAATTCTTTCAAAAACCTTGATTTTAAAGGTATAACCTCAATATTAGGGGTATTTTGGTCATTTTGACTATAATTCCGAATTTTCAACTATTTATTACTGGATTTCCCTGCATTTGCATCATTTTAAATCATTCAAATATCAAGGAAGTATGAAAATCAGGTTCATATCCAACTCAATCCAATAATCTCAGGATGTTATTGGAAAACCTTGGAAAAACCCACATATTTGAGCTAACCCCATTTCAAGCTTGGTAGGGACATTCAAAGGAAGGAGCTGGAATCTGCAATTTTCTTTCTTTCATTTTATTTAGTGATGTAATAATGTAACTTTGGAATAAGAGATTTATCTTTCTGTTTAGATTAGGAGGCATATCATATAGTTTCTTTCTGTAATATCCTGATTATATGAATCATACATTTTCTTTGAAAATCACCATGGATGAACATGAATGGCACATGCACCCACTATTAAGGAGTTAGTAAACTCGGAGGATTCCGTATTTTTGGCCCTAGTCAGAATATGGACGAATCCCAGATCTACTATCTTCTCATTAGCCACATTGAGTCTACACTATTAGGCTATCTTCAAAATCACATCATATTTCCATTTTGCAAAATATTGTGGAATTAAATCAATTAAATTCTAAGCATGTTCACGGCCACAGTCGGAATATGTAAAGAATTTACTTTGGTTTAATAAACATTTTCCCACTAAATCTCTCAAAATTTTCCTGAAATATCTTTACCAAAGTGCATCCATCCATTCAAATCATTGGCATCATGAAATTACATGCATTTCTCATGCTTTTTCTCAAGAAAATTTCATTCTAAGGAAATTGATTCCTCAAGAGACTCTGAAATTTTTCAAAGTTGGATTTTCTCAAGTTAAGTTTCCTATGATCTTCCTGGAAAACACTCCTTTCTTAGAATTCAATTTCAACTCTTCAAAAGGAAATTCTCTATCATCTTCAAAAACTCAAAAATTGATTTTCAAATATTTCAAGGCTAAGATTCTCCGAATTTCAATTTCCTGATTTTTTATTTTCCTTCGCCAAAGAGTTTTCCTATGAATTTTCAAAGCTGGAGTTTTCCTGACAAACATTTTCCCTTTCAATGTTCATCTTTTCTCAAGAATTCTTTCCATTTTCCTAGGATTTTCTCACGTCCTCAAAAACTTTCTTATGATTTTTTAAATCCTTTTATCTGAGTTTTCCTGAGAAATTGATTTCCATCTTTTGCGTGAGAAATATTTTTTCAACTCCAAAGCATACATCATGTTTTCTAATCTGCATTTTACCAAGTTTCATAGCACATGCCTGAATTCTCTGTGCATTTAGGATAGAACACGATTTTTGTTAATTTAACTAAGTCAAGAACACATTTGGTCCTTGGTTCGGTTACCTTTGGTAAAGGTGCCAGGAACGGTCGAACCTCGTACTGACAGGTCGAGTCCCATTCCACAGAATATTTCCTGCTATTTTCAAAACAGAGGCGAGTATTTCAAAACAATTTTCAAACTATGGTCAAGTTTGACTCGCGGAAGGTTTCCCTTCTCTCCCGTAGGGAAGGAAAAAAATTTGTGACGATAACAGGTTTGGCGACCGTGATGGGACCTGTCCTTGTCTGATCAAAAGTGTAAGACTCACGAATTTTCTGAGAAAATTATCCAATAGAAGATGAAACTTCATAGTTGTCACTATCTATGTATTTGTACATAAATATGTATATTCATATGTATGTGTGTATGTGCATTTGTATATATATATATATATATATATATATATATATATATATATATATATATATATATATATATATATATATATATATATCGGAAACTCTAATGTGAACAAGTGTTTATATACATATTGAAATAAATGCATATGCATGCATATTTCGATGCATTGGTCATCAAAACCCTAAGTTTTATCCAAATTGCATGAGATCAATCGGATCTCAAATCGAGAAATTTAAACTATGTTAAAACCTCATCACTTTATGTAAATTAATAAAGAATGTAAATTTTAAAGAGGTATGGGTCATACCGAAGATGATTTTTCACTAAAAATAATAATTTAGAATATAATTTAATATTCGGGTTATATTTTAATTTTTGTCGGGTTTGAGACCAACTAGGGGGGGTGGTGGGTTGACCTAGCCCATGGTCGACCATAGGTGGACATGGATAACCCTGGAGACCAGCTGGTCAATTTGACCAAGCTAGGAGGTGGCTATTTTGTAATTTAAGAAAATACTTTTCTCAGAAATGATTCTGATTGGTTCCAGCCATGGGACACTTCTTGAAAAATTTTAAAGGCAAGAGGGCATAATAGACATTAATTAATGACATTCTTGAAAGACATTTTAGAGAATTCAAATGAAATAAGCCTATTGGTGCTGAAAAAGTAGAACTAAAGTATTACAAGTATGCCATCACCTAGAAGGGTGTGACATACATCCTAACCATTCATTTCTAACTTTTAATCTCAGCCATCCACTTAAAACCCTAGCATATTTAACCTTTGAGAAGAGAGAGAAAGTCATTCTCTCATCTTCTTTCTCTCTCCGTCCTCTCTCCCCTCTCTCTCTCTCCCAAAATTGTGGGGCTCTCCCACCATAGCCAACCCCTTCTTTCTCTCCACCTTGCTAGTGTGTAGGGTTGGGTACCACGTGGGACTCCATCCTACACACCCAAGCAAGAGTAGATCCCCTCCATCATTCCAAAAGTCATTGAAATTGATATTTCTTCCATTGTCCATTTGTATTTTTCATTTTTGGTAATGTATTCTCCATTCTTTGTGTAAACATGAAACCGAGTTCCACAATGCATGTATGTTGAGTTGCATGTGGATTCGGTGGATTAGATTTATGTGTTATTCCTTACATTCAGTTTATAGCACTTGTGTGAGATGCATCACGTGAACACACACACTTATACTTCAAAAAAAAAAATATGTATTTTGTAAAAACGAGTTTCCCGAATCTAGAGTTGTCAAAAATACTTTTGAAGATTCGATCATATCTCCCTAGATACTGATCGGACTTTCGTGTTCTTGGACATTCTGGAAAGCCCAGACAGAGGCCGCCAACTTTGTAGTTGAGGAATTTTCTAGATTCAGAATGCAAAGTTCTTTAAAATCTCTGTTAAAAATATCATTTTTGCATGCAATGGTTTTTCCTGAATCTAGAGTTGTCAGAGACACCTATGATAAATCGACTGTATCACTCTGGATACATGTTCGATTTTGGTGTTCTTGGACATTCTGGAAAGCTAAGATGCAAATATTTAACTTTGTAGTTGAATGTTTGATCTGATTCGGTCCACATGGTCCTCTAAAATCTCTGTTAAAAATGTCATTTTTGCATGCATTGGTTTTTCTCGAATCCAGAGTTGTCAGAAGCACCTATGATAAATCGACTGTATCGCTCGGGATACATGTTTGATTTTAATTTTCTTGGACATTATGGAAATCTCATATGCAAATCTCTAACTTTGTAGTTGAAAGTTTGATCTGATTCGGTCCTCATGGTCCTCTAAAATCTATGTTAAAAATATTATTTTTGCATGCATTGGTTTTTCCCGAATCTAGAGTTGTCAGAAATACCTATGATAAATCGACTGTATCTCCTTAGATACAGGTCACATTTCTATGTTCTTAGACATTTTGGAAAGCTAATACACAGTCCTACAACTTTGTAGTTGATGACTTGTCCTGATTTAGTCCATATAGGCTTCCAAATCTACTATTAAAATATTGAACATTCAGATTTTTGTCAATCCCTATTCAGTCCAGAATGCTCTGGACAGTGTCCTGTAGTTTTGAGATTTCTCCTGACTCCCTTCATGAAAATTCAATTGGTTTGATTCTATAGAAATATAAGAGATAACTCTACAACTTTTATGTTTAAGGTTAGGGCTGAATCTTTGTTTAAATATCTCAAAAACATCAATCTTCCGGCTATTATAGAAAGTTATGATTTTCTTTTAACTGGTTTTAAATCTCTTTCTTTTTGGGGTCAAGTTGGGTGCGGCCCAGTTGAAACACCAAGTCACTGAACTCAAATTGCCTCATTAAGCTTGTTTACCATCTAATATGGTTGAAATTGAGATTAGCTAACATGTGATATCATGCTCGTATTATTTTGATTTATGTACGCTTACACACTACATGAGAACAATGCGACATAAATGTTATAACATGAATGAGTACTTCCACTTGCACATCTTGTCACCAAATTTAAATGTATTAAATGAATTACGTTAATAATTCAAGTGTCCTAGCATTTAATGAATATTTGATTATGTTTCATGTACGTTTGCATTGATCACACGATCCACCTTTGACACTTGATCTATCCTGTAAGTATAAGGAGGACTCGAGGCCCCTTGTAAGGGTGTATTTATCAGTGAGACTTTGTGGAATGCTAAAAAATCCATAGCGAGTTAGTGTGGACAATAGACCCACCTTGTGAGTTGAGCTCACTTATGTTAGAAATGTGCAGTTACCCGTACTTTCTTTCTTATGAATATCTCATGCGATATAATTCTAGAGAGGTCTTCTTTTGGTTAGATAATTAATGAAATATTCATTGTTGAATGCTAATGTTAATCATGTTAGTTGATTGATCTTGATCATACTGCTTATCTTTGATTATAATGCTAGAGTTGTATCTTTCTCGCTCACTTGCTAGATATTTGATGTTACTGCCTAAGTATGTTAGTGGTTGACATTGTTGTTTATTTCTTGGCATTGTCCTCTACTTATTGCAGTTACACATATTTAATCACTTCAGTTATGTTAATTGTCTCACCACGATGCACATATATGTTCACTTGTATATATGCATTGATTGCGATATTTTACCTGTTCTGTCATGACAAATTCACTTGTGCTATTGCTCTGGTTAATTATGTTATTAGATGCATATCATGTTATAAATGCTATGATTTGTGCAAATGGATTCTCGTGGTCGATTTCTCACCAACTCGTAAGAGTACTGACCCCATTTTATGGGGATACAGGTGTTTTGACTTCTCATGGTGCGATGGAGCTCAATGTGGGGCGGAGGACTGAACCCACACTTCTAGAACGTCAAAGATCTTGGCAGATGTTTTTGTAAAAAGGAAAATGTTGTATCATCTTGTAAACAATATTAAATAAAATGTTTCATCTTGTTGTTTCCTCTGTAACCCGCCCAGAATTTTCACTTGTTTTTTCCTTTTTGGTTTTTTTTGCTTTGCGCAATATATTTAAATAAAAAAAAAACTAAAAACCTAAAGGATTTTCCAAGCTGGGATTCTGGGGCGTTACAAAAAGTGTGCTTGACTTAGTTCAATTATCAAAATTGTGTTCTCAAAATGTCAGCTCTTTTGCTTTCTGATATCATGCGAACCTAGGAGCCTAGATTTTGACCTAGCTGACATTGATTGCATATAACTTAAGCATGGTTTGGTAGGACTATATTGATGAGATATTTTCATGCTCACATAGACTTAGGTCTAAACACAACTCTCCTCAATTTAGGATCTGAATGCAAACAATGTATGCTTCTTTAAAAAGTTTTAAAAAATCTATCTCTCTAGGACTTAGAGCCTTCTATTTCTTGCATGTGATCATTTTTTCAAACCGCTTTACCTATCTTTACCTAGTCTTCACGTTGCTGGGCTCTCTTCCAGAACCCTAGTTTGGGACAGAGACTCACAACTGGGCCACTTATTTGGGTTAACGCCCCCTACCACGTACTAAGGGCCACAGTTCGAAGTATATCGGTAGGCGCTCAAGGATGTTGGAAAACCTTACCTTAGAACCGGAGTTGAAATTCTATGCCACGTACTTCGGGTCTCAACTCGAGTATATCGGCATAACTGGATTGAACAAAGATTATCTGAACCTAGAGTTAGGATTAGGATCCTACAGCTGCTTTTCAAAATGATGCATCTAGAGTCATCCTTTTAGGGAGTGTTGTATGCGCATAAATGTATGTGCAGGATGTGATTGTATGCACCTTATTTCCTCAATTCCTCATATTTTCTATTTTTTTTTCAAACTATTAGACCATTTTCCAAATATCCTCATTTTCCATTTTTATAAAATATTTCTCTTATTTTATCCAAACCCTGGACGATTTTTCCAAACCATCTACTTTTTTCTCAAAACTCCAAGTGATTTTTCATTCTTCCATTCTACTGGATCTCGAATTTTCAGCCTTATTTTGATCCTGCTTGCAAATTTTTGAAATTTCAAATTTTGCATATATCTTCAAAAACTTTTCCATATCTTCCAATATATCTTCCAAATTTTATCCAAAAATTTTATTTGTCATCTCCTTCTAAGATTGCCAATCTGATCTCATCATTTTTTTCTCTCAAGATTGTTGCCTTCAAAATTCTTTCTCTATCATGCTAAACATCCCATTTTGTACTGCAGAGGGCATTGGCATGGTTGTGTGATCCAGACGAGATCAAAGACCGCTACTTCGGCATATTAGTTATAGACAGTGAGTAAGAAATGGATTCCATAAAGTCTGCCAAAGAGGGAGCTCAGACCAGTAAGGATAAGATCGATCCCGCTATATATCGGTTGTTAAAAAAAATGATGATCGGGATATTATCCGCAGAAGCTGAGGCTAATTTCAGAAAAGTTCCTGTTAAAGAAGAGGCTTCTATCACCATCCTTATGAGCATCATTGGCAACCACAGCAGCACAAAAAGTTCTAAACCCAGCAACAACAAAAACAGAGGCAATTGAAGCAACAATTTAGAAGAGTCTAAGGGTCAGAAGGAAAAGTATTCCAAAATCCAGGATAGACCTTTTCAATCCATCCCTCAGCAAAAGGAAAAAAATCAAGAAAAACCAAAGCGCGAAAACTGGAGCAATGATCGAGATTTCACTCCTATAGACGAGCCACTCGACAAAGTCCTTGAATACATGTTGATCAAGGGATTAGTCAGGCTCCTAAAATCCATGGATCCTCCCACCATCATGGGAAGATTCATGAACCAGTTCTGCAAATTCCATCGGGCAGTAGGGTATGACACTGATCATTGTTTCGTCTTAAAAAACATTATGCAAGACTACATTAATAAAAAACTCTTTGTTGAAGATAGAGAAGAAGAACATCCAGTAGCCATGACCAAGCAGGTTCAGTCAAGTTCCCAGAAAGAAGTCAAAGAAGTCAGCCCTCAACATAAATCAAGCAATCCGAAGACGATAAAGCATGATGGTTGGGGTTATGACCGCGAGTTTACTCCTTTAGGTCAGCCAATCGAGGAAATTCTTGGATATAAGCTTACAAAGAATATGGTCAAACTTCAAAGGATTGTTTATCCTCCCGTCACAATGGGAAAATGGAAAGATTGTTTATGCAAGTTTCATCATGCAATGGGGCACGATACTGAACGCTACTTCATTCTAAAAAATATTATACAGGACTACATCGATAAAGAGCTTTTGGTGCCAGAAGAAAGAGAGGGACAACTTGCAGTCCTGACCAAGCCTTTCCCAGATCACTCAGAAGAATGACAATGCCAATGCCCTCTCATTTGTGTCATTTTGACTTTTTGTCAAGACGATATAGTCCTAGTTTTTCTTTTTTAAGTTGTCATCTCTTTTAATGCATCAATAAAATCATCAACTTTTTCTCATTTCAGGGTGTCATTTTTTTTTTCATGATTTCTCTAAATTCTCATGTAATATATCTCTTGTAAATAATTTTTCCTTAAAAACTTTTGCTTGCCTTTCTTCTTTCGCAAAATTCTTTTCCTGAATCCACATGGATGCTCATTATTAACTCTGATTTTCCTCTTTTGTCATTATGTTTCTTCTCAAAAGAGCCTTCTTTAAATTTTATTTTCTCTTCCCTATTACACTCGGGCATCTTTTAAAAATTTGATTTCAAACATTCTGTATGCAGGCAGGATCAAATAAAATCTCTCATCTTTCATCTACACTTCATTTGCATTTCATTTGCACTTGCATTTCATTTGCATTAATTATGCACCCAATTCATTTCCTATTCAGGATAAGGGATAAATTCTGAGACTATGCATAATATGATTCTATCTATTTCTCATCCTAATCATCAATCCCTAACTTCAGTTTACAATCTCTGTCGATTTTTCCTCAAAATTCTTCAGATATAATCCTTTTTCCAAAATTCAGTTCCCGCACTGACGATTTGCAAAATTTTGATCCTCTAATCGAGTTCTCCTCTGAAGTACTGAATTCTAATTTAGACTTATTTTCCTTTCAAACCTAACTCTCAGGTTGGTCCATTTTTCTTTTAGAAATTCGAGTTCTAACTTGGATTTCTTCTTTTTTAAAATCCAACTTTCAAGTTTGTTTATATTTTTCCTTTGAAGATCCGAGTTTCGACTCGGGTTTTCCTTGAAATTATTTTTCCTTTAAAGATCCGACTTCTGACTCGGGTTTTCCCTCAAATTATTTTTTCTTTGAAGATCCGAGTTCTGACTCGGGTTTTCCTTTAAATTATTTTTCCTTTGAAGATTAGAGTTCCGACTTGAGTTTTCCTTTAAATTATTTTTCCTTTGAAGATCCGAGTTCTGACTCGGGTTTTCCTTTAAATTATTTTTCCTTTGAAGATCCGAGTTTTGACTCGGGTTTTCCTTTAAATTTGTTTTTTCTATGAAGATCCGAGTTTCGACTCGGGTTTTCCTTTAAATTATTTTTCCTTTGAAGATCCGAGTTCCGACTCGGGTTTTCCTTTAAATTATTTTTCCTTTGAAGATCCGAGTTCCGACTCGGGTTTTCCTTTAAATTATTTTTCTATTGAAGATCCGAGTTTCGACTCAGGTTTTCCTTTAAATTATTTTTCTTTTGAAGATCCGAGTTCTGACTTGGGTTTTCCTTTAAATTATTTTTCCTTTGAAGATCCGAGTTTCGACTCTGGTTTTCCTTTGAATTATTTTTTTCTATGAAGATCCGAGTTTCGACTCGGGTTTTCCTTTGAATTATTTTTCCTTTGAAGATCCGAGTTCTGACTCGGGTTTTCCTTTAAATTATTTTTCCTATGAAGATCTAAGTTTTGACTCGGGTTTTCCTTTAAATTATTTTTCCTTTGAAAGTCCGAGTTTCGACTCGGGTTTTCCTTTAAATTATTTTTTTCTTTGCAGATCCGAGTTTCGAATCGGGTTTTCCTTCAAATTATTTTTCGTTTGAAGATCCGAGTTTTGACTCGGATTTTCCCTCAAATTATTTTTCCTTTGAAGATACGAGTCCTGACTCGGGTTTTCCTTCAAACTATTTTCCTTTGAATATCTGAGTTTCGACTCGCGATCTCTTTACTTTATTCGAGCTCTGACCCGAGCTCTTCATTCTCCATTGTTGATCCAGGTTCCGAGTTGCGATCTCTTTACTTTATTCGAGCTCTGACCCGAGCTCTTCATTCTCTTGTGTTGATCCAGGTTCCAACTCGTGATCTCTTTACTTTATTTGAGCTTTGACTCGAGCTCTTTATTCTCCTTTGTTGATCCAAGTCACTTTGATCCTCAGGGTCAGTTAATTTCTCAAATTTGACCTTTTGTCCACCAATTTCCAATTTAAATCTTCAGATCATTCAATTCTTTAATTTTGACCTCCGGGTCACCTAATTTCCAATTTTCAATTCCAATTACCAAATTCTCAATTTCGACCGTCAGGTCATCCAATTTCTGATTTTGACCTCCAGGTCATTCAATTTCCAATTTCAACCTTCGTGTCACTCAATTCTCAATTTCGACCTCCTGGTCACTCAATTTTCATACTCTCAATTTTTAATTTCCAATTTTGACCTCTGGGTCACACAACTTTAACCTTTGGATCAACCAATTCTCAATTTCGACCGTTAGGTCATCCAATTTCAAACCTTCAGGTTACCATTTCTATCTCAATCATTTTCGACCTGCGGGTCACCTTTGCCAATCATGGTCGTATTCATTTCACCTATTGGCCCAATATCCAAATTTCAATCATTTTCTCTTGCGAGAGACTGTAAACACCCCAAATTTTTCAAATCCATTTCAGATCCCTCCTTTTATAGATGCCAAACCCCTTTTGAATTCCCGATTCATTTAGGAGTATATTTGAATCAATTCATGATCTCGAGCTCATCTGATATCCGAGATCCAACTTTATTTCTTAAGTTTTGATCTAATATCCAAGATTTGTTTCCAGGTTTGATCCAATATCCAAATCCGAACTCCATCATAAGCCTGGATTTTTCATTTTTATAAATTCATTCCCAAGGTTCAAACCCAATTTGAACTAATTTCCCCCATTTTGATCTATAATCGAGATCCAGATCCAAATCTGATTTTTATTCAAAACCTCAGATCTGGATCCTTTTCAAAATTCAATCTTTGTCCTAATTTTAAAGATTAATTCTTAAATTTGAAATTCAAGTCCACCATTTTGCAAAATTCTTTTGAAAATGCCGTGGATCCAATTCATAATCCAATTCCAAAATACCAAAATGGATCCACATCCAGTTTCAAAATCCAATTTTTTATCTCCAATTCAAAAACAATTCTTGAATTTCAAACCCAAAATTCAATACTTTTGCAAAATTTCCAAAAATTCAATCTGGACCTGGGTTTTAACTCAATTTGGATTCAAAAATCAAATTGGATCTTGGATCCAATTGAAATCCGTTCTTTTCAAAATCCTCCTTTTTATTTATATTTTATTTAACTTAGATTTTAAACCTATTGAATCATAAAACAAAAAAAATACATTTTTAAAGAAAGGTTGCTGCATCAGCCCTAGACCCTCCAGAAAAAGGGGAAGAAAAGAATGATGAAACAAAGAAAGAAAAAAAAGGAGGAAATGAAGGAGGAAAAGAAGGAAGAAAATGAGCATAAAAGAAGCAAGACAAGAAGGAGAAAGAAGAATAAGAAGAGAGGGAAAGAAAGAAAAAAGGAGGGGGAGGACATTCAGCGATTGGTGGCAGCAGTCTCTCTCTCCTCTTCACTTGGAGTTTACGAAATTTGGAAAAGTTGTTAGCCCTTTCTTTCAGACCCCTTCAGCCAAGGTGAGTACTCTTATTTTCCCTTAAAATTTCTTGTCATAGCATGATTAATGGATTAGAATTTGAGTTTTCATCTTCCTATTTGCTTCATTTTAATCTTTGTTTAACATATTTTGATTGAGCCAAAAGAATTCAAGTGATTTGATCTTTTTAGATCAAATCCTTCTTTCAAATGGGCTACAACAAGTTAGATTTGTGCCTCAGTCTCTTTGGTTTTCTTTTAGTACATTTTATGTCTTAATTTTTCATCATCCATGCATTCATTCATGTTTTAAGGCATTAGATCTCATGTTTGAACATCTACGCAGGTGTAGTTTGCTTTCATCATATTCAGTTGCATTCTAAATTCTACTTTGAATTTTGGTGCATTTTAGATCTATCGATTTGTATGTAATCAGAGCTCATTTCAATCTGCATTTTTTACTGCAACTTCATACATATGTCTTCATGCTCTCCACCAAAAATTAGATCATTCTGAGTTTGTTTGGCTGACTTTAAAAATCAAGATTCAGAACCTATTATTTTGCAGCATCAGGATTTTAGCAGAATCAGGACCAACTTGCAGGTATTATTTCTCCCTAATCAGAGATGATCTTTCTGATATGTAAATAGGGGTGTTTTTTAAATTAAATTTAGTTTGTCCATATCAAATTTCAGAGATTTTTATGGTGTGTTCATACCTTTTTTGGGTCAAAAACCACAACCCTGTTAGACTGTATCATTTTAATGACTCAGATTTTGATCTATTTTGTCAGAATTATATTTCCTTAATTGCAGATCATTTTTCAATTCTGTAAAATGGTTTTTCTTTGTTTATATGTCTAGTTTGTCTCTGTAAATGTTTAGAATTTTCTACGGTAAATTGCTATTTTATTTTGATTAAATACTAGAACCCTGTATCTTGATTTTGTATATGTTCTCATTTTGTTCCACATACCATAACTGTTGTTTCCCACCTTCAATAAATCGCCATATGATTGACAACATTCTTCAGCAAAATCGTTGTTACGATTTTTTGGGTCTCCAATGAGTCCCTACTATGATTTTTAGTGTTTTCAGGTCTCCAACGACCCCCACAACGATTTGTAGTGTTGTTCGGTCATCCTACAACGATAGTGTTGTAGTGTTGTTCGGTCATCCTACAATGATTTGTAGTGTAATTTCCCCCATTTTGATCTGTAATCGAGATCCAGATCCAAATCTATTTTTTATTCAAAACGTCAAATCTGGATCATTTTCAAAATTCAATCTTTGTCCTAATTTTAAAGATTAATTCCTAAATTTGAAATTCAAGTCCATCATTTTGCAAAATTCTTTTGAAAATATTATGGATCCAATTCATAATCCAATTCCAAAATACCAAAACGGATCTATATCCAGTTTCGAAATCCAATTTTTTATCTCCAATTCAAAAATAATTTTTTGAATTTCAAACCCAAAATTCAATACTTTTGCAAAATTTCCAAAAATTCAATCTGGACTTGGGTTTTAACTCAATTTGGATTCAAAAATCAAATTAGATCTTGGATCCAATTGAAATTCGCTATTTTCAAAATCCTCCTTTTTATTTATATTTTATTTAACTTAGATTTTTAAACCTATTAAATCATAAAAGAAAAAAATACATTTTTAAAGAAAGGTCGCTGCCTCAGCCCTAGACCCTCCAGAAAAAGGGGAAGAAAAGAAGGAGGAAACAAAGAAAGAAAAAAAATGAGGAAACAAAGGAGGAAAAGAAGGAAGAAAATGAGCAGAAAAGAAGCAAGAAAAGAAGGAGAAAGAAGAATAAGAAGAGAGAGGAAAGAAGAAAAAAGGAGGGGGAGGACATTCAGTGATTGGTGGCAGCAGTCTCTCTCTCATCTCTCCTCTTCACTTGGAGTTTACGAAATTTGGAGAAGTTGTTAGTCCTTTCTTTCAGACCCCTTCAGCCAAGGTGAGTATTCCTCTTCTATTCCCTTAAAATTTATTGTCATAGCATGATTAATGGATTAGAATCTGAATTTTCATCTTCCTATTTGCTGCATTTTAATCTCTGTTTAACATATTTTGATTGAGCCAAAAGAATTGAAGTGATTTGATCTTTTTAAATCAAATCCTTCTTTCAAATGGGCTACAACAAGTTAGATTTGTCCCTCAGCCTTTTTGGTTTTATTTTAGTACATTTTATGTCTTAATTTTTCATCATCCATGCATTCATTCATGTTTTATCTCTTTTAGGACTTGCATTAGAGACATCTGGTTTTATTGCATGTTGAACATGTTTTTGAAAACATCTCTACCTTTATTGTCCCGATCTTCACGTTGCTGGGTTGTCTCACTGAACCATAGTTCGGGAGAGAGCCTCACAACTTGACCACTTATTTGGGTTAGTGCCCCCCTACCACGTACCTAAGGGCCATAGTCCGAGGTATATCGGTAGGTGCTCAAGGATGTTGGGAAACCATTACCTTAGAACCATAGAGATATTTCTATGCCACGTACTTCAAGCTTCGGCTTGAATATATCGGCGTACCTTAATTAGAATCAGATGATCTGAACCATAGAGTTAGGATTAAGGTCCTATCAGCCATTTCAAATATTGCATTTAGAGACAGCTTTAGGGAGTGTTGTTTGTGCATCCTTGTTTGTATAACTGTGATTCTGTGATACTTATTTTATCTCCTTATATTTTCTAAAACCCTGGGTATATTATTCAAAATTTCCTCTTTGTTTTTAAAACCCAAGTGTATTTTTCCTTTCTTCTTCTGATTTCTTCAAATTCTATGATCCTGCCCGCAATTCTTCAAATTTTAAATCTTTACCATCTATTTTCAAATTCTTTTCCCTCCTATATTTCCAATGTATCTTCTGATTCTATTTTTCTTGTTTACCTTTTTATAAATGAAATCTCTTTCCATCAAGAGATATCATTTTCAAAATAGCATTTTCCTTCGTGTTTTAGTTGTTTATTTCCCCTCATGGAGTAACAGCGCAATTGTCATAAATTCTGTGATGACTCAATCCCTAGTAATGAGATATAATTTTTTTTAAAACCTATTTTACCTTATTCCTTCTCTTGTCAAAACTTCTCCCAAAATTTCTTCAGTCTAAACCCTCCCTTTACTACGTAGAAAAATATGTTTCAGACGAGGACAGGAAAGGAGACTGCTCAACAATACAGCGACGGTGAGGTCAAAGGAATGAATTCCCCAAGTCACTCAGAGGACAGGGTCAGGGCAAGGGAGATGATATTGATCCCGCTATGTATGGTATGTTTCAGAAAACGATGGCTAGGATGACGACAGAGCAAACTGAGGCCAGCCTGAAAAAGACAGTTCCTAAAGGCAAGCTGAAAAAGAAGGTTGCGAGAAAGCATGTTAGGATCATCAAAAAGAAGATGTAGCTAGATAATACTGCTGAGGGCATAGAATCAAAGGAAGAAGAAGAAGAACAGTCTGTGTTCAGCAAGAATCCTCCGCGGCAGTTTGTAAAGATAGCCGCTGAAGAGCCCAAATCTGTCAACAAACCCAAGTCTGGGATTCCAGCAGAGGACCCGATGCGTGAGCAATTGAAGGAGATGACTCGAGCAATCAAGGACATTCAAGCCAAGAGTAAGGGCAAGCAGACCTACACTGGCAAGGATTTCTACGATGGCCTAGATGGGGATGATAAGCTGGAGAATCTTCCTCGCAAATTTCTCAAGTTTGACGGAACTGACAATCCTAAGGCTCACCTAGCCACCTTTTATGCAAAATGCTGTCATTTTAGAAAGGACAACAGGGCTCTATTCATTTGCTTTCCTCGCAGTCTGGAGGGTATAGCGGCCAGGTGGTATGCCGACCACATCAATCCTATCGAACTACGAGAGTTCGATAAGGTGGTAAATTTGTTCATCGAGCACTTCCTATTCAACACTGAGGCTTCACCTACGTTCAATCACCTTTACAACCTGAAGCAGAATGAAAATGAAAAAGTCGGAGAATTCATCCACAGGTGGAGAAGCACCTGCAACAAAATGAAGGTTCCCATTCCCGAAGAACATGCACTGCAAATGATCCTCAATAATTTTTCTCAACCCCTAAGGAGCCTCATCGTCACTTCCCCGGCGAAATCCTTCATCAAATTGTTTGAGCGAGCCGAATGACTTGAGGCAGGAGTGGAAAATGGGCTCTACAAGGGCGTGCCTCTGGTTAAGAATATCCAAGACCAGAAGAAGAAGGCGCAATTCACTCACTCAGCTGATACCTTCGGCAATAATCATGGCAGTAGCAGCAGGGGAAACAAAAATAACAGTGGTAGTGGCTCGAAAATAGATCAGAACAAGGGGAAGAAGGAAAGGTTCTTTAAAAACAATGACAAACCACTTCTGACTGACCTACAACAAAAAGAGGATCTTCAAGAGAAGCCCAAGTACATCAAGTGGGAGAAAGATCGAATCTTCACTCCTTTAGATCAACCTTTGGAAACAGTTCTAGAATATATGTTGACCCATGGAATGATCAAACTCCCTAAAGTCGCAGATCCTCCCGTAATTTTGGGAAAATTTAAAGAGTAATTTTGCAAGTTCCACAGGACAACGGGGCACGATACAGAACATTGTTTCGTCCTCAAGCATATGATACAAGACTGCATTGATAGAAATCTTTTGCTGGAGGACGAGGAAGAAGTGCACCCCGCCGTCTTGACCGAGCCATTTCCAGACCACTCAAAGAATTGATAATGCGAAAGTTTTTTTTTGCTTTCATCCCTATTTGTTAGTCACCTTGTAGGGGCAAGTTAGACCAGTCTTTTGTGACTTTTTGTTAGAATGCTTGTAAATATTCAGTTTTGCTTTATCAATGAAATGTCAATTTTTCTTCATATCTTTGATATCAAATACTTCTTTCCTTTGCCACACTAGGGGCATTTATTTTTGAAAATTATAGTTTTATTTCAAAAACCTTCTTCGTCATCGGCTTCTATCAAGCCGCATTAAATCCCTATTCTTCTTAAAAGGAGGGACAATCCCGACATCATTCATGAGAGAAATGATATTACCTATGAGGGTTTTTCAAAAAAATCATGAAATTTTGAAAATTTCTGCAAAATCTTCCTCAGGATCATCAAAAGTTCAATACTTTGGTCCAATCTTTTTCAAAATCAACCATCGCTCGCGTTGATCTTCCTTTTCCAAAAAAATGGTTTCGAATCATTTTCTCCAAGAATCAACCCTCGTGTTGATCTCTTTTTTTTCAAAATTGGTTTCAAACCATTACCTTCAAAAATCAACCCTCATGTTGATCTTCTTTTTCAAAATTTGGTTTTTGAACCATTGTCTTCAAATCAACCATCATGTTGATCTCTCTTCAAAATCAACCCTCATGTTGTTTCTTCTTCAAAGATCGACTCTCACATTTACCATTCTTCAAAATCAACCTTGCGATTGATCCTCTTCCCAAAATGATTTCTCACTTGTCTTTCAAATGAACATTTTCCTCTCACTTTAAAGATCCCATGTGCAGGCAAGATCAGACAAACTTTTTTTTTCTCTCAAATCTTATCAATTTTCAGTTAATCTTATTATCTTTATTAATTTCATTCATTTTTTTCAATTTGATCAAGTTTATATCAATTTACCATCAATTTTATCAAGTTTTATCAAATTTTCATCAAATTTTATTAAATTTTATCAATCCTTTTAATCTTGAAAATTGGACCGCATGCAGCTAAACTATGTTGATCCATCTAATTCATAAAATCAAGAATCTTTCATCAAGAATTTCCCTTCTAAATTCAAATCTCAGGTTATCTCTCTTCAAATTCCTTCGACCTCCCCTTCAGTTTAAGGGATAAACCTGAATCATTTTCTATGATTTCCTAAAATTCTCATCAATGTCTATTCTATGCCCATTCAGGATAAGGGGATAATCCTGAAAGCAAATCACATACAATTAATTATGATGGTCTATTAAATTCTAAATCTTCATCAAGAATCTTCATTATTCTAAAGTTGATTTGCAAGTTGAATCTTTTTTTTCAAACCCAGTGCTCGAGCTGGTCATTTTTTTCTAAATTTTTTATCCCAGATCGAATCATGTTCAAAACCCAGTCCTCGAACTAGTCATTTTCTAAATTTTTGATCCTAAATCAAATCATGTTCGAAACCCAATCCTCGAACTGGTCATCTTCTAAATTTTTGATCCCAGATCGAATCATGTTCAAAACCCAGTCCTTGAACTGGTCATTTTCTAAATTTTTGATCCTAGATTGAATCATGTTCGAAACCTAGTCCTCAAACTAGTCATCTTCTAAATTTTTGATCCTAGATCGAATCATTTTCAGAACCCAGTGCTCAAGCTGGTCATTTTTCTAAATTTTCGATCCTAGATCGAATCATTTTCAGAACCCAGTGCCAGAGCTGGTCATTTTTCTAAATTTTTTATCCTAGATCGAATCATTTTTGAAACACAATCCTTGAACTGGTCATCTTCTAAAATTTTGATCCTAGATCAAATCATTTTTTGGAAGCCAGTTCTCGAACTAGTCATTCTTCTAAATTCATGATCCTAGATCGAACCATTCATTTAAAAAACTCAGTATTCGCACTCGTTATTTTTCAAAATTTTCAAAATCTTTAAAATCTAGAGACCAAGTTCATTTGAAAAACTCAGTCCTCAAACTGGTCATTTTTCAAAATTAAAGACCGAGTTCATTTGAAAAACCCAGTCCTTGCACAAGTTATTTCTCAAAAATTGCAATCAAAGATCAAGTTCATTTGAAGAATCCAGTCCTTGTGTTGTTTGTCTCTCAGAAAGTCTCAATCTTAGATCAAATTATCAATCAAAGGTTCCAGCTCCTTTGCTGGTCGTTAAATGAAACGTCCCAGTTCTCACTGGTCGTTAAATCAAAGGTTTCAGCTCCTTTGTTGGTCGTTAAAGGAAAGGTCCCAATTTTCACTGGTTGTTAAATCAAAGGTTCCCGCTCCTTCGCTGGTCGTTAAATGAAAGGTCTCAGTTTTCACTGATCGTTAAATCAAAGGTTCCAGCTCCTTCGTTGGTCGTTAAATGAAAGGTCCCAGTTTTTACTGGTGGTTAAATCAAAGGTTCCAGCTCCTTCGTTGGTCGTTAAATGAAAGGTCCCAGTTTTTACTCGTCGTTAAATCAAAGGTTTCAGCTCCTTCGCTGGTCGTTAAATGAAAGGTCTCAGTTTTCACTAGTCGTTAAATCAAAGGTTCCAGCTCCTTTACTGGTCATTAAATGAAAGTAAACAGTTTTTACTAGTCATTAAATCAAAGGTTCCAGTTCCTTCGCTGGTCGTTAAATGAAAGGTCCCAGTTTTCACTGGTCGTTAAATCAAATGTTCCAGCTCCTTCGCTGGTCGTTAAATAAAAGGTCCCAGTTTTCACTGATCGTTAAATCAAAGGTTCTAGCTCCTTTTTTGGTCGTTAAATGAAAGGTCCCAGTTTTCACTGGTCGTTAAATCAAAGGTTCCAGCTCCTTCGCTGGTCGTTAAATGAAAGGTCCTAGTTTTCACTGATCGTTAAATCAAAGGTTCCAGCTCCTTCCCTGGTCGTTAAATGAAAGGTCCTAGTTTTCACTGGTCATTAAATCAAAGGTTTCAGCTCCTTCGTTTGTCGTTAAATGAAAGGTCCCAGTTTTCACTGGTTGTTAAATCAAAGGTTCCTGCTCCTTCGCTGGTCGTTAATTGAAAGGTCCCAATTTTCACTGGTTGTTAAATCGAAGGTTCCAACTCCTTCGCTGGTGTTAAATGAAAGGTCCCAATTTTCACTGGTCATTAAATCAAAGGTTTCAGCTCCTTCGTTGGTCATTAAATGAAAGGTCCCAGTTTTCACTGGTCGTTAAATCAAAGGTTACAGCTCCTTCGCTGGTCGTTAAATGAAAGGTCTCAGTTTTTACTGGTCATTAAATCAAAGATTTCAGCTCCTTTACTGGTCATTAAATCAAGGATTCTAGTTTTCACTGGTCATTAAATCAAAGATTTCAGTTTTCACTGGTCGTTAAATCAAACGTTTCAGCTCCTCCGCTGGCCGTTAAATAAAGGTCCCAACTTTTACTGGTCAAAATTTCCAAAATCAAAGATTCAACTCAAGGTCTCATTAAAATCTATATTGAGTGATTATTTCACAAAAAATTCTTGAAAACTTTGCCAATTTGCTGAAAGCATTTGTTGATTCCAACATTTTACTGCACAAAAGAATTACCTCTAGTATTCTTGCCAAAAAGGTAAAACTTTTTGCGGAAAAGGGATAAAATTCAAATCTTTTTCCTGTTGATCAACCAAAATGATGTAAGAAATATCCTCGATATGATTAGCGAAAGAAATATTCAATGACATTGAAAAGCCAAAAGTGAATCGATATTGATCATAGCCATGGTGCGTGTTTTAAGGCAATTTTCTGGTAATCAGGCAATAGAAATATCCTGAGCTTTAAAAAGAATCCACTCAATCCATATCTCCTCAGTCATTTAAGCTGCAATTAAATATCTACAAAAGGGATCTCTCAATTTTCGTCAAGATGAAGATGAATATGCGAGCTAGACTCCCGGGGCCAAAGAAAAATTGGATCATCTTCGAGATGAAGGAGTTTGTGACGGATCCTTCTAGGGAAAGTTCAGATCACCGTTAAGATGAAGGCAGATGCGATGAACCTATCGACAAACCCTAAAAGATATTTGATTTTTGCTATCATCTAAAGACCTTTTGAGCCAATATCATCAGTATAATTCCTGAGACGGAAGAAGGATCAGAACATCTTTAAGATGAAGGAGTTTATGATGTACCCTTCACCGAAAAAGAGAGAAAAGTCAGAACATCTCCAAAATGAAGGATGATGTAATAAGCTTCCCCTGAAAACCCAAGAAAGCTCAATGTCTCAAAGAGAGTGCCAAAAGATCATGGGAAAACACCCAGATATCAAACTGTCGCAATTTCCAGAAATCCTCTTTTCTTATGCAAAATTCTTTTATCAATATCTTTTCATTACTTGCTTTTATGAAATTAAGAAATATTTTTTTTCTTCTCATACCAGGGAAATGGATAGCTTCCTTGGAGAAAGTCATCAACGCTAAAAAATTGAATTTGATTCTTAAGACCAAGGAGTTAACCTTGTTGGAGGAAATACTCTAGGTAAAAGAGGGAATGTCTTTTGCACACATGCACACATCTTCAAACATCTGAATCATCTACAATTTCATCTTATTGGCAAAATTTTCTAGTTATTCAAAATGAAATAAATGCTCAATATCCATTTTGATACGACCTAGCATTGTGTATATTTTCAAGAAGAGTTGCCTCATTCAGGAGAGGTATCTCTCCCTGTCCCATCATGGTTTTTCTTATTCAAAAATTATGTATTCTCGCACCCACTCAGGTTAAGGGTCAAACCTGTACTTTTCTACGAGAGGCCATCGATTTTAAAAGCTAATTTCTGTCTCAGCAATGAGGTGCCCCATATCATTCCTTTTCCAAAGTTTTAGGGAACCCCATTTTCCTCCTTTCGCAAACCCCTTTCGGATTTGTTCGTCCAAACTCTGAAGGTCCCATCATGGTTTCTTCGTTCGAGGATTCCGTATGGTCATCCCTTTCAGGTTGAGGGTCAAGCCTGAACCTCGCTTCTTGAGATACCGTCCCTTTCAGGTTAAGGGATAAGCCTGAACCTTATTTTTCCACGAAGTATCTTCTGTTCAGATTTGGGTTAAACCTGAGTCTCATTTTTGGCAAGGTAGTTCTCCCAGTCCCATCATGGTTTTCCCCACAAAGAAATCCATGCTTTGTATATCCATCCAGAAAGGATCATACTAAAAGCTTCATCTTACGAGGCATTTTGTTCAAAAATGTCTCATCAAGGTCTTTGTGTATTCCTTTCCCATTCAGGTAAGGGTAGAACCTGAAATTCATCTTGATATATCTTCGTCCCAACCAGGTTAAGGGATAAACCTGAATCTATCCAAAAGCTGATCTTGTCTCACCCATGAGACTTGATCAAAATTCTTATTTTCCACCATTTCAAGATCTTCACCCAAAGTCCCATCACGATTTCCTCATTTCTATTATTCAGTCATATCATTTTCGAGGATTTCGTCCCCCCAGAACCATTCAGGATAAGGTGTTAAGCCTGAGAAATCATGTCTTTACAAAATAAATTCTTCCACACCCAGTTCAGATCTGTTGACTGGGGCAATTTTCAAAATTTGGAGTGTTTTCTTTGCCACTAAGCTCGGCTTTCAACCGGCTTAGTAGCAAAGAGGGACATTTGTAAACACCCCAAACTTTTCAAATCCATTTTGGATCCCCGCTTTTAAAGATGTCAAACCCCTTTTGAATTCCCGATTCATTGAGGAGTATATTTGAATCGATTCGTGATCTCGAGCTCATCTGATATCCGAGATCCAACTTCATTTCTTAAGTTTTGATCTAATATCCAAGATCTGTTTCCAGGTTTGATCCAATATCCAAATCTGAACTAAATCATAAGCCTGGATTTTTCATTTTTATAAATTCATTCCCAAGGTTCAAACCCAATTTGAACTAATTTCCCTCATTTTGATCTATAATCGAGATCCAGATCCAAATCTTATTTTTATTCAAAACATCAGATCTGGATCCTTTTCAAAATTCAATCTTTGTCCTAAATTTAAAGATTAATTCTTAAATTTGAAATTCAAGTCCATCATTTTGCAAAATTCTTTTGAAAATACCCTGGATGCAATTCATAATCCAATTCCAAAATACCAAAACGGATATAGATCCAGTTTCAAAATCCAATTTTTTATCTCCAATTCAAAAACAATTCTTGAATTTCAAACCCAAAATTCAATACTTTTGCAAAATTTCCCAAAATTCAACTTGGATCTGGGTTTTAACTCAATTTGGATTCAAAAATCAAATTGGATCTTGGATCCAATTGAAATCCATTATTTTCAAAATCCTCCTTTTTATTTATATTTTATTTAACTTAGATTTTTAAACATATTTAAATCATAAAAGAAAAAAATACATTTTTAAAGAAAGGTCGCTGCCTCAGCCCTAGACCCTCCAGAAAAAGGGGAAGAAAAGAAGAAGGAAACAGAAGAAAAAAAAAGAGGAAAAGAAGGAAGAAAATGAGCAGAAAAGAAGCAAGAAAAGAAGGAGAAAGAAGAATAAGAAGAGGGAGGAAGGAAGAAAAAAGGAGGGGGAGGACATTCAGCGATTGGTGGTCAGTAGTCTCTCTCTCTCATCTCTCCTCTTCACTTGGAGTTTACGAAATTTGGAGAAGTTGTGAGCCCTTTCTTTCAGACCCTTCACCCAAGGTGAGTATTCCTCTTCTATTCCCTTAAAATTTCTTGTCATAGAATGATTAATGGATTAGAATCTGAGTTTTCATCTTCCTATTTGCTGCATTTTAATCTTTGTTTAACATATTTTGATTGAGCCAAAAGAATTGAAGTAATTTGATCTTTTTAGATCAAATCCTTCTTTCAAATGGGCTACAACAAGTTAGATTTGTGCCTCAGCCATTTTGGTTTGCTTTTAGTACATTTTATGTCTTAATTTTTTATCATCCATGCATTCATTCATGTTTTAAGGCATTAGATCTCATGTTTGAACATCCACGCATGTGCAGTTTGCTTTCATCATGTTCAGTTGCATTCTAAATTAAACTTTGAATTCTGGTGCATTTTAGATCTATCGATTTGTATGTAATCAGATGTCATTTTAATTTGAATTTTTGACTGCAACTTCATACATATGTCTTCATGCTCTCCACCAAAAATGAGATCATTCTGAGTTATTTTGACCCACTTTAAAAATTAAGATTCAGAACCTATTATTTTGCACCGTCAGGATTTTAGCAGAATCAGGAACAACTTGCGGGAGTGATTTCTCCCTAACCAGAGATGATCTTTCCAATATGTAAAAAGGGGTATTTTTTAAATTGAATCTAGTTTGTCCATATCAAATTTCAGTGATTTCTATGGTGTGTTCATACATTTTTTGGGTCGAAAACCACAACCCTTATACCCTGTGTCATTTTAATGACTCAGATTTTGATCTATTTTGTCAGAATTATATTCCCTAATGAAAGTTCATTTTTCAATTCTGTAAATTGAGTTCTCTTTGTTTATATGTCTAGTTTATCCCTGTAAATGTTTTAAATTTTCCATGGTAAATTGCTATTTTATTTTGATTAAATACCAGAACCCTGTATCCTAATTTTGTATATGTTTTGATTTTGGCCCTCATGACATAACTATTGTTGCCCACCTTCAATAAATCGCCATATGATTAACAACATTCTTCAGCAAAATCATTTTTATAATTTTTTGGGTCTCCAATGAGTCCCTACTATGATTTGTAGTGTTTTTGGGTCTTCAACGACCCCCACAACGATTTACAGTGTTGTTCGGTCATCCTACAATGATTTATAGTGTTGCCCGGTCTTTTGACTACAATTTATAGTGTTTTCGGGTCTTTAATGAGTCTTATAGTAATTTGTAGTGTTGTTTGGTCATCCTACAGTGATTTGTAGTGTTGTCCGGTCTTTTAACTACGATTTGTAGTGTTGTTCAGTAACAAATCGCTGTAAATCGCTACCCGAATTAGGACCAACTTGTCAGGGTCATATCTCTCTAACTAAAGACCGAAATTCAAATCCGTAAAAAATGGTGCCTTTGTTGTGGAGTCTAGTTTATTGTTGTCAATTTTCAGCTATTTATATGGTTATTTATTATCCCATTTGGATAAAAAACCAGACCCCTATCAGTCTGCCTTATTTCAGTGACACAGGTTTTAGTTCATTTTGTAAGAGTCATATCTCCCTAATGGGAGATTATTTTCCAAATTCGTAAAAAGGGCTTTCTTTCTATATGTGTCTAGTTTATATCTGGAAAGTTTTATAACTTTCTATGCTCATTTGGTATTTCAAACCTGTTGAAAACTGAGACTGGTTACAAAATTTCAAATTCTGTAATAGGTTCATTTCCTGTTTGGAAACAATGACTTCTCGAAGTTGCTATTTTCAAACCAAAATTAATTTTTCAATTATTTAAATTGGGTTAGTTTGTAGATTGAATTGATCAACGTTTTCTTCAAATTTGGTAGAAATCAGGTCTGTTTAGCCTCTGTAACATCAAGTTTACTAAAACCTGTTTGGTAAAATCCAATTTCCTGTTTCTGAAATTAATGCTCTGATGTTTTGATCATAACTCTAGTTTCATAAATGATTTTGATATTTTATAAAAAGGGAATGCTTCCTTGTTGTGTTATGAATCCATGGGTTCATTTTTAATCGAAATCAAATCATTTAAGACTTCCATCCACTCAGAATGCTTCGACAGCTTCATCTGCAAAATCCTGATTCTGCAAAATACTGTATTATCTGTATGAAAGAATCCAAACTCAGGTTTTCCTCAGATGATTGCTTAGCATTTTCAATTCTACAACATTCATCAGATTGTTATGCATCTGCATATCATTTTAGACATTTCTAAGGTCATTGACCATTCATTCATTACATCTTTCAAAAACAGATTTCATAAAGAAGCATTGCTTTGTTAAAATGAAGTCAAAATTGGCATTTTATCACTTTTTAAATTCATTTTTTCAAACATAATTCTTGTATTTCATAAATTAAAAAATGAATTTTATCAAGTTAGAATGCCTTAACTTCATTTCAAACAAACTTTGGAGTTTATTTGCCTTTATTTCAATCATTTTCAACTTATTTTCATGAGAATCTCAATTTCAAGGTTAAATTCAATTTGAATTCAAGCTTTAAAATGTATTTATATATTTTAAAACCCCAATTTTGAAAATTCAAAACTCCAAAGCACCATTTTCAAAAGTTTTGCAAAGTCATACATCATTCACTTTTATTTTATTTGATTCTCTTTATTTCTGAGGCATAAAAGGCTAATTTTGGATGTATTCTTCAATTTTTCAATAATTGAAGAAAAAACCATAAAAGCCTACACTTATTTCTAACAAGTTTGCTCATTTTGCAGGATTTTTTGTTTTGTTATTTCTTTTTTTAATCGTTGTATCAATTCAAAGGTTGTAATAAATCAATTAATGAGAAGTTTACTTTATGCTTAGCTTAGAATGAATGAGCATGTAGTTTAACTTTTCATTTTCATAAACAATATGTTACATTTCTATTTTCATTTTCAATAACACTACGGTGAAACACAAATGGCATAAGCACCATTCTCATAAAAGGTGATTAAATCCTAAGTTGACGATTTGCATTTATGGCCATTGTCAAAATGTTAACAAAACTTAGTGTTTTCATCTTTTATGGAATAACATTGGGTCTACATTGGATCTCTTTCAAAAAAAATCATCATGTTTTTCTAAATATTTTCTTCCTTTATCAGAGTTTAACTTAAAATTAATTCAAAACATATATCAATGGCCATAGTCAGGATATATTGAGAGTTAATTTTAAACTCTATAAAGGCACCAAAATGTATTTTATTCTTCAAATAAATTTAAATACGATTATTATATAATACACTTTATGGCCATAGTCAGAAATGTATTATATCTTCAATCTTATATCAATTTACTTAAAGAATGAAATATGTTTTTCAAAACCTAATTTCAAATTTTTTTTAATGCATTCATCATTTAAGATAGAATTGCTTCAGCATTTTCCACCTCTTTGAAACCATTTTCAAATTTCCAAGTGAATTTTGAAATAATTTTCAAAAGATGTTTTTCATTCCTAAATTCCAAGTCATTGTTTTATTCCACTTCATAAATCCAATCTTATTTCTCAATTTCATTTTCAATTCCCTTTAACTTTAAATCCTATTTCAAATACCCATTTTTGATTCCCAATTTTCAATTTTATTTTTAAATTTCTATCTTTGAATTTTACATTTCAACTTTGAATTTTATTCCTTGTTTCTCTCAAAAACCCAATCTCGATTCTCAATTCAATTCAGACCTCAAATTCTAAAAAAAACTTAACTTTGGATTCGATTTCCAGATCTTCGATTTCAATGCTTTTAAATTCATTTTAAATTCTTGAATTTCAAAATCGTCATCTGATTTGCGACATCTTTCAGTAAATCGCTATTGCAATTTATCGTACCTTTCCATAAATCATTGTGTGATTTACAATGACTTTTAGCAAATCATCCTGCGATTTATGGTATTGCGATTTATCGCGTCTTTCAGAAAATGATTGTTGCGATTTACGGTATTGCGATTTATCGCATCTTTCAGAAAATCATTATTGCGATTTACAGTATTCTTCTATAAATTTTAAATCAATTTCTGAACTTTCAGGCCGTTCCCTAAAAGATGTTTCCAAAATTCATTCCCAAAATCACTTAGAAAATCTCAATTTTTCTGAAGCATTTCTAAAAATATGCATTCTTCTCAAGTTCAAAATCATAGCACAAGCCTGATTCAGTGTGCATTTAGGATTTAGAATAAATACTTAGATAATTTTGGGCAAAGCAAAGGCATGAATTCGATCCTTGGTTCGATTACCTCTGGTAAAGGCGCCAGGAACAGTTGAACCTCGTACCGCCGAGCGAATCCCGTCTCTCCATTTTCCAGAAAAAATTCAAAACGGAGGCGAGTAAATTTTCAAAATCTTTTTCCAAAGGTCAAGTAAGACCTTGCAAGAATTTTTCTCTTTTCCCCCTAAAAAGGAAGAAGAGGAAAACTTTTGCATGATCACAAAGACCCTTTTTAGGGAGAGTTCGGGGAGCTCGTTCTTCTTGCATGCTCTCCAATTCGTTCACTTAGCCCCTTTTCAAGGAGAGTGTGAAGGGACTCGCGCCTTTGTAAACCGTTTGCAAAACAATTTCTAATTTCACACAAGGAACCCTTTTTATAGGGAGAGGCTCGACGGAGACTCGCTTTCCTTGTGGTCTCCCCAATTTTCATACTAGGCCATTTTCGTCATGAAGGACCCTCCTTTTAGGGAAAGTGTGATGGACTCGTTCCTTCATGACCCAATTTACCGACCTCACTACTATCGGCCCCCTTTTCATAAGAGAAGCCTAATGTTAGGGAGCTTTGACGAAAGTTCAATTTCTCTTCGAAAGTTCGTTTTGCAAACACCTTCTCTTCAGGGAAGAGAGGAGTAATTCCTATTTCCCATTCAGGTAAGGGCTAAGCCTAAATCTTCTCCTTTGGAAAAAGGAGAGGATAATTTTCATCACGGATGTGTTAAGCTAGACTTCAAATGCTATCTTTCACAAAGGATTTCAAGAAAATTTTGCCAATTTGTCAATCAATTACTTGTTAATTTAAAAATCTTTATTGCACGAATATTTACCTCAAAGTACCTTAAGTATTAATTCTAAAAAGGCAAATGTCGTCAAGATGAAGATGAATTATGCGAGTTAGATCCCCGGGGCCAAAGAAGATTCAGATCATCTCCGAGATGAAGGGGTTTGTGACGGATCCTTCCAAGGAAAGTCCAAAACACTGTCAAGTTGAAGGAAGATGTGATGAACCTCCCGACAATCCCTAAAAGATATTTAATTTCTGCCATCATCCAGAGATCTACAACCAATGAGCCAATATCGTCAATATAATCCATGAGGCAAAGAAGGATTGAAACATCTTCAAGTTAAAGGAGTTTGTGACGTACCCTTCCAAAAAGAAAGAGAGAGAGGAAAAAGAAAGAGAGAGAGGGAAAAGAAAGAGAGAAAAGTCAGGACATCTCCAAAATGAAGGATGATGTAATAAACTCCCCCGAAGCCCAAGAGAGCTCAAAAGAGTGCAAAAAGATTATCATGAGAGAAGCCTCCTAGAATATCAAACTGCCAAATCTACCAAGAATCTTCTTTAATTTTGTGAAATTCTATTATCAATATTCTTTCATCAATTGCTTTCATAATATGAAAATTCTCTCTTTCCTGTTCATATCAAGAAAATTGATAGCTTCCTTGAAGAAGGTTAATCACAAGCAATTTGAATTCTGAATCTTGATTCTATGAAGTCAATCTCGTTTGGAGGAAATACTTCAGGTAGAAAAGGAAAAATATTTTTGCAACAATGTGCACCATTTTCAAATACTTTGAATCAACAACAAAATTTTCAACATTTTGACAATATTTTCTATCCATCCTGACGTGGAGTGAGAGCTTGATGTCCATTCTTGATACATTCTGACACCATTTTGAATCCCTCTTTAGGACTTGATAACAGAAGTTTTCAAGATTCCTTCACTTCTTGTATAATCTGAGTGCTCGGGCTCTCAGATTCGCACACTTCCCTGTGTCCCCATTGTCCTGCCATAGACAGTTCAATTTCGGTTCGAGGTCGAACCCCCAATCATTTTATCCCAAAATGAAATTTCAAAAGCTGATTTAGTCTCAGAAATGAGGCACCCAAGATCAATCCATTTTCAAGCTTTAGGGACCCCATTTTCCTTCCTTTTGCAAAACACCTATCGGATTTATTATGCAAAATTCAAAGGTTCCATCATTGTCTCTTCTTTTGAGGATTCCATTTCTTTTCCGCCCGATCAGGTTAAGGGTACAAACCTGATCATGCATATAATTCAGGGTTTTTTAACATTTAAATATGCATGATTTTATGAAATAATGTTTCAAAAACCCAATTTTATGATAGTTTTCGAGTAAATATGCTTAAATGATTTAAAAATAGAAAATGCATGAAAAATAGTTTTATTTTACATTTTTATGCATATTTTAGTTTTTGTTATATTCATAGTAGTTTAGTTTTAGTTTGCAATTAAAAATGAAATAAAAAATAATAATAATATAGAAAAATATTTTTTCATTTTAAGTGTTTGTTTTTTTAAAAAAAGAGAAAAAAATTTAGAATAGTTTTTTTTAGTTCTTCATAAATAAGTTTTGTTTTTAAATCTTTGAAAATTTTATAATAAACTGGTATTTAGTTTTTGATTTTTGAAAATTGCAAAAATAAACACAAACCGGTTCACCCGGTTTGCTTTTCAAGAATAAATAAACAAACCGGCTTAAACCGGTTTGCATTTGTTTCAAACCGGTTCCAGCCGGTTTGTTGTTTTTAAAAACCCCAAACACAGGAAAAATCGGGCGCCTCCTCCATTCACGCCCAAACCTTCCTCTTTCCCCTCTTTCCCTCTCTTTTCCTCTTTTCTCACCATCTTCCACTAACACCGGTGGCTATTCCCTTCCCTACCTTCCCTTTCTCCCTCTTTCTCTGTCAAATCCGGCAACCGGCGGTGGTGGAACTTCCTTCCGGCGACGGCGGCGGTGGTGGAGGTCGCCAGCTTCTTCCCTCAGGTTCACGGTGCGGTGAGTGCTGAGTCTTTCTCTTCTTCTACTTCTTCTTCTTCTTCTTCTTTTTCTTCCTCCGATCTTCAGCATTTTCTTCTTCCAATTGTTTTTCTTCTTCCGATTTCGATTTCTTCTTCAGTTTCTTCTTCTTCTGCAGCTTCTTCTTCTTCTTCTGATATTCTTCTTCTTCTTCTTCTTCAGCTTCGTTAATTCTTTTTCTTTATCTTGTATTTCATTTCTGATTGTGCTGTTTTACTTCTGAAAAAAAAAACGGGAATAAATAGATCAAAATACAGATTATGTAGTTGTTCTGGTTTTTATCAATTACAGATTTGTTCAATTTTTTTAGATTTGAGTTCCTGTTATATATTTTTTTTCTTTCGGTTGTTGTTTTTCATTCATTAAGTTTACTCTTTTGCATTAGTTAATATCATGTTTACTTTCATTGAATTTCTGATTTTTTTAGTTTGGCATATTCTGTTTTACATTCTTTCATGTAATTGTCTGTTTGATTTTTGTGTTGCTGCTATAGTCTAGGTTAGATCGATTTTTAATTTTTGTTCTGCAATTCATATTTGTTGTTTTCTTTTATTCAATTTACATATTCTTAGTTGCTTTCAATTCAATTGCTGTTTGTTGAATTTTACATTTCCTGTTGTTAGTTTAATTTTCCTGTTTTCTACACAATTAGTTGCCTTTCTTCTGCAATTTGTTCGTTTGTTTTTGTTCATTCTGAAATTCCTGTTTTTCATTAGTTTCTTATTATCTTAGTTGTTTTCTTGTAAATCATTTCATGTTTGCTTTTATTCTTGTAGCAGTTATTTTCTAATTCATTGTCTAGTATACATGTTATTTCTTCTATATCTGGTACTGCTCGTGTTCCTTTGAAGTGTGCAGGATAGCATAGGAGTGGAGCGGAAGCGATTACGTGACACGAAGTACGAAGAATAAAGTCTTTTTACTTTTTAGTTTAGATTTAGGAATTTAAGTGGGTTTGTAAATATTGCACTTTACGCCCTCTGCGAAGGGTATTCATTTGTTGTAATAGTTAGTTGTTTTTACTTTTCTGAACATTTTACATTTCAAATAATTCGGTAATAAAGATTAGTTTAGACTTGTGTGTTTGAATACAACATATTCCCGTTCCCTGAGTTCGACCCGGTCTCATCCACTAGTGAGAACCGGTTTTTTTTATTTGATGTCTGGTTTTCACATGTTTTTCATATAAAAATCTTTTCAAAATTTACAATGATTTAAAAGAAGACATCAAATTTTTGGCGCCGTTGCCGGGGAACGGCGTAATATTAGTATTCACTTTATTGCCTAGTGTTTGTGTTGCATTTAGGTTTAGAACCACGTATGTGCATATCTTAGAGACGAGCTTACTTTTCTGCACAGCCCACCTATTAGGATTCCCTTAGAGGTGACTGTGTACGATTGGTACCGTACACATAGATTTTATATTTCTATGCATAATCTCTTTTATGTGTAACTGCGTGGTGTTTTTTTAGTTTTTGTTGTTTTTAGTTCACTCGCTTTGTGGTTTGCGTGGTTTGGCTGCTTAGTGTGTTTGTTAGGTAGAAAACCCAAAGTTAGGACGTGTGCTACACCGGTCTACTCTAAGGTGTACGCAATGGCTGACGATCATCAATTGATCCGTCCTTTGAGGGAGTACTTCATGCCAAATACGTATACTCCCACCTCCTGCATCACGAGACCTGATGTAGGAGCGAGCCATTTTAAGATTAAGGCCAGTGTGATTCAAATGTTACCCTCGTTTTATGGCCTTAGCAATGAAGACCCATATCGTCATCTCGACGAATTCCTTGAGATTTGCTCGACTGTGCGAATCAATAATTTTGGAGACGACGCTATGAGGTTAACTTTGTTTCCGTTCTCTCTCAAAGATAAAGCCAAGCATTGGTTAAAATCTCTTGAAACGGTTCGTATTACTACTTGGGAAGGAATGCAAAAAGAATTTTTAAAAAAATATTTCCCAATTGGTAAAACGAATCAGTTTCGTAAAGCTATAACCAGTTTTTCTCAAATTGAGAGAGAACAATTTCACGAGTCTTGGGAGAGATTGAAAGATCTTCTCCGCAAGTGTCCCCATCACCAGGTGCCTCGTTGGCAGTTGGTGCAGTATTTTTATGACGGGCTTACTGAAAAGCATCGTCAAATGGTTGATTCGTCTTGTGGGGGCACTTTTATGCTCAAAAGTGAGGACGAGGCATGGTCTCTATTTGAGACCTTGAGTGAAAACATGATGCATCATACTTTGTCTTCACGGCTCGATAGGACTACATCTCTGTCTAGTGGTCCTAGGAAAGTTGGGATTTTTGAATTTGGGTCCGAATTAGAATTGCGTACCAAGGTTGACCAATTGACTAGGAAGTTAGATCAATTCCTAGCCAATTCTTCGAGAAATCCAATAGAAAGAGTGTGCGAGATATGTGCTAGCCCTGCACACTGTGTTGTGGATTGTCCGGCAGTACCATTATATCCTGAATTCATTCAGGAGCAGGTGAATGTTGCCCAAGGTTTCGCTAAAACCATGCCCGATTCATTTACATCCTCATATAACTCAGGTTGGCGAAACCAGTTCATTTCCCCATCCCATCAGCCTTCTCAGACACAGTATAGACCCAGTAACCCTTCACAAGGTTACTCGCATCCTATATTTCCACAGGTTCATCCCCAGTATTGTCTACCTTCTCCTCAGGAGCCTATTCCAAGTTCATCATTTCAAGAGAAGATGTTAGAAGCCTTTTCTGATATCAAGGCCACTCTTTGTTCCCATACGCAGTCAATAGCCAAGCTAGAAACTCAAATGGGACAATTAGCTCAGACATTGAGTAGGCAAAACCAGGGGAACCTTCATAGTCAGTCTGTTGTCTCAAAGGGAGAGGATTCCATGTCATTTGACTTGCAACCCACTGATTCACATCATGAGCAAGTCAAATCTATTACATCCCTTCAGTATGGGAAGGCGTGTCACTCCACTCAGGAATCGACTCATGAGCCTCATATCACTTCTACTGACGAGTCGATTTCCATATTACCTCAGCAGAAGGGGCAAGGCCCTCAGTTGTTACAGTCTTCATACAAAGCCCCATTTTCTCAGCCTTTAGGATCACCAATTTTTAGTAAGCAAGAGGTACAGATGCAGAAGGTGCTTGATCAAGTCAAGCCTGATCATATTCACCACTTGTCTGAAGTAGCATTCATTGATACTCGGTCGGTCCTAGACTCTCGATTCTTGACCAGTCTCTCAGATGAGACTAATCTTTGTTCTTCACGTCGAGAGAGTCATGATACTACATTTGGAGGTAGAAGGGATGGAAACACAGTGCGTAGTGTCACAGATGACACTCTTTTCTATATAGAGCCCGGTTGAGTCTGACTTCATGTCCATTGATCTCATGGATGATGAAGGATTTTTTTCAGAGATCCGTCTGGCTGGGGACGTGAAACTTAGCGCTTTATGGGAGACAACCCATATCTTGTAGATTTGTTTAGAATTTATAGATTTTATTTTGTTTTTACTTCTTTATGAGTTTTTCATGTTGTTTTTGTTTCATTCATGAGTTTTATGTTTTGTCATGTATACATTGCATTCATTACATTCATAGAACATGTATTTTTAATTCATGTCAGGTCATTCTACTCTTTTCCCTCAATTATTTTCTCTCATGTGCATTCACTTAGTTTCATATAAGCATGGGGGAGTGCCACTGGGACAGTGTCATTCAAGCATTGGGGAGGGTGTAGTTTGCACACCTTGATATTTCTGTTTACGTTCTTGCACATGTTTACATATCTCTCATAAAAAGTAGATTTTTAAAGAAATAGTTTGAACTTATATGAATGTTATTTCAAATCTAATGATTTTTAGAGGATTTTTAAGCCCCACGAAATTTTTTTCTGACATAGATCTAAAAATTATGGTTGTTTATGCGGATTTCGAAGAAATGATGATAGATACATGTTAGAATTTATTTTGAATCATAAATATGAATATGCACAGTTCTATTTTTGAAAAACTAAGCAAATGAACAAAAGTGTAAAAATGAGCTCAAAAGAAAAAATTATAGCATGTGTTAGGTTGTTTGGATAATTCCACAATCCTTAGTAGATGGAACTTAGATGTAAGTTGAAACTTTTAATTCCATTTTCGAAAAGGAGAGTGGAAAACTTCGTGATCCTAAGTAACTGAGAACAGATACAAGTTGAAATGTTTGATTCTCATGTTATAAAGGTGAATGAAGGAAGTCACTTTTATGTCTTAGTTGATATCTTTTGGTATGTATTGAAAAAGTATAGAAAATATTGACATTACACAAGGCATAAAAGCAGACCACACGCAAGCTATAAGAGAAGAATAAGTGCGCAAAAAGAAAAAGCGTGAAAAGAAAAAAAAGAGAGATAAAAGAGCTTAAAAAGAAAGAAAAGTTCAATGCTTAGAAGTGTGATTGAGAAAACCTGTGCAGAAAACATATGAGTGAGGATAAGTAAATAATAATATGTTTTTATTGGATTTTCTAAGAATAAAACATAAATAATTGTGATATTTTAGAAAAGTGAAAGAAATTCTTTTCTGTGGTGGTGCATAAAAGACTCTAATTATATTTCGATTTTGAAATAACAGGAAATATTTGTGAAAATAAAGTCTTTGATTATCTACTGATTGTGAGGATGTGTAATATTATGCATACATGACAGAGATGTTTGTGGGTAGCATCACTGCAAACCCTCACGAGACCCTACTCGTCCATTGGGGTAACCTAGGGGTTGAAAGGGCTTGTTGCATGAGCTAAATGCAACCGTGATTCCTACGAAAGTGAGTTAGGTGATAGTTTGATTTCTTGCATTTTTCTAGTTTGCTCGAGGACTAGCAAAACATAAGCATGGGGGTATTTGATCATGCATATAATTTAGGGTTTTTTAACATTTAAATATGCATGATTTTATGAAATAATGTTTCAAAAACCCAATTTTATGATAGTTTTCGAGTAAATATGCTTAAATGATTTAAAAATAGAAAATGCATGAAAAATAGTTTTATTTTACATTTTTATGCATATTTTAGTTTTTGTTATATTCATAGTAGTTTAGTTTTAGTTTGCAATTAAAAATGAAATAAAAAATAATAATAATATAGAAAAATATTTTTTCATTTTAAGTGTTTGTTTTTTTAAAAAAAGAGAAAAAAATTTAGAATAGTTTTTTTTAGTTCTTCATAAATAAGTTTTGTTTTTAAATCTTTGAAAATTTTATAATAAACTGGTATTTAGTTTTTGATTTTTGAAAATTGCAAAAATAAACACAAACCGGTTCACCCGGTTTGCTTTTCAAGAATAAATAAACAAACCGGCTTGAACCGGTTTGCATTTGTTTCAAACCGGTTCCAGCCGGTTTGTTGTTTTTAAAAACCCCAAACACAGGAAAAATCGGGCGCCTCCTCCATTCACGCCCAAACCTTCCTCTTTCCCTCTCTTTCCCTCCTTTCTCACCATCTTCTACTAACACCGGTGGCTATTCCCTTCCCTACCTTCCCTTTCTCCCTCTTTCTCTGTCAAATCCGGCAACCGGCGGTGGTGGAACTTCCTTCCGGCGATGGCGAAACTTCCTTCCGGCGATGGCGGCGGTGGTGGAGGTCGCCAGCTTCTTCCCTCAGGTTCACGGTGTGGTGAGTGCTGAGTCTTTCTCTTCTTCTACTTCTTCTTCTTCTTCTTCTTCTTCTTCTTCTTTTTCTTCCTCCGATCTTCAGCATTTTCTTCTTCCAATTGTTTTTCTTCTTCCGATTTCGATTTCTTCTTCAGTTTCTTCTTCTTCTGCAGCTTCTTCTTCTTCTTCTGATATTCTTCTTCTTCTTCTTCTTCTTCTTCTTCTTCAGCTTCGTTAATTCTTTTTCTTCATCTTGTATTTCATTTTTGATTGTGCTGTTTTACTTCTGAAAAAAAAAAACGGGAATAAATAGATCAAAATACAGATTATGTAGTTGTTCTGGTTTTTATCAATTACAGATTTGTTCAATTTTTTTAGATTTGAGTTCCTGTTATATTTTTTTTTCTTTCGGTTGTTGTTTTTCATTCATTAAGTTTACTCTTTTGCATTAGTTAATATCATGTTTACTTTCATTGAATTTCTGATTTTTTTAGTTTGGCATATTCTGTTTTACATTCTTTCATGTAATTGTCTGTTTGATTTTTGTGTTGCTGCTATAGTCTAGGTTAGATCGATTTTTAATTTTTGTTCTGCAATTCATATTTGTTGTTTTCTTTTATTCAATTTACATATTCTTAGTTGCTTTCAATTCAATTGCTGTTTGTTGAATTTTACATTTCCTGTTGTTAGTTTAATTTTCCTGTTTTCTACACAATTAGTTGCCTTTCTTCTGCAATTTGTTCGTTTGTTTTTGTTCATTCTGAAATTCCTGTTTTTCATTAGTTTCTTATTATCTTAGTTGTTTTCTTGTAAATCATTTCATGTTTGCTTTTATTCTTGTAGCAGTTATTTTCTAATTCATTGTCTAGTATACATGTTATTTCTTCTATATCTGGTACTGCTCGTGTTCCTTTGAAGTGTGCAGGATAGCATAGGAGTGGAGCGGAAGCGATTACGTGACACGAAGTACGAAGAATAAAGTCTTTTTACTTTTTAGTTTAGATTTAGGAATTTAAGTGGGTTTGTAAATATTGCACTTTACGCCCTCTGCGAAGGGTATTCATTTGTTGTAATAGTTAGTTGTTTTTACTTTTCTGAACATTTTACATTTCAAATAATTCGGTAATAAAGATTAGTTTAGACTTGTGTGTTTGAATACAACATATTCCCATTCCCTGAGTTCGACCCGGTCTCATCCACTAGTGAGAACCGGTTTTTATTATTTGATGTCTGGTTTTCACATGTTTTTCATATAAAAATCTTTTCAAAATTTACAACGATTTAAAAGAAGACATCAAAACCTGAGCCTCATTTAATGATGTATTTATTTTCCGCCCGATCAGGTTAAGGGTACAAACCTGAGCCTCATCTAATGCGGTATTTCATTTTCCGCCCGATCAGGTTAAGGGTATAAACCTGAGCCTCATTTTGATGAGGTATTTCATTTTCCGCCCGATCAAGTTAAGGGTACAAACCAGAGCCTCATTTTGATGAGGTATTTCATTTTCCGCCCAATCAGGTTAAGGGTATAAATTTGAGCCTCATTTTGATGAGGTATTTCATTTTCGCCCGATCAGGTCAAGGGTTAAAACCTGAGTTTCGTTCCATGCGAGGTATTTCCATCCCATCTAGGATAAGGGCAAAGCCTGAACTTCACTCTCGCAGTATGAATCTTTCTTCTTCATTCTCTATTTCATAACTACCATCTTCATCAGGGCTAATTTTCTCATACCCGGTCAGATCCTTCTAACTAGGGCATTTTATATAGCCCAAATTTGGTGTATTTTTCTTTTGCCACAAAGCTCGGCCACAAGCCGACTTAGTAGCAAAGAGGGGCATTTGTAAACACCCCAAATTTTCACTCACCTCCCCGACATCTCCTCCAACCATTGTGAACCATCCTTTAGGATCATTGGAGGATAAAATGGTCATTTTCTGAGCCTGGAACTTACAAAAGTCCAAATTTCATCTGCAGCTCTCAAAATTTCTCTGTTTTAGCTCAGATTTTCAAAGTTTTACTCCTGATAGGAGACTGGAATCTCCAATTCCTAGTTCAGGATTGTATTTCATAAGACATGTCTTTGCATATCATCACATGATCATTTCATATCATTTCACTGCACAACATGTCATTTCGAGGTCCAGAACTCTCGATTTCAAAACTCTCAATCCAGATTCGAGTTTTTAACTTTTTCAAAATTGATTTCAAACCTCCTGGGTCTTCAAAATTGCCACTTCTTCCCATTTTACCCCCAGGACTCTCAATCTCAAAAGATTTTCTCAAGAAAACAATCTGGATAGTTTTCAGTATGGATTTTCAAAATTTTATCAATTGGATCAGCTATGCCTAAAGAAGGGGATGGAGCTTTGAATTTAACAATTTTATCTCAGATTTTACCCTTTTATCAGCAATTTCAAAAATCATTCTTTTACAAAACCGTCCCATAGGGGCCACCTCTTTTCAAAATTTCCGCAATTAGGCCAAGTATTTCTTATTTGCCAGTTAGTCTAGTTTTTTATGAAAATTCTAAAAAGAGGTTTTACTTTCTTGCTTTTATTTCAATAAAGAAGCGATGTGGGGTCCACCCTGAGGTGGCGCCACATAGGCCTTCCTTTTATAAAACTTGAATTTCAAAAAACCCAAAAATATAGGAGCCTTGTCTCTGAATTGGCACCACTGGGCCCTTTCTCTCTCCTTCCATTCTCTGCCATGTGTCAGTGTGGGGTCACCCTGAGGTGACGCCATGTGTCTTCCTCCCTGCACCTCCATTAATTGCCACTTGTCCTCCCTACATCTTCCTCTTTTTACCTTCTGACATGTGTCAATGTGGGGCCTCCTCTGGAATGGCTCCATGTGTCTTCAGTCTCCTTTTTATTTCATGCCACGTGTCAGTGTGAGGTCACTCTGAGGTGACGCCACATGTCATTCTCTTTCTCTCTTATTCATTTGACACTTGTCACTATGAGGCCACCCTGAGATGACGCCACATGGCTATTCTCCATTCCTCCAGAATCAAACAAGTTTGAATTTCAAATGAGCCCTGAGGTGGCGCCATCTGAGATGCCTCCTCCTGCAACTGACACGTGTTAGTGTGGAGCCACCATGAGGTGGAGCCACATGTCCAGCTCTCCCTTCTCCCAAAAAAGTAGAATTACCCCCCTCTGAGGTGGTGCCATTTCTGAAAAGGAGCTCTGAAAGTGCAGTAGGATCGAGGCAACAAGCACTAGAGGGGGAGTGAATAGTGCTTTTAAAAATTGTCTGCAGAATATTAACAAATTTTGCAATTTGAAAAGCAATCACACAAAGGAACACAAGAATTTATTCTGGTTTGGTCTTTCCCGACCTACATCCAGTCCCCAAGCAAAACCCGCTTGAGATTTCCACTATCAACCTTTTGTAACTACAAGATCATATAGACCAAATCCGGTTCCACTTCCAGTAACACATCTACTGAAAGCAAACAACTCCTTTAAACCAAGGAGTCCTTCCTTTTACAGAAAATAAGTAACAACTTACAAAACAACCTATGAGCCTTTCTTTTGAATGCAAATGAGATGCAATTGGCTTTTGAGGTTGTTGAAATACTCTACTCACGAATTCACTATATCTCAAAGGAATTTGAGTGAAACACTGAAGTGAAAATATCACGTGAGTGAGAAAACAAAAACTTTGAATGAATAGGAGTGAAAAACAAGAAGTAATTCAATTGGATTTTTATGTTTTTTAGTGTAGAAAATACTCATATTTATAGTTGAAAGTTTTCATACGTTGAGGGTATGAAAGTGTGTCAAAACAGTTCATTTTGAACAATCAAAACGTTTGAAAAACGAAAAGACACACCTTTTTGAAGTTTCAGGAAAAACGACAAAATTAGTCGACTGGAACAGTAGTTAGTCGATTAATAGTTAGTTATTAGTAGACTGACAGTTATCGTCGGTCGACTGATCTGTTTATCGAGCCGTTTGAAAATCTGAAATTTTGAAACTTAGTCGACTAGAGATAAAATTAGTCGACTGATAATATCATCAGTAGACTGAAAAACCTTTCAGTCGACTGCTGCTAAAATCTTTTGAAAAACATATATTCTATCTGATCTACTGATAAAAGCATTAGTCGACTGCGACTAAATTTTCAAAAAACACATGTTCTGTCCAGTCGACTGATAAAACCATTAGTCGACTGCTGCTAATTTTCCAAAAAACAGACATTCTGTCCAATTGACTGATAAAACCTTCGGTCGACTAATTTGACAAAAATGACTTTTTAGAAAATATGGCACAAAAGGATTAGTCAACTGGTGAGTCTATTGGTCGACTAATAAACACAAAAATTTAGGAAAAGAGTTTTCTAAAATGATTTTCATGAGGGGTTCTTTTAGAAAAGTTTTTCTAAAGACTTTTTTTTAGGTGAAATGCAATCTAAATATGCACTCTAAGTAAGGCTCTTACAAGAATCTGAGACTTTTAATGAATTAAACATTTGCACACTAGTCTTCAAAGATTCTTCATCGAATTCTTCAATGTCTTCATTGCCTTAGCTGAAATGTTGTGGCGCCCCAAACCCCGACCTTGGAAAAAACTTGAAATTTCCATGGAAAGAATTTTTTTTTTAAAGTTTAAGCATGAAATCATTGGAAAGCAAGCGTGGGAAAACAACAAAGCCGCAAGTCTGAGCGGCCGCCACAGATAAGGAACAGTGTAACCAGACAGGGTAACTACGAAGTGAAGAGGGGAAACACCCCAATAGTTTTAAAGAGTTTACAGATAATAAGTACAAAAGGTACAAAATAGGGAGTACATCCCTTCAACAACCAAAAACCCAAAAACCACCAGGTACAAGAACTGCAGGTCAAGTGTGTGGGTCCTCTGAGCCTCCACCGTGTATCATCGCATCCGCACTATACCTGTTCGTCACCTACATTCCCATAAAACGGGGTCAATCATCTTGCGAGGTGGTGAAGAAACAACCACAAGCAAATGTATATATATATATATCACGTATACAGAAAAACAGGAAATAAGCTGACAAGTGTAAGTGCCTGTGTCAGGAAGGTGTAAAGTGACAAGTACTAGCCAAAGAACTATAGTAACAGAAAAAATAAGTAGCCAAAGCAATGAACTGAAACGTAAGTGAACTGAGCAGCAAGTAACCAAAGTAACACTGAAGTGACTATAGCAACTGAAGTAAGTCTACAACACAAGTAAACCGATATCTACTGTAAGTCAGCTGTTTGGTTAGTTCTTAAGTTCTTCTTATTACTCCTTCGGGTACATGAAAGAAACCTCGCATTCTGTGAAACATGCACCTGGCGTCTGTTATTTAAATTCTAGTGTGGTAACCGGGGAAGCTACAGACGGAGTCAACCTTATGCGAGCAGCACACGACTAGGAGAAAACACTCACATAGGCAATGATTGCAATCCATACTACTGCAGTAGTGAGGCCCTAAGAAGGTAACCTCAACCTCCTTGACTCTGAGTGACTGGAGGCCAAAGGAACGCTACAACTTCTGTCAAAACACGTGTCGTAGTAACGACAAGTCACTCAGGGTTGTACCATCCACCCTCTCCCAAGGTGTACCGTTTTGTGAATGGGGCGAAGCAGGTTTATCTTTCTTAAGGCTCAAGTTCAATCATACCTCACAACGAGGAATCTTCCTCGTGGTCCCTGCAGGGTACGCAAAACGAGGACTTGGCCTGCCCATCCACGTGCTCAGCCTCAAAAGGCCAACGGAGCACACTGCTCGTGAAAACAGTCAAATCACCATATTATTTTATCTTCTATTAGGGTACATCATACAAGAGTCCACACAACACAAGGGTCACTACCCGAAAACTCCAACAGAGCCCACAACAAGAATTTCAATATTTATACCCTATGGTGTTCTATTTTCTCTCTTTTCGTAAGTGCACCAAATGTGCTTACTGATGCCTCAGCGATGTACCTCCTTTGGGTACGTACTACACACAACTGTGTCAAGATGTGCCAAGTGCAAAGTGTAAGAGTAATTACAATTTCTACCTTTCGCACAAGTGTAACTACAGAGACATTAAATGATATTTAAACTGCACTATATTAAGTATTGCATTATCAACATTTTCATACTCAAGGGTCGAAATTGAATTTAACCCATCATTCTGTCTAATGGGAATAACATTGGTTTTTCCCAAGGTGAATCGTTGCTCTTGTAAGGAAGATGCAACTGCGACTCAAAGGACCATTACACGTGGTTCAATGCACTTACATGTTTATGGTGAAATCTGAGATATTCCCGCCTTATGGGAACAACATTAGCTATATCCACGGTATGGGGAGCCGCACCTGTGGTCCCGAAACAAATTGTTTGTCAAAATGAACGTAGGACAACACTAATCAATTCAAAATGTAACATCATCAAGAGGAAAATGCTTGGGCGGGACACAAGAGTGTCGCCTGTCCATTCGGTCATGCTGAAACAGTCACCATGTATTCTGGTATACCAGTGTGTACAAACCTATACCTATGTACATATGTACATATATCCATTCACACTCAAGTACGTATAGATAACCTATATATATATATATATATATATATATATATATATATATATATATATATATATATATATATATATATATATATATATATATATATCAAACTCGATAAAACCCAAGGCATGTAAAGTTTTGCCAAAACCCTAACCGAATGCACGGAGGGTGCGGGGCAAAGCAATTACTAGTTGAACCGAATGTGGTTCAGCTTGAAGTAGCCATGGACTGGTTTTTGATAGGAAGGCATTGACGGCCATCATGGTGTCTCTACGAGGCTGCAAGGGTGCCAAAGTGGGGGCCACACGCTTGCTGCCCAAAAACCCAAACCAACAGATGGTCTGGTCCCACGGACCAGACTGTCATACAACCTAACCGAATCTTATCAATCTTGTGGATCATTCCAAAATCATTATAGGAAATCGGTTGTGACTGGTCCAAGCCCCGACAAGGGTCAACCGAAAGTCTCATGAAAAAGGTGCACTCTCTGCAGTGTCAAAGTGTCGGGTCCCTAGGACCAAACAGCAACTAGAACGGATTAGGGTCTGAACCGATTGGGTTCAGACCCAAACCTAAGGTGGTTCAGCCAAAAAAGGGTTCTCGTGAGTGTCCAACATCAGTTGGATGACACCCGGCTCCAACTAGGTAGAGTCGCGGCTGGCACTAAGCGCTAGCCGGCTTGCCAAGGAGTCCAGGTCTGAACCATGGTTCAGACCAACACTCACTAGGTGCTAACCAGGTAATAAGAGATGCACAGCACCCACGGTGTGCATGCCCAGCTCCAGCCAAGTGGAAACTGGCTGGGCTAGGTTCGCCCAGCTCAGGTCACCCGGCTATGGGGCAGGTCTGGACCCTCATTTCTGATCCGCACCCTAACCCATGCCATCTAGCAATATGCGTAGCACAGACATGTAAGGAAATGCAACTAACTGTATAACATAATTATTACTATATATATTATTTATTATTAATATATATATTTTTTTAAAACTACTGCTACTGGGTGTGAGGGCCACCGCAAAGCGCCTGCTCCATTCTTAGAGCGAAAAGGAGAGAAAAGAAAAAATGGGGGTTTGGTCCACTAGACCAGACCGAGTTACCCTTGCCAACGTGAACCAGAGCACAAGGGCTCGGTTCACAACAGCTAAGAGGGTGTGCTGGGGACGCCTATGGCCGGCCCAGCTGCTCCAGTCCGGGTCTCAAAAGGGAAAACCGAAAACAAAAAAAAATAAGAACAACATCATAACTAAAAGAAATACCAGAGGTTAACACCTTAACCATCGACAGCCTGTCCTTTGCACGTCTCAAAGAAAGTGGTCACATAGTGACCCAGGCTCTAGGGCTAGCTTGCAACACCAGTCCCATTGTGCTGGGACTAGGTTTAGCCGAAAACCCAAAAAGAAAGAATACACACAAAAAAAGAACAAAACAAGAGAATGAAAAGGGGGCTGACGGGTTGGGTGTAAGCTGGACGAGCCCAGCTCGGTTCAGCACACCCCTATGATGAGGATGCCATGAAAATAATTAGCAAACAAAAGAAACCATGACATAACAACATTATCATGGAAAATGAACAACTAACATGTATAGGAGAAACAAGAACAAAGACGCCAATGTAGGAATCAAAAGGAAATCTATTTCCAAGGCATGCAGTACAAAAGCTTATGAAAACAATGAAAATTCAATAATCAAAATTGCTTTTCTAACTAATCCGTCACTTGGGCTTGCATGCATTGATGCAAGGCACCAATGGCTTCATGTAAATCCGTAATCGACAAGAAGGTGAGTCTTCACCTTAACTTCTTGGAGAAGATGAAGGATGATGCAACAACACTCCACGCCTAGGTGGTTTCCACGGTTCGGAGGGAGGAAACAAGAGGAGAAGAAGGAGGTTTGAGAGAGAGAAGAGAGAGAGAGAGTAAGTTAAGAAAAATCACCCATTAGAGAGGGACTCATTTTTTTTTTTTTGAGTTTTATAGAATGTGCTTTAGGGATGGACGGCTGGGGTTGTTCCTTCCAAGATGGAGGGCTGGGGCGCTCCATGCCCCCCAACAACCAATGCATGTAGAGCTTTCCAAAAGATTTTAGAAAACTTTCTAGAATGTGTTATCATCGGAAAATTTTTAACTTTTTGCGAGTCAAACTGACCTTTGAAAAAGATTTTGAAAATAACTCGCCTCCGTTTTAAAATGCGGGAAAATTCCGTAGAATGGGACTCGCCTGTCGGTACGAGGTTTGACCGTTCCTGCCACCTTTAACAGGGGTAATCGAACCAAGGATCAATCTACTGCTCAGATCTATTCAACTTGTCTAAATCATATTCTAATTTCTAAATGCACATAGAATCAGGCATGTGCTATGAATTTCTAAAAATGCACATTTGAAAACATGATGCTTGCTTTGAATAACTGAAACACTTAGAATAGATATCACATGGAAAATCGTGAATTGGGATTTGAAATATACTTCTGAGAAAAGTAAAAATCGATTTCTGAAGAAATGTAAGGATTTTGTGAAAATCGATTTTGAGAAATATGAAATAACTTTAGAAAACTTGATTTCTTTGAATCAGAACTCTGAAATTGAAAATATAACTTAGAAAATCGAATTTGGAACTTGGGAAATACTTGAAATATCATTGGCAAATCCATATTTTGAGAAAATCGATTTTTTTGAATAAGACTTAGAAAATTTTTTATTTTTCTAACTTCAAACTTTGAAATTGACTGCATAACTTGGAAAATTGAATTTATGAACTTGAGAAACTCTTGAAATATTCTTTGAAATTCAATGCTTTTGGGAAAATCGATTTTGCTATAAGACTTAGGAGATTTTGAGGAATTCAATTTCCTTGACTTAGAATTTGAATTGGAATTGGCAAATGCATGAAATGAATGAATATGAATTTGAGGAATTGAGAAATACTTTTTGTATTTTTGAGAAATGCAGTGCATTTTGAAGTTAGCCTAAGAGTGTAGGCTGAATGTGGCTAATGTGAAGATCATACATCTGGGTATCATTCGTATTCTGACTATGGCCATAAATACAAATTCCACCAAGTTTATAATCTTCATAAAAGCTAGTGCATGTGCCATTCGTGTAGACCATAGTGAGTTTGAATATGCATGAATCATCATCCATCACACATTGACATTATAAAAAAAATAAACTATATGCAATGCAACCTAAGCTAAGCAGGAAATGCAAATTCTTATTCCAAAGTTTAATTATAAATTACATCACTATTGAAATTTAAATACATGAAAAATAAAATCTTCAATGTACCTGCAAAACTAGAAAACTTTGTTAGTAATGATATGTTGGCTTTTCTAGGTTTATCCAGTAATATCTAGAAATTACTGGATTTTGCTAGATATAAGCCTTTTTGCCATGATTTCCTTAAATCAAAATTGATAAAATATGAAATAAGATTGAATAAATAAGGAAGATAAGATATGAAATTTCGAAATTGGGGTCAAAATGACCAAAATACCCTTAATAACAAGACTATGGCCTTGAAATTAGGGTTTTTAGAAATATATTTGGTAAAATGCAAGTTTTGAAATACAAATGAGAATAAATCAAACTAAATATGCTATGACATGATTAAAAATATGAAAATTAGGGTTAGGAATTTCGAAATTGAGGTCAAATGACCAAATTGCCCCTGATAGCAAGACTATGGCCTTGAAATCAGGGTTTTTAGAAAATATTTTGGTAAAAACTTAGGTTTTATGCACTAAATGAAATCAAATGAGCATCAAATTAAACCTAAAGCATCCTAATATGATTATGAATATGATTAAACCCTAAAAATATATGCTTATGCACGAAAATCCAAGAATATCACAAATTTTGTGATTTTTTTTAGTGTTTTGGAATTCTTCGGGTACCCTGTTTTGCAATTCAAGTCATTCAAACATAAAACGGATTCTAAAAATCTTCAAAATTGGTACCTGTACTTGTTATAACCCTAATATCAAATTAGAATTATAAAATTATTTTTTTGGCATTAAATTAATCCGAAAATAGCATCAAACCCTAAAAATATGGTATTTTTGACCTAGCTCACCAACCAGTCTCAGTCCAAGACCCGAACCAGGGGTCAAACCTCCATGGAAATCTATGAAATTTTACAGAGAACAAATAGACAGGAAAACAAAACTTTTCCTTTTTACAGATTTGAAAACGCTTTTAAAACCAGGGAGATACCCATCCGACAATCCGGACTTGAATATATTGATTTTAACTTTGGTCCTGACTGATACTTTCAATTGAAAATTCCGTGATAAATAGCAGAACTCATTCAAAATATCTGAGACTTTAACAGTAAACAGTTGACATAAAAATAACAATACTCACATTTTACAGATCATGAATCGGATCTGTAGTTTGGGATTTATAAACAACATAACTCTGATTAGGGTTTTGGTAAACCCTAACGAGTTTTAAATTGAAAATCAGAGTCTCCTACAATGGAAAAATATTAACAGTAATAAAAAATTCTGAAAATTTCACAGTAGATATATCTAATCAATATGAATCCATAGCAATTTAAAGATCTAAAATCGGATATAGGATGAGAAAAATATCATCACAGCAAGTTACCCTCTTGATTTTAACAACGATTTTAAAGTTTTAAAAACCCGATTTGGTGTATGATTTTTCTGACAGAGTTTCGAAAGTCCAAAATCTATGATTTTTTTATAGTAGATCAATCACATATGCATGCATCACATATAAAAAAATCCGAAATTAACAGGACATATTTTAATCCAAAACAGCATGCTTTTTTTTTGTTCTAAACTAAAAACACACAGAAATCTAAGAAACTTGATAAAATATGCATTAACTAATGAAAAACAATAAAATAAACACTAAAATAGTAAAATAAAATTTATTTCTATGCTGGAAAACGTGTAATAAACATGAATAAGAAAACAAATAAATAAAATACAGGGAATCCATGGCTGGAATTTGCTTTCACCTTTGAAATCATAGATTTAACCCATTTAACGGGTAAATCTTATGTTTCGTCGGTTAAGAACATAAAAAACGTACCTCTCATCGATTCTAATGGATTATAATCCTTGAAATCACCCTCAAACTGAGTTAGATCATCTTCTTGGGTCGATTTTGGGGTTCTTGGATGAAATCCATGGTTAAATCCATGACCACAAGAGTTTCCATGGTGAAATCTATTGAAAAATCATAAAAACTAATAAAATAATAAAAAAATAATATTAAATAAACTCACCTTGGGGCTGCAGCTGCAATGGAGGAAGGTGGAGGTGCTGGAGAGGAGAGAGAGGCCACGAAAATTTGAGAGAAAAAGAGCTCTTTTTGACCCCCTTTAGGTCCCCTATTTATAGATTTTCAAAAAGTCACTTAATTAGGGTTAATTAAGAGGTTTTTCATTTTTTCAGGACTCTTTCTAATAAATCCACTAAGGGCAACGATTTTTTTTGGTTTCCTAACCCTTAATGAACTCCAATTAAACTCTAATTAATACCTAATTAAACCCTAAAAAGTCCAAATGTGACACCACCTATTATGGTCCCACATTTGGTTTTTAAAACCTGAATTTAAAACCTTTAAAAACCAATGGTTTAAAAGTTAAATAAAATGGATTTTTAAAATTGATTTTGACTCCTCTAAACCCCTAACCTAACTAGGACAATGACTAACCCTAGTCTAGCCCTGACTTACTCGAATATGGCGCCACCCCGAGTGGGCCCTACTTGAGTTTAAAAAAAAAAACGATTTTAAAACTTGAAATTGAAGGAGTTTTCAAAAGATTTTCAAAAGTAAACTTAAAATTAGAATTTTTGAAATGGCATAGGGTTCTAACCGAGTCAGAACTCCTCTGGATATGGTGCCAACTGAGTGGGCCCACATCGAGTTTTGAAGAATTTTGAAATAAACACTGAAAATGGCTTTGAAAAGGGGTTAAGATCAGTATTTGAAATTCAAGATCTTTGAAAATAGGGTCTCAAGCGAACTGGAACTCCGAATTAGAGTCCTGAACTCTTAGGACTCTGTGATTTTGGTTTTTAAAATCCAAATAAAGAAAGTTTTGAAAAGATTTCATCGAAAATGGTGAAAAAAGTCAGAAAATACAGTCAGAGTTAGACTCCTAACTCGATCAGAACTCTAAATTAGAGTCCTGGATTAACTAGACTCTACAAAATGACCTAATTTTTGAAAACAAATGAAATAAAAAAAAATGGAATAAAAACAAACTTCAAAATAGACTCCTGACTGGACTAGGACTCTGGGGCAGAGTCCTGATCGGACTGAAACTCTAGATTTTTGGTATTTTCTGAAAAACAAATGAAAGAATTTTGAAAAACAGTTAAAAACATGATAAAATTGAATTTTGGTTCAGAGTCTTCATACGATTAGGACTCTAAGAAAGAGTCCTAATTCAATCAGAACTCTAAGAATTTTGGTTTTCTGATAAGCAAATGATGAAATTTTGGCAAAGCTTTTGAAAACCAGTGAAAATGAATTGAGAAAATCAATTTTGGATAGAGTCCTACTTCGATCAGGACTCTGGGGTAGAGTCCTGATTTGATCAGGACTCTAAGATAAAACCTCAGAATTTTGAAATTCTTTGATAAAAGTGTAACAAATTTGATAAATGGAAAGATTTTTGAAAGATTTTCTCAAAATTGAAATCAGGATCAGAGTCCAGATCCAACTAGGACTCTCTGAACAGAGTCCTGTTTTAACTGAAACTCTGAGTTTCTGACTCATTTTGAAAGATTTTGAAAGATTTGATTGAAAATGGATAAAAATAGTTGTAAAAGATTAGAGTTCCAATCCAATTGAAACTCTAAAGAAGAGTCCTGATCCGACTGGACTCTTGAAGAAGAGTCCTGATCCAACTAGGACTCTGAAATTTTGGCCAAAACAGAAGATTTTAAAAGGTTTTCTTCAAAGACAGGTAAAAAGGTAGTGAAAAGTAGAGTTTTGATCCGACTAAGACTCTGGAAAAAGAGTCATGATCCAATTAGGACTCTAAGATTTTTGAGATTTTTGAAGGAATCCAGAAGCGACACCACCTAAATGGGCCTCATCTGAGAATTAAAATCACTTGAAATTGAGTTTGAAATGAATCCAGATCGTTTTCTAAGAAAGTATTTCAAAATATAAGGTCCTGGGGGTTAGAAAATGACAGAATGTTGAATAAAAACCCAGGTTTTGAAATTGATTTTTGAAAGAAAAAGTTTTAAAACTCAAATCTGGATTAAATATTTTAAAAACATGAGTGCTGGATCTCGAAAATGAGATGCAATGACATGCAATGCTATGTAGTGCAATGAAATGGTATGCCGAATGCATGCAATGATATGCAATGACACATGAAATGTAAGTACTGGATGAGGGTAAAAATTTGGGTTGTTTACAGATGCCCCTCTTTGCTACTAAACCGGTTGTAAGACGAGCTTAGTGGCAAAGAAAACACACCAAATTTGGATTATAAAAAATGCCCCAGTTAGATGAATCTAACTGAGTATGAAAGAATTAATCCAAGTGATGATGGTAGATATGAAATGGAGAATAAGGATAAAATTTTATTTCAAAAGAAAGTAAGATTCAGGTTTTGCCCTTAACCTGGATGGGACATGAAATACCTCGTATGGAACGAAGCTCAGGCTTAACCCTTAACCTGACCGGGTTGAAAATGGAATACCTCATCAAAGGAGGCTCAGGTTTGTACCCTTGACCTGATTGGGTGGAAAATGAAATACCTCATCAAAGGAGGCCCAGGTTTATACCCTTAACCTGATTGGGCAGAAAATGGAATACCTCATCAAAGGAGGCCCAGGTTTATACCCTTAACCTGATTGGGAAGAAAATGGAATACCTCATCAAAGGAGGCCCAGGTTTATACCCTTAACCTGATTGGGCAGAAAATAGAATACCTCATCAAAGGAGGCCCAGGTTTATACCCTTAACCTGATTGGGCAGAAAATGGAATACCTCATCAAAGGAGGCCCAGGTTTATACCCTTAACCTGATTGGGCAGAAAATGGATGGAATCCTCGAAAGAAGAGACCGTGAAGGAACCTTTAGATTTCCGCACAATGAATCCGATAGGGGTTTTGCAAAAGGAAGTAAATTGGGGTCCCTAAAGTTTGAAAAGAGATTGATTTTGTGCGCCTCATTGCTGAGACTAATTAACTTTTGAAATTGCCTTTTGCTGAAATTGTTGGCTTAACCTCAAGCTGAAATTGGACTGTCTATGATGGGACAGTGGGGACACAGGGAAGTGTGCGAATCTAAGAGCCCGTGCGCTCAGATTATACCAAAGATGGGAAGGAATTCTTGAAAACTCCCGTTATCAAGTCCTTAAAAGGGATAACAACTGATGTCAGGATGCACCAAAGATGAACCTCAAGCTTGCTTCACGTCAGGATAGCTAGAAAATATTGTCAAAATGTTGAAAATCATTGTTGATTCAAAATAATTTAAAATGATGCACATTGTTTTGAAAGTGTTCCCTCTTTTCTACCTAAAGTATTACCTCTGACTGAGCTTAACTCGGTAGAATCAAGATTCGAATTCAAATTGCTTGTGATTGGCTTTCTTTAAAGGAAGCTATCAATTTCCTTGATATGGACGGGAAAGAAAGTATTATTGATATTGCGAGAGCTATTGGTGAAAGAATATTGATAAAAGAATTTCACAAAATTAAAGAAGATTCTTGATAGATTTGGCAGTCTGATATCCTGGGATTCTTTTCTCATGATGATCTTTCTACACTCCGTTTTTTTTTTAGCAGATTGGAGCTCTCTTGGATTTTTCGAGAATTACATCATCCTTCATTTTGGAGATGTCCTGACTTGTCTCTCTCTCTTTTTTTTTTTTTTTTTGGGAAGGGTACGTCACAAACTCCTTCATCTCAGAGATGTTCCGATCCTTCTTTTCTCTCAGGGGTTATCATGATGATTATTGGCTCTTTGGTAGGAAATCTCTTGATGATAGCTGGAATTAAATATCTTTTAGGGTTTGTCGGTAGGCTCATCACACTCGCCTTCATCTCGACGGTGATCTGAACTTTTCCTAGAAGGATCCGTCACAAACTTCGTCATCTTGAAGATGATCCAAATCTTCTTTGGCCCCGGGGGTCGACTCTCTTAATTCGCCTTCATCTTGACGACAATTGAGAGATCCCTTTTGCAGATATTTAATTGCAGCTTAGGTGATTGAGGAGATATGGAGATTGAGTGGATTTTTCTGTATCACCCAGGATATTTGGACTGCTTTATTTTTCAAGAATGGTCTTTAAAATGTGTCATTGACTGCGATCAATATCAATCACTCATGGCTTTGCAACAACATTGAATTCTCTTTGCTAGCCATATCGCGGATTTATTCTTCATCCTTTTGGTTGGCCAATAAAAAGATTTTGAACTTGGAATCCTTTTTCGTGAAAGCATTGCCCTTTCGGAAGTAATAGTGGAGGTATTCTGAAGTAATAATTTTGTGCAATAATGATTTTTGAAATCAACAAATATTTAATGACAAATTGGCAAAATTTTCTTGAAATCCTTTTGTGAAAGCGAGCATTCGAAGCACAACGCAACGCATCCATGACAAAAATTCTCTTCTCCTTTCCCCAAAGGAGAAGATTCAGAAATTAGAATTGGGAATTACTCCTCTCTTCCCTGAAGAGGAGGTGTTTGCAAAACGAACTTTCGAAGAGAAATTAAGCTTTCGTCAAAACTTCCTAACATTAGGCTTCTCCTATGGAAAGGGGGCCGAAATTGGTGAGGTTGGTAAATTGGTCATGAAGGAACGAGTTCATCACACTCTCCCTGAAAAGAGGGTCCTTCATGATGAAATGGCCTAGTCTGAAATATGGGGCCACAAGGAAAGCAAGTCTCCGTCGAGTCTCTCCCTATAAAAAGGGTTCCTTGTGTGAAATTTGGAATTTTGTTTTGCAAACGGTTCACAAAGACACGAGTCCCTTCAAACTCTCCCTGAAAAGGGGCTAAGTGAACGAATTGGATAGCATGCGAAAAGAGCGAGCTCCCTCGAACTCTCCCTATAAAAAGGGTCTCCCGCAAGAGAAAATAATTGAAATTGGGTATTGGGTGACTCAAAAGGGTCAAATTTTGGAAATTGAAATTTTGAAATTTGGTATTTGAAATTGGAAATTGGAAATTGGAAATTGGAAATTGGAAATTGGAAATTGGAAATTGATAATTGGAAATTGGAAATTTGGAAATTGATAATTGAAAATTGATTGACCTGAAGGTCGAAATTGTGAATTGGTTTACTGAGAATGACATGGGTTCTATAGGGATTCAGCCTAAGAACGACATTGGTTCTATTGAGAACGACATTGGTTCGATTGAGAACGACATTGGTTCAATTAAGAACAACATTGGTTCACTGGGAACAACATGGGTTCAATAGGCATTCAGCCTAAGAACGACATTGGTTCAATTGAGAACAACATTGGTTCACTGTGAACGACATGGGTTCAATAGGGATTTAGCCTAAGAACGACATTGGTCCCGCAGGGGTTCGACCTACGAACTATCAATTCCATAGGAATTCAACCTAAGGATCATAGCTTAAGAAGGAATAATTCCAACTTGTGAGCTTTGAATGGACGAGGTGCTAAACTGGGTTTTTGAGGGAAGATTCGAATCAGAATTCAATTATTCAAGGAAAACTAGATGAATTGGATTTTGAAAGACAATTCGAGTCGGAACTCGGATCTTCTAGACCAACTCGCAGGATAGTTTGAGTAGAAGTTCAAACTTGTAAAGGAAAGCTAAGCGAATTGGATTTGAAAGAAAATTCAAGTCGGAACTTGGATTTTCTAGACCAATTCTGAATTGGATTTGGAAGAAGATTCGAATCGGAACTTGACTCTTCTAGACCAATTCTAGAATCTAGAGGGAAGAAAATTATACGAATTGGATTTGTAAGAAAATTCAAGTCGGAACTTGGATTTTCTAGACCAATTCTGAATTGGATTTGGAAGAAGATTCGAATCGGAACTCGACTCTTCTAGACCAATTCTAGAATCTAGAGGAAAGAAAATTATACGAATTGGATTTGTAAGAAAATTCAAGTCGGAACTTGGATTTTCTAGACCAATTCTGAATTGGATTTGGAAGAAGATTCGAATCGAAACTCGACTCTTCTAGACCAATTCTAGAATCTAAAAGAAAGAAAATTATACGAATTGGATTTGTAAGAAAATTCAAGTCGGAACTTGGATTTTCTAGACCAATTCTGAATTGGATTTGGAAGAAGATTCGAATCGAAACTCGACTCTTCTAGACCAATTCTAGAATCTAGAGGAAAGAAAATTATACGAATTGGATTTGTAAGAAAAATCAAGTCGGAACTTGGATTTTCTAGACCAATTCTGAATTGGATTTGGAAGAAGATTCGAATCGGAACTCGACTCCTCTAGACCAATTCAAGACATTTAAAGGAAAGAAAAGTTGATAAGTATAAAGATGACATTTGGGACTAGTTCAACTAGCACGAGCATCAGATTTTGGAAGAGTACGAGTACGAGCACTGGATTTTGAAAGATTACCAGTACAAGCACTGGATTTTAAATGGTTACCAGTACGAGCACTGGGTTTTAAATGATTACCAGTACGAGTACGGGGTTTTGAAAGTTTACCAGCACGAACACTGGATTTTGAAAGTTTACCAGCACGAACATTGGATTTTTGAAAAATTACCATCACGAACATTGGATTTTTGAAAAATTACCAGCACGAACACTGGATTATGAAGAATTACTAATGGATTTTGATGGAAAATTTTCAGTCTTCACCCTTACGACAACTTGGGCGACTGTCGGGGCCTCAGCTGCTTTAGGTAAACGGATCATATCTTTCGCGAGCATGTATTCCAAAATACTCTCTAGTGTCTGGTCCAAAGGGATGAACTTTCGATCCGTACTCCAATCCTTGCGCTTTGGCTTTTCTTGATCTTTCTCTTTATGCTGAGGACTAGATTGAAGAGGCCTATCATTGTTGGAGAACTTTCCTTTTTGGCCCATGGATCCCTCTGAATAGTGATCATGATTCTTCTTATTGCTTTTGCTATCATTGGCAGAAAGAGTGAAGTGAGCCTTCGGAGATCTTACCGTATCTTTCGCGAGCATGTATTCCAAAAAACTTTCAAATATTTGATCCAAAGGGGCCATCTTGCGGTCCTGATTTCGATTATCATGTTGTACCTCTTGCCGAGTGCTTGATTTCTGCTGAGACTTGGCAAAGACAGTCGACTGGTATTCTTTCTCACCCTTAACAAAGAAATTCTTGTCGATATAATCTTGGACGATATTCTTAAAGACGAAACAATGTTCAATATCGTGCCCCGTTGTTTGGTGGAATTTGCAGAAGCGGTCTTTCCATTTCCCTAGGGCGACCAGAGGATTAGCAATTCTTGGAAGCTTAACCATTCCTTTGCTCAGCATGTATTCAAGGACCTCTTCGAGGGGCTGATCTAGAGGAGTGAATTCGCGATCGTAACCCCAACCGTCATGCTTTTTCTTCTCTTTCTGTTGACTCAATTTTTCACTCTGCTTTAAAGATTTCTCTTTCTGACTTGTATGATTGCCTTTGTTATTTTTGCAATCACTGCGATTGGCATCAACGAAGAAGATGAGTTTTGTCTTCTTTTCTGAATCTTGATTATTCCTGACGGAGGTGACGCCATCATGGAAATCTTTGTTCCTGAAGACCTTCTTTCCCTTGTCATGAGCTTGCAAATCTTTAATCATCTTGGCCATTTCCTTCAGCTTTATTTGGACTGGATCATCCATTGCTTAATCTTTCAATTTATAGGATGTCCCTTGTCTATGAGAGGATCTTTGAAATGCTTGCCAGACTTCATACTCTTCATCAGTGCCAACTACTGATTCTGATTCGTCAGATGTATCCTCGTGTTGGATATGTTTCTTGGATAGTTTTAAAACTTTCTTGGCTGACCGACCTTTTGCCATCTGCTTGACCTGGATCTTTTCTGTACTAGCTTCAGCTTGTTCTGTCAACATTTTGGTCATCATCTCTTTGAACATAGCATATATCTGGGGATCAACATCATCCTTTGCTTGCTGACCCTGACTTCTAGCTGATCGAGGTGAGTCCATTTCCTCTTCTGAAGCGATTGAGTATGCCACACCTTCGATTGATGAGGTTTTCTTTCTGGATCTTGTATAAATCATCGAGTATCACAAATGTTCTCCTAAATGTTGCTGATGCTCTCTGCAAGGTAGAACTGATGATTAGGCTTTTGAAGGAAATTGGGTTGGAGGAAGATATTCACTGAGAATTTTGGTAGACAATTGAAAGAGTATCCCATTACTAGGGATTGAGTCGTCGCTGGGATTACGACAATTGTGTTGTCATTCCTTTGCAAAATAAACAACTGAGAATATGCCTTGTTACCTAGGCGAGGTCGTCAAACCAAGGTGAAATGTAGAATAAAGGAATTTTATTGAGGGGAAAAACATGATTTTATCAATAATATACTTGACAGAGGGGAGGAGGACAGACAATTTTCCACCACTCCGGATAATTAGAAGACACACGAGGGCCGGGAAAAATAGTAAGATTGACAAAGGAATCCCAGCCATGTCTGGCAGAATGGTATGCTCCGGACCACTGATCTGATGCGAGGTCGAATTCTGGCAGAACCCCTGCTAGTGGACGAATCTCTACGTGCTTCTGCCTCTAAGAGAACTGCCTGACACACCGCTCTGGATAATAGTATGCGTAGAAGAAGGGGCCAAGTAGCCTGAACCGCTTGCCGTATGCATAAGTGTATCTAGAAGGTGATTCCTGACGATCAAAGTAGTCCCATACGACCTCTTCCTCCTGAAGATTATCGATCAAGAATCGGTATCGCGCAACTGGTAGAAGCTTTTCACCATTGTATCTGAAGGAACTGGCTCGGACTGGCACATGCCGAAGGAACCAAGATTGTAATGCGTAGGTGCACCCTTCGACTAGAATTGATTCTCCGAGTGTGAAACGAGTCAACCCTCTGTATAGAAAAGCGAGTGCGGCCATGGCTATGGAGAGGTGGCTGGTCTGTCGACTTCCCCATCTCCTTAGAAGCTGAACTATTCTGATATCTATATAATTCCGTCCATCGAGAAAGAAAGCTAATCCCGCCGTGCACAGAACCATCGCATGCTGAATTCTCTCTCGAGTTGTCTTGGACAACGAGCTGACTCCCACAAATGTCCCATACTGTCTGTAGATTTCGAGCAGGTCCACATATTCATTTCCATCTTCTTCAATCAGAGGCCAAGACTTGCGTCCTGTCATGCGAGCTAAGGCCTCCTTAGGGTCCAGACCCTTGACGTTAATCAAAAACTGTTTGTCCAATGGATCTCCAGGCTGACCGGCTGGCTCGGGCAATCCCATAATCTCTGAAAATTCATTCATCAGTATTGTCATCTCGCCCCACGGGAACCAGAAGGTAGAAGTGCTCGGATTCCACCGTTCTGCTAGTGCATGGATCAAGTTGCCGTTGACTGTCTGCTTTCCCACTGCGGACGCCAACTCTAGCCCACAATCGTCCAAGTGGTCCGGAAACATACGAGAGAAATTCTTGAACCATAAATAGTACCACCGGGGAAAGAAGGATCCGGTGCTGAGGACTCGATGTTCAGGAAGACTTTGTCGTACCTCGTAGGAGATGTGACCCTCAAGGAAAACTGAATCAAGCTGACTGGATGCCATCAGACTGGAAGACATAGAAAATTGGAATAAGACTTGGGAAAATACAAGAATTTTGAAAGAGAATTGCAGGCAGGATAAAATGAAGTAGAAAATTCGAGATCCAGAAGAAAGGAAAGATGGGAAATCACTTGGAGTTTTGAAGAAAATAGAGGAATTTCATGAAAATCGTCCAGGGTTTTAATATTTCATAAAATGGAGTATTTGAAAATCGTCAAGGATTTAAAACATGGACAGTACATGGACATGGATTGGGGAATTTTGAAAATCGTCCAGTATTTTAGAAAATTGGGAAAATATGGAAAATATCAAAGAAATGACTATAACACATTCAATTACAACAAGTATGCACATACAGCATTCCCTAAAAGCTGACTCTAGATGCACAAATTTTGAAATAGCTGTAGGACCTTAATCCTAACTCTAAGGTTCAGATCATCTGTGTCCAATCCAGTTATGCCTATATACTCAAGCCAAGGCTCGATGTACATGGCATAAAATCAATTTCTCCGGTTCTAGGTTCAAGTTTTCCAACATCCTTGAGCACCTGCCGATATACGTTGGACTATGACCCTTGGTACGTGGCAGGGGGGTTTTCACCCAGATAGGTGGCCCAGTTGTGAGGCTTTGTCCCGAACTATGGTTCTGGAAGAGAGCCCAGCAACGTGAAGACCGGGACAATATAGGTAGGGTGATTTTTGAAATATGAGCACATGCAAGAAAACAGAGGGCTCTAAGTCCTAAAGAGATAGAATTTTGAAATATTTGAAGAAGCAAACATTGTTTTCATACAATTCCTAAATTGAGGAGTGTTGTATTAGACCTAAGTCTATGTGAGCATGAATAATTCTCCTCAATATGGTCATACCAAACCATACCTAGTCTATATGCATTCCATGTCAGCTGGGTTCAAGTCTAGGCTCCTAGGTTCACATGATATCATAAAGCAAAGCTGACATTCCATGGAAATCGATTTTGACAATTTGAACTAAGTAGAGCATTAGATTGATCAGGCAAAGACAGGTCCCATCTCGGTCGCCAAACCTGTTATCATCGCAAAATTTTTAACTTTTTGCGAGTCAAACTGACCTTTGAAAAAGATTTTGAAAATAACTCGCCTCCGTTTTAAAATGCGGAAAAATTTCGTAGAATGGGACTCGCCTGTCGGTACGAGGTTCGACCGTTCCTGCCACCTTTAACAGGGGTAATCGAACCAAGGATCAATCTACTGCTCTGCTCTATTCAACTTGTCTAAATCATATTCTAATTTCTAAATGCACATAGAATCAGGCATGTGCTATGAATTTCTAAAAATGCACATTTGAAAACATGATGCTTGCTTTGAATAACTGAAACACTTAGAATAGATATCACATGGAAAATCGTGAATTGGGATTTGAAATGTACTTCTGTGAAAAGTAAAAATCGATTTCTGAAGAAATATAAGGATTTTGTGAAAATCGATTTTGAGAAATATGAAATAACTTTGGAAAACTTGATTTCTTTGAATCAGAACTCTGAAATTGAAAATATAACTTAGAAAATCGAATTTGGAACTTGGGAAATACTTGAAATATCATTGGCAAATCCATATTTTGAGAAAATCGATTTTTTTGAATAAGACTTAGAAAATTTTTTATTTTTCTAACTTCAAACTTTAAAATTGACTGCATAACTTGGAAAATTGAATTTATGAACTTGAGAAACTCTTGAAATATTCTTTGAAATTCAATGCTTTTGGGAAAATCGATTTTGCTATAAGACTTAGGAGATTTTGAGGAATTCAATTTCCTTGACTTAGAATTTGAATTGGAATTGGCAAATGCATGAAATGAATGAATATGAATTTGAGGAATTGAGAAATACTTTTTGTATTTTTGAGAAATGCAGTGCATTTTGAAGTTAGCCTAAGAGTGTAGGCTGAATGTGGCTAATGTGAAGATCATAAATCTGGATATCATTCGTATTCTGACTATGGCCATAAATACAAATTCCACCAAATTTATAAACTTCATAAAAGCTAGTGCATGTTCCATTCGTGTAGACCATAGTGAGTTTGAATATGCATGAATCATCATCCATCACACATTGACATTATAAAAAAAATAAACTATATGCAATGCAACCTAAGCTAAGCAGGAAATGTAAATTCTTATTCCAAAGTTTAATTATAAATTACATCACTATTGAAATTTAAATACAAGAAAAATAAAATCATCAATGTACCTGCAAAACTAGAAAACTTTGTTAGTAATGATATGTTGGCTTTTTTAGGTGTATCCAGTAATATCTAGAAATTACTGGATTTTGCTAGATATAAGCCTTTTTGCCATGATTTCCTTAAATCAAAATTGATAAAATATGAAATAAGATTGAATAAATAAGAAAGATAAGATATGAAATTTCGAAATTGGGGTCAAAATGACCAAAATACCCCTAATAACAAGACTATGGCCTTGAAATTAGGGTTTTTAGAAATATATTTGGTAAAATGCAAGTTTTGAAATACAAATGAGAATAAATCAAACTAAATATGCTATGACATGATTAAAAATATGAAAATTAGGGTTAGGAATTTCGAAATTGAGGTCAAATGACCAAATTGCCCCTGATAGCAAGACTATGGCCTTGAAATCAAGGTTTTTAGAAAATATTTTGGTAAAAACTTAGGTTTTATGCACTAAATGAAATCAAATGAGCATCAAATTAAACCTAAAGCATCCTAATATGATTATGAATATGATTAAACCCTAAAAATATATGCTTATGCACGAAAATCCAAGAATATCACAAATTTTGTGATTTTTTTTAGTGTTTTGGAATTCTTCGGGTACCCTGTTTTGCAATTCAAGCCATTCAAACATAAAACAGATTCTAAAAATCCTCAAAATTGGTACCTGCACTTGTTATAACCCTAATATCAAATTAGAATTATAAAAATATTTTTTTGGCATTAAATTAATCTGAAAATAGCATCAAACCCTAAAAATATGCTATTTTTGACCTAGCTCACCAACCAGTCTCAGTCCAAGACCCGAACCAGGGGTCAAACCTCCATGGAAATCTATGAAATTTTACATAAAACAAATAGACAAGAAAACAGAACTTTTACTTTTTACAGATTTGAAAAAGCTTTTAAAACCAGGGAGATACCAATCCGACAATCCGGACTTGAATATATTGATTTTAACTTTGGTCCTAACTGATACTTTCAATTGAAAATTCCGTGATAAATAGCAAAACTCATTCAAAATATCTGAGACTTTAACAGTAAATAGTTGACAGAAAAATAACAATACTCACTTTTTACAGATCAAGAATCGGATCTGTAGTTTGGGATTTATAAACAACACAAGTCTGATTAGGGTTTTGGTAAACCCTAACGAGTTTTAAATTGAAAATCAGAGTCTCCTACAATGGAAAAATACTAAACAGTAATAAAAAATTCTGAAAATTTGACAGTAGATATATCTAATCAACATAAATCCATAGCAATTTACAGATCTAAAATCGGGTATAGGATGAGAAAAATATCATCACAGCAAGTTACCCTCTTGATTTTAACAACGATTTTAAAGTTTTAAAAACCCGATTTGGTGTCTGATTTTTCTGACAGGGTTCCCGAAGTCCAAAATCTCTGCTTTTTTTACAGTAGATCAATCACATATGCATGCATCACATATAAAAAAATCAGAAATTAACAGCACATATTTTAATCCGAAACAACATGCTTTTTTTTTGTTCTAAACTAAAAACACACAGAAATATAAGAAACTTGAGAAAATATGCATTAACTAATGAAAAACAATAAAATAAACACTAAAACAGTAAAATAAAATTTATTTCTATGCTGGAAAATGTGTAATAAACATGAATAAGTAAATAAATAAATAAAATACAGGGAATCCATGGCTGGAATTTGCTTTCACCTTTGAAATCATGGATTTAACCCATTTAACGGGTAAATCTTACATTTCGTCGGTTAAGAACATGAAAAACGTACCTCTCATCGATTCTAATGGATTAGAATCCTTGAAATCACCCTCAAACTGAGTTATATCATCTTATTGGGTCGATTTTGGAGTTCTTGGATGAAATCCATGGTTAAATCCATGAACACAAGAGTTTCCATGGTGAAATCTATTGAAAAATCATAAAAACTAATAAAATAATAATAAAATAATATTAAATAAACTCACCTTGGGGCTGCAGCTGCAATGGAGGAAGGTGGAGGTGCTGGAGAGGAGAGAGAGGCCATGAAAATTTGAGAGAAAAAGAGCTCTTTTTGACCCCCTTTAGGTCCCCTATTTATAGATTTTCAAAAAGTCACTTAATTAGGGTTAATTAAGAGGTTTTTCATTTTTTCAGGACTCTTTCTAATAAATCCACTAAAGGCAACGATTTTTTGTGGTTTCCTAACCCTAAATGAACTCCAATTAAACTCTAATTAATACCTAATTAAACCTTAAAAAGTCCAAATGTGACACCACCTAGTATGGGCCCACATTTGGTTTTTAAAACCTGAATTTAAAACCTTTAAAAACCAATGGTTTAAAAGTTAAATAAAATAGATTTTTAAAATTGATTTTGACTCCTCTAAACCCCTAATCTAACTAGGACAATGACTAACCCTAGTCTAGCCTTGACTTACACGAATATGGCGCCACCCCGAGTGGGCCCTACTTGAGTTTAAAAAAAAAACGATTTTAAAACTTGAAATTGAAGGAGTTTTCAAAAGATTTTCAAAAGTAAACTTAAAATTAGAATTTTTGAAATGGCATAGGGTTCTAACCGAGTCAGAACTCCTCTGGATATGGTGCCAACTGAGTGGGCCCACATCGAGTTTTGAAAATTTTGAAATAAACACTGAAAATGGCTTTGAAAAGGGGTTAAAATCAGTATTTGAAATTCAAGATCTTTGAAAATAGGGTCTCAAGCGAACTGGAACTCCGAATTAGAGTCCTGAACTCTTAGGACTCTGTGATTTTGGTTTTTAAAATCCAAATAAAGAAATTTTTGAAAAGATTTCATCGAAAATGGTGAAACAAGTCAGAAAATACAGTCAGAGTTAGACTCCTAACTCGATCAGAACTCTAAATTAGAGTCCTGGATTAACTGGACTCTAAAAAATGACCTAATTTTTTAAAACAAATGGAATAAAAAAAAATGGAATAAAAACAAACTTCAAAACAGACTCCTGACTGGACTAGGACTCTGGGGCAGAGTCCTGATCGGACTGAAACTCTAGATTTTTGGTATTTTCTGAAAAACAAATGAAAGAATTTTGAAAAACAGTTAAAAACATGATAAAATCGAATTTTGGTTCAGAGTCTTCATACGATTAGGACTCTAAGAAAGAGTCCTAATTCAATCAGAACTCGAAGAATTTTGGTTTTCTGATAAGCAAATGATGAAATTTTGGCAAAGCTTTTGAAAACCAGTGAAAATGAAGTGAGAAAATCAATTTTGGATAGAGTCCTACTTCGATCAGGACTCTGGGGTAGAGTCCTGATTTGATCAGGACTCTGAGATAAAACCTCAGAATTTTGAAATTCTTTGATAAAAGTGTAACAAATTTGATAAATGGAAAGATTTTTGAAAGATTTTCTCAAAATTGAAATCAGGATCAGAGTCCAGATCCAACTAGGACTCTCTGAACAGAGTCCTGTTTTAACTGAAACTCTGAGTTTCTGACTCATTTTGAAAGATTTTGAAAGATTTGATTGAAAATGGATAAAAATAGTTGTAAAAGATTAGAGTTCCAATCCAATTGAAACTCTAAAGAAGAGTCCTGATCCGACTGGACTCTTGAAGAAGAGTCCTGATCCAACTAGGACTCTGAAATTTTGGCCAAAACAGAAGATTTTAAAAGGTTTTCTTCAAAGACAGGTAAAAAGGTAGTGAAAAGTAGAGTTTTGATCCGACTAAGACTCTGGAAAAAGAGTCATGATCCAATTAGGACTCTAAGATTTTTGAGATTTTTGAAGGAATCCAGAAGCGACACCACCTAAATGGGCCTCATCTGAGAATTAAAATCAATTGAAATTGAGTTTGAAATGAATCCAGATCGTTTTCTAAGAAAGTATTTCAAAATATAAGGTCCTGGGTGTTAGAAAATGACAGAATGTTGAATAAAAACCCAAGTTTTGAAATTGATTTTTGAAAGAAAAAGTTTTAAAACTCAAATCTGGATTAAATATTTTAAAAACATGAGTGCTGGATCTCGAAAATGAGATGCAATGACATGCAATGCTATGTAGTGCAATGAAATGGTATGCCGAATGCATGCAATGATATGCAATGACACATGAAATGTAAGTACAGGATGAGGGTAAAAATTTGGGTTGTTTACAGATGCCCCTCTTTGCTACTAAACCGGTTGTAAGCCGAGCTTAGTGGCAAAGAAAACACACCAAATTTGGATTATAAAAAATGCCCCAGTTAGATGAATCTAACTGAGTATGAAAGAATTAATCCAAGTGATGATGGTAGATATGAAACGGAGAATAAGGATAAAATTTTATTTCAAAAGAAAGTAAGATTCAGGTTTTGCCCTTAACCTGGATGGGACGGGAAATACCTCGTATGGAACGAAGCTCAGGCTTAACCCTTAACCTGACCGGGTTGAAAATGGAATACCTCATCAAAGGAGGCTCAAGTTTGTACCCTTGACCTGATTGGGTGAAAAATGAAATACCTCATCAAAGGAGGCCCAGGTTTATACCCTTAACCTGATTGGGCAGAAAATGGAATACCTCATCAAAGGAGGCCCAGGTTTATACCCTTAACCTGATTGGGCAGAAAATGGAATACCTCATCAAAGGAGGCCCAGGTTTATACCCTTAACCTGATTGGGCAGAAAATGGACGGAATCCTCGAAAGAAGAGACCGTGATGGAACCTTCGGATTTCCACACAATGAATCCGATAGGGGTTTTGCAAAAGGAAGTAAATTGGGGTCCCTAAAGTTTGAAAAGAGATTGATTTTGTGTGCCTCATTGCTGAGACTAATTAACTTTTGAAATTGCCTTTTGCTGAAATTGGTGGCTTAACCTCAAGCCGAAATTGGACTGTCTATGATGGGACAGTGGGGACACAGGGAAGTGTGCGAATCTGAGAGCCCGTGCGCTCAGATTATACCAAAGAAGGGAAGGAATTCTTGAAAACTCCCATTATCAAGTCCTTAAAAGGGATAACAACTGATGTCAGGATGCGCCAAAGATGAACCTCAAGTTCTCGCTTCACGTCAGGATAGCTAGAAAATATTGTCAAAATGTTGAAAATCATTGTTGATTCAAAATAATTTAAAATGATGCACATTGTTTTGAAAGTGTTCCCTTTTTTCTACCTAAAGTATTACCTCTGACTGGGCTTAACTCCGTAGAATCAAGATTCGAATTCAAATTGCTTGCGATTGACTTTCTTTCAAGGAAGCTATCAATTTCCTTGATATGGACGGGAAAGAAAGTATTCTTTATATTACGAGAGCTATTGGTGAAAGAATATTGATAAAAGAATTTCACAAAATTAAAGAAGATTCTTGATAGATTTGGCAGTCTGATATCCTGGGATTCTTTTCTCATGATGATCTTTCTACACTCTTTTTTTTTTTAGCAGATTGGAGCTCTCTTGGATTTTTCGAGAATTACATCATCCTTCATTTTGGAGATGTCCTGACTTGTCTCTCTCTTTTTTTTTTTTTTTTTGGGAAGGGTACGTCACAAACTCCTTCATCTCAGAGATGTTCTGATCCTTCTTTTCTCTCAGGGGTTATCATGATGATTATTGGCTCTTTGGTAGAAAATCTCTTGATGATAGCTGGAATTAAATATCTTTTAGGGTTTGTCGGTAGGCTCATCACACTCGCCTTCATCTCGACGGTGATCTGAACTTTTCCTAGAAGGATCCGTCACAAACTCCGTCATCTTGGAGATGATCCAAATCTTCTTTGGCCCCGGGGGTCGACTCGCTTAATTCGCCTTCATCTTGACGACAATTGAGAGATCCCTTTTGCAGATATTTAATTGCAGCTTAGGTGATTGAGGAGATATGGAGATTGAGTGGATTTTTCTGTATCACCCAGGATATTTCGACTGCTTTATTTTTCAAGAATGGTCTTTAAAATGTGTCATTGACTGCGATCAATATCAATCACTCATGGCTTTGCAACAACATTGAATTCTCTTTGCTGGCCATATCGCGGATTTATTCTTCATCCTTTTGGTTGCACAATAAAAAGATTTTGAACTTGGAATCCTTTTTCGTGAAAGCATTGCCCTTTCGAAAGTAATAGTGGAGGTATTTTGAAGTAATAATTTTGTGCAATAATGATTTTTGAAATCAACAAATATTTAATGACAAATTGGCAAAATTTTCTTGAAATCCTTTTGTGAAAGCGAGCATTCGAAGCACAACGCAACGCATCCATGACAAAAATTCTCTTCTCCGTTCCCCAAAGGAGAAGATTCAGAAATTAGAATTGGGAATTACTCCTCTCTTCCCTGAAGAGGAGGTGTTTGCAAAATGAACTTTCGAAGAGAAATTAAGCTTTCGTCAAAACTTCCTAACATTAGGCTTCTCTTATGGAAAGGGGGCCGGAATTGGTGAGGTTGGTAAATTGGTCATGAAGGAACGAGTTCATCACACTCTCCCTAAAAAGAGGGTCCTTCATGATGAAATGGCCTAGTCTGAAATTATGGGGCCACAAGGAAAGCAAGTCTCCGTCGAGTTTCTCCCTATAAAAAGGGTTCCTTGTGTGAAATTTGGAATTTTGTTTTGCAAACGGTTCACAAAGACACGAGTCCCTTCAAACTCTCCCTGAAAAGGGGCTAAGTGAACAAATTGGATAGCATGCGAAAAGAGCGAGCTCCCTCGAACTCTCCCTATAAAAAGGGTCTCCCGCAAGAGAAAATAATTGAAATTGGGTATTGGGTGACTCAAAAGGGTCAAATTTTGGAAATTGGAATTTTGAAATTTGAAATTGGAAATTGGAAATTGGAAATTTGGAAATTGATAATTGAAAATTGGAAATTGATTGACCTGAAGGTCGAAATTGTGAATTGGTTTACTGAGAATGACATGGGTTCTATAGGAATTCAGCCTAAGAACGACTTTGGTTCTATTGAGAACGGAATTGGTTAGATTGAGAACGACATTGGTTCAATTAAGAACAACATTGGTTCACTGGGAACAACATGGGTTCAATAGGGATTCAGCCTAAGAACGACATTGGTTTAATTGAGAACAACATTGGTTCACTGTGAACGACATGGGTTCAATAGGGATTTAGCCTAAGAACGACATTGGTTCAATTGAGAACGACATTGGTCCCGCAGGGGTTCGACCTACGAACTATCAATTCCATAGGAATTCAACCTAAGGATCATAGCTTAAGAAGGAATAATTCCAACTTGTGAGATTTGAATGGACGAGGTGCTAAACTGGGTTTTTGAGGGAAGATTCGAATCGTAATTCAATTCTTCAAGGAAAACTAGATGAATTGGATTTTGAAAGACAATTCGAGTCGGAACTCGGATCTTCTAGACCAACTCGCAGAATAGTTTGAGTAGAAGTTCAAACTTGTAAAGGAAAGCTAAGCGAATTGGATTTGAAAGAAAATTCAAGTCGGAACTTGGATTTTCTAGACCAATTCTGAATTGGATTTGGAAGAAGATTCGAATCGGAACTCGACTCTTCTAGACCAATTCTAGAATCTAGAGGGAAGAAAATTATACGAATTGGATTTGTAAGAAAATTCAAGTCGGAACTTGGATTTTCTAGACCAATTCTGAATTGGATTTGAAAGAAGATTCGAATCGGAACTCGACTCTTCTAGACCAATTCTAGAATCTAGAGGAAAAAAAATTATACGAATTGGATTTGTAAGAAAATTCAAGTTGCAACTTGGATTTTCTAGACCAATTCTGAATTGGATTTGGAAGAAGATTCGAATCGGAACTCGACTCTTCTAGACCAATTCTAGAATCTAAAGGAAAGAAAATTATACGAATTGGATTTGTAAGAAAATTCAAGTCGGAACTTGGATTTTCTAGACCAATTCTGAATTGGATTTGGAAGAAGATTCAAATCGAAACTCGACTCTTCTAGACCAATTCTAGAATCTAGAGGAAAGAAAATTATACGAATTGGATTTGTAAGAAAATTCAAGTCCGAACTTGGATTTTCTAGACCAATTCTGAATTGGATTTGGAAGAAGATTCGAATCGGAACTAGACTCCTCTAGACCAATTCAAGACATTTAAAGGAAAGAAAAGTTGATAAGTATAAAGATGACATTTGGGACTAGTTCAACTAGCACGAGCATCAGATTTTGGAAGAGTACGAGTACTGGATTTTGAAAGATTACCAGTACGAGCACTGGATTTTTAATGGTTACCAGTACGAGCACTGGGTTTTAAATGATTACCAGTACGAGTACTGGGTTTTGAAAGTTTACCAGCACGAACATTGGATTTTTAAAAAATTACCAGCACGAACACTGGATTATGAAGAATTACTAATGGATTTTGATGGAAAATTTTCAGTCTTCACCCTTACGACAACTTGGGCGACTGTCGGGGCCTCAGGATTTATCCCTTATCCTGAATGGGGAGTTCAATGCAAATTGATGTAGATGAATACAGATGAATGCGAATGAATGCATGCAAATGCAAATGAATGTAGATGGGTGCACATGTGTGCAAAATGAGAGATTTGTTTGATCCTGCCTGCATACAGAAAGTTTTGAAGCCAATTTTCAAAATAATGCCCCAGTATAACTGGGGAGTGAGAGTTTGGATGAAAGGATAAGTAGTTGATATTTGATGAGAATTCTCTGAGGATAACGAGGTAAAAACTGACAATGAGCTTCTTGGTTGATCAGAGAGGCACTTTAAAAAAGGTTACCCCTTATAAGAAGACATTTAAACATTTGCAAATGAGGAATATAAAAGATGACGCCAGGACATAAGAAAGATTGACAAATTTATTAATGCATTGAAGAAGGAAATAACAAATTTATAGAAGAACTGGGACTACATTGTCCCTTCAAAATGACAAAATGATGAAAGTGACATAGTCTCGACATTGTCAATTTTTAGAAAACTTGCTCAGGATGGTCGACTGGTATCTTCCTCATCTTCAATAAGGATATTCTTGTCGATGCAATCTTGAATGATATTCTTCAAGACGAAACAATTCTTAGTGTCATGTCCCACTGCTCGATGAAATTTGCAAAATTTTCCTTTGAATCTGCCCATGATTGTTGCGGGATCAGCTGCTTTAGGTAAACGGATCATATCTTTCGCGAGCATGTATTCCAAAACACTCTCTAGTGTCTGGTCCAAAGGGGTGAACTTTCGATCCGTACTCCAATCCTTGCGCTTTGGCTTTTCTTGATCTTTCTCTTTATGCTGAGGACTAGATTGAAGAGGCCTATCATTGTTGGAGAACTTTCCTTTTTGGCCCTTGGATCCCTCTGAATAGTGATCATGATTCTTCTTATTGCTTTTGCTATCATTGGCAGAAAGAGTGAAGTGAGCCTTCGGAGATCTTACTGTATCTTTCGCGAGCATGTATTCCAAAAAACTTTCAAATATTTGATCCAAAGGGGCCATCTTGCGGTCCTGATTTCGATTATCATGTTGTACCTCTTGCCGAGTGCTTGATTTCTGCTGAGACTTGGCAAAGACAGTCGACTGGTATTCTTTCTCACCCTTAACAAAGAAATTCTTGTCGATATAATCTTGGACGATATTCTTAAAGACGAAACAATGTTCAATATCGTGCCCCGTTGTTTGGTGGAATTTGCAGAAGCGGTCTTTCCATTTCCCTAGGGCGACCAGAGGATTAGCAATTCTTGGAAGCTTAACCATTCCTTTGCTCAGCATGTATTCAAGGACCTCTTCGAGGGGCTGATCTAGAGGAGTGAATTCGCGATCGTAACCCCAACCGTCATGCTTTTTCTTCTCTTTCTGTTGACTCAATTTTTCACTCTGCTTTAAAGATTTCTCTTTCTGACTTGTATGATTGCCTTTGTTATTTTTGCAATCACTGCGATTGGCATCAACGAAGAAGATGAGTTTTGTCTTCTTTTCTGAATCTTGATTATTCCTGACGGAGGTGATGCCATCATGGAAATCTTTGTTCCTGAAGACCTTCTTTCCCTTGTCATGAGCTTGCAAATCTTTAATCATCTTGGCCATTTCCTTCAGCTGTATTTGGACTGGATCATCCATTGCTTAATCTTTCAATTTATAGAATGTCCCTTGTCTATGAGAGGATCTTTGAAATGCTTGCCAGACTTCATACTCTTCATCAGTGCCAACTACTGATTCTGATTCGTCAGATGTATCCTCGTGTTGGATATGTTTCTTGGATAGTTTTAAAACTTTCTTGGCTGACCGGCCTTTTGCCATCTGCTTGACTTGGATCTTTTCTGTACTAGCTTCAGCTTGTTCTGTCAACATTTTGGTCATCATCTCTTTGAACATAGCATATATCTGGGGATCAACATCATCCTTTGCTTGCTGACCCTGACTTCTAGCTGATCGAGGTGAGTCCATTTCCTCTTCTGAAGCGACTGAGTATGCCACACCTTCGATTGATGAGGTTTTCTTTCCGGATCTTGTATAAATCATCGAGTATAACAAATGTTCTCCTGAATGTTGCTGATGCTCTCTGCAAGGTAGAACTGATGATTAGGCTTTTGAAGGAAATTGGGTTGGAGGAAGATATTCACTGAGAATTTTGGTAGACAATTGAAAGAGTATCCCATTACTAGGGATTGAGTCGTCGTTGGGATTACGACAATTGTGTTGTCATTCCTTTACAAAACAAACAACTGAGAATATGCCTTGTTACCTAGGCGAGGTCGTCAAACCAAGGTGAAATGTAGAATAAAGGAATTTTATTGAGGGGAAAAACATGATTTTATCAATAATATACTTGACAGAGGGGAGGGGGACAGACAATTTTCCACCACTCCGGATAATCAGAAGACACACGAGGGCCGGGAAAAATAGTAAGATTGACAAAGGAATCCCAGCCATGTCTGGCAGAATGGTATGCTCCGGACCACTGATCTGATGCGAGGTCGAATTCTGGCAGAACCCCTGCTAGTGGACGAATCTCTACGCGCTTCTGCCTCTGAGAGAACTGCCTGACACACCGCTCTGGATAATAGTATGCGCAGAAGAAGGGGCCCAGTAGCCTGAACTGCTTGCCGTATGCATAAGTGTATCTAGAAGGTGATTCCTGACGATCAAAGTAGTCCCATACGACCTCTTCCTCCTGAAGATTATCGATCAAGAATCGGTATCGCGCAACTGGCAGAAGCTTTTCACCATTGTATCTGAAGGAACTGGCTCGGACTGGCACATGCCGGAGGAACCAAGATTGTAATGCGTAGGTGCACCCTTCGACTAGAATTGATTCTCCGAGTGTGAAACGGGTCAACCCTCGGTATAGAAAAGCGAGTGCGGCCATGGCTATGGAGAGGTGGCTGGTCTGTCGACTTCCCCATCTCCTTAGAAGCTTAACTATTCTGATATCTATATAATTCCATCCATCAGGAAAGAAAGCTAATCCCACCGTGCACAGAACCATTGCATGCTGAATTCTCTCTCGAGTTGTCCTGGACAACGAGCTGACTCCCACAAATGTCCCATACTGTCTGTAGATTTCGAGCAGGTCCACATATTCATTTCCATCTTCTTCAATAAGAGGCCAAGACTTGCGTCCTGTCATGCGAGCTAAGGCATCCTTAGGGTCCAGACCCTTGACGTTAATCAAAAATTGTTTCTCCAATGGATCTTCAGGCTGACCGGCTGGCTCGGGCAATCCCATAATCTCTGAAAATTCATCCATCAGTATTGTCATCTCGCCCCACGGGAACCAGAAGGTAGAAGTGCTCGGATTCCACCGTTCTGCTAGTGCATGGATCAAGTTGCCGTTGACTGTCTGCTTTCCCACTGCGGACGCTAACTTTAGCCCACAATCGTCCAAGTGGTCCGGAAACATACGAGAGAAATCCTTGAACCATAAATAGTACCACCGGGGAAAGAAGGATTCGGTGCTGAGGACTCGATGTTCAGGAAGACTTTGTCGCACCTCGTAGGAGATGTGACCCTCAGGGAAAACTGAATCAAGCTGACTGGATGCCATCAGACTGGAAGACATAGAAAATTGGAATAAGACTTTAAAAAATACAAGAATTTTGAAATAGAATTGCAGGCAGGATAAAATGAAGTAGAAAATTCGAGATCCAGAAGAAAGGAAAGATGGGAAATCACCTGGAGTTTTGAAGAAAATAGAGGAATTTCATGAAAATCGTCCAGGGTTTTAATATTTCATAAAATGGAGTATTTGAAAATCGTCAAGGATTTAAAACATGGACAGTACATGGACATGGATTGGGGAATTTTGAAAATTGTCCAGTATTTTAGAAAATTGGGAAAATATGGAAAATATCAAAGAAATGACTATAACACATTCAATTACAACAAGTATGCACATACAGCATTCCCTAAAAGCTGACTCTAGATGCACAAATTTTGAAATAGCTGTAGGACCTTAATCCTAACTCTAAGGTTCAGATCATCTGTGTCCAATCCAGTTATGCCTATATACTCAAGCCAAGGCTCGATGTACATGGTATAAAATCAATTTCTCCGGTTCTAGGTTCAAGTTTTCCAACATCCTTGAGCACCTGCCGATATACGTTGGACTATGGCCCTTGGTACGTGGCAGGGGGGTTTTCACCCAGATAGGTGGCCCAGTTGTGAGGCTCTGTCCCGAACTATGGTTCTGGAAGAGAGCCCAGCAACGTGAAGACCGGGACAATATAGGTAGGGTGATTTTTGAAATATGAGCACATGCAAGAAAACAGAGGGCTCTAAGTCCTAAAGAGATAGAATTTTGAAATATTTGAAGAAGCAAACATTGTTTTCATACAATTCCTAAATTGAGGAGTGTTGTATTAGACCTAAGTCTATGTGAGCATGAATAATTCTCCTCAATATGGTCATACCAAACCATACCTAGTCTATATGCATTCCATGTCAGCTGGGTTCAAGTCTAGGCTCCTAGGTTCACATGATATCATAAAGCAAAGCTGACATTCCATGGAAATCGATTTTGACAATTTGAACTAAGTAGAGCATTAGATTGATCAGGCAAAGACAGGTACCATCTCGGTCGCCAAACCTGTTATCATCGCAAAATTTTTAACTTTTTGCGAGTCAAACTGACCTTTGAAAAAGATTTTGAAAATAACTCGCCTCCGTTTTAAAATGCGGGAAAATTTCGTAGAATGGGACTCGCCTGTCGGTACGAGGTTCGACCGTTCCTGCCACCATTAACAGGGGTAATCGAACCAAGGATCAATCTACTGCTCTGCTCTATTCAACTTGTCTAAATCATATTCTAATTTCTAAATGCACATAGAATCAGGCATGTGCTATGAATTTCTAAAAATGCACATTTGAAAACATGATGCTTGCTTTGAATAACTGAAACACTTAGAATAGATATCACATGGAAAATCGTGAATTGGGATTTGAAATGTACTTCTGAGAAAAGTAAAAATCGATTTCTGAAGAAATGTAAGGATTTTGTGAAAATCGATTTTGAGAAATATGAAATAACTTTGGAAAACTTGATTTCTTTGAATCAGAACTCTGAAATTGAAAATATAACTTAGAAAATCGAATTTGGAACTTGGGAAATACTTGAAATATCATTGGCAAATCCATATTTTGAGAAAATCAATTTTTTTGAATAAGACTTAGAAAGTTTTTGATTTTTCTAACTTCAAACTTTGAAATTGACTGCATAACTTGGAAAATTGAATTTATGAACTTGAGAAACTCTTGAAATATTCTTTGAAATTCAATGCTTTTGGGAAAATCGATTTTGCTATAAGACTTAGGAGATTTTGAGGAATTCAATTTCCTTGACTTAGAATTTGAATTGGAATTGGCAAATGCATGAAATGAATGAATATGAATTTGAGGAATTGAGAAATACTTTTTGTATTTTTGAGAAATGCAGTGCATTTTGAAGTTAGCCTAAGAGTGTAGGCTGAATGTGGCTAATGTGAAGATCATAAATCTGGGTATCATTCGTATTCTGACTATGGCCATAAATACAAATTCCACCAAGTTTATAAACTTCATAAAAGCTAGTGCATGTGCCATTCGTGTAGACCATAGTGAGTTTGAATATGCATGAATCATCATCCATCACACATTGACATTATAAAAAAAATAAACTATATGCAATGCAACCTAAGCTAAGCAGAAAATGTAAATTCTTATTCCAAAGTTTAATTATAAATTACATCACTATTGAAATTTAAATACATGAAAAATAAAATCTTCAATGTACCTGCAAAACTAGAAAACTTTGTTAGTAATGATATGTTGGCTTTTCTAGGTGTATCCAGTAATATCTAGAAATTACTGGATTTTGCTAGATATAAGCCTTTTTGCCATGATTTCCTTAAATCAAAATTGATAAAATATGAAATAAGATTGAATAAATAAGGAAGATAAGATATGAAATTTCGAAATTGGGGTCAAAATGACCAAAATACCCCTAATAACAAGACTATGGCCTTGAAATTAGGGTTTTTAGAAATATATTTAGTAAAATGCAAGTTTTGAAATACAAATGAGAATAAATCAAACTAAATATGCTATGACATGATTAAAAATATGAAAATTAGGGTTAGAAATTTCGAAATTGAGGTCAAATGACCAAATTGCCCCTGATAGCAAGACTATGGCCTTGAAATCAGGGTTTTTAGAAAATATTTTGGTAAAAACTTAGGTTTTATGCACTAAATGAAATCAAATGAGCATCAAATTAAACCTAAAGCATCCTAATATGATTATGAATATGATTAAACCCTAAAAATATATGCTTATGCACGAAAATCCAAGAATATCACAAATTTTGTGATTTTGTTTAGTGTTTTGGAATTCTTCGGGTACCCTGTTTTGCAATTCAAGCCATTCAAACATAAAATGGATTCTAAAAATCCTCAAAATTGGTACCTGAACTTGTTATAACCCTAATATCAAATTAGAATTATAAAAATATTTTTTTGCATTAAATTAATCCGAAAATAGCATTAAACCCTAAAAATATGCTATTTTTGACCTAGCTCACCAACCAGTCTCAGTCCAAGACCCGAACCAGGGGTCAAACCTCCATGGAAATCTATGAAATTTTACAGAGAACAAATAGACAATAAAACAAAACTTTTCCTTTTTACAGATTTGAAAAATCTTTTAAAACCATGGAGATACCCATCCGACAATTCGGACTTGAATATATTGATTTTAACTTTGGTCCTGACTGACACTTTCAATTGAAAATTTCGTGATAAATAGAAAAACGCATTCAAAATATCTGAGACTTTAACAGTAAATCGTTGACATAAAAATAACAATACTCACTTTTTACAGATCATGAATCGGATTTGTAGTTTGGGATTTATAAACAACACAAATCTGATTAGGGTTTTGGTAAACCCTAACGAGTTTTAAATTGAAAATCAGAGTCTCCTACAATGGAAAAATATTAACAGTAATAAAAAATTCTTAAAATTTCACAGTAGATATATCTAATCAACATGAATCCATAGCAATTTACATATCTAAAATCGGGTATAGGATGAGAAAAATATCATCACAGCAAGTTACCCTCTTGATTTTAACAACGATTTTAAAGTTTTAAAAACCCGATTTGGTGTCTGATTTTTCTGACAGGGTTCCCGAAGTCCACAATCTCTGATTTTTTTACAGTAGATCAATCACATATGCATGCATCACATATACAAAAATCAGAAATTAACAGCACATATTTTAATCCGAAACATCATGCTTTTTTTTTGTTCTAAACTAAAAACACACAGAAATCTAAGAAACTTGAGAAAATATGCATTAACTAATGAAAAACAATAAAATAAACACTAAAACAGTAAAATAAAATTTAATTTTATGCTGGAAAATGTGTAATAAACACGAATAAGTAAAAAAATAAATAAAATACAGGGAATCCATGGCTGGAATTTGCTTTCACCTTTGAAATCATGGATTTAACTCATTTAACGGGTAAATCTTACGTTTCGTCGGTTAAGAACATGAAAAACGTACCTCTTATCGATTCTAATGGATTAGAATCCTTGAAATCACCCTCAAACTGAGTTAGATCATCTTCTTGGGTCGATTTTGGGGTTCTTGGATGAAATCCATGGTTAAATCCATGAACACAAGAGTTTCCATGGTGAAATCTATTGAAAAATCATAAAAACTAATAAAATAATAATAAAATAATATTAAATAAACTCACCTTGGGGCTGCAGCTGCAATGGAGGAAGGTGGAGGTGCTGGAGAGGAGAGAGAGGCCACGAAAATTTGAGAGAAAAAGAGCTCTTTTTGACCCCCTTTAGGTCCCCTATTTATAGATTTTCAAAAAGGCACTTAATTAGGGTTAATTAAGAGGTTTTTCATTTTTTCAGGACTCTTTCTAATAAATCCACTAAGGGCAACGATTTTTTGTGGTTTTCTAACCCTAAATGAACTCCAATTAAACTCTAATTAATACCCAATTAAACCCTAAAAAGTCCAAATGTGACACCACCTAGTATGGGCCCACATTTGGTTTTTAAAACCTGAATTTAAAACCTTTAAAAACCAATGGTTTAAAAGTTAAATAAAATGGATTTTTAAAATTGATTTTGACTCCTCTAAACCCCTAACCTAACTAGGACAATGACTAACCCTAGTCTAGCCCTGACTTACTCGAATATGGCGCCACCCCGAGTGGGCCCTACTTCAGTTTTAAAAAAAAATGATTTTAAAACTTGAAATTGAAGAAGTTTTCAAAAGATTTTCAAAAGTAAACTTAAAATTAGAATTTTTGAAATGGCATAGGGTTCTAACCGAGTCAGAACTCCTCTGGATATGGTGCCAACTGAGTGGGCCCACATCGAGTTTTGAAGAATTTTGAAATAAACACTGAAAATGGCTTTGAAAAGGGGTTAAAATTAGTATTTGAAATTCAAGATCTTTGAAAATAGGGTCTCAAGCGAACTGGAACTCCGAATTAGAGTCCTGAACTCTTAGGACTCTGTGATTTTGGTTTTTAAAAGCCAAATAAAGAAATTTTTGAAAAGATTTCATCGAAAATGGTGAAACAAGTCAGAAAATACAGTCAGAGTTAGACTCCTAACTCGATCAGAACTCTAAATTAGAGTCCTGGATTAACTGGACTCTAAAAAATGACCTAATTTTTGAAAGCAAATGGAATAAAAAAAAATGGAATAAAAACAAACTTCAAAACAGACTCCTGACTGGACTAGGACTCTGGGGCAGAGTCCTGATCGGACTGAAACTCTAGATTTTTGGTATTTTCTGAAAAACAAATGAAAGAATTTTGAAAAACAGTTAAAAACATGATAAAATTGAATTTTGGTTCAGAGTCTTCATACGATTAGGACTCTAAGAAAGATTCCTAATTCAATCAGAACTCTAAGAATTTTGGTTTTCTGATAAGCAAATGATGAAATTTTGGCAAAGCTTTTGAAAACCAGTGAAAATGAAGTGAGAAAATCAATTTTGGATAGAGTCCTACTTCGATCAGGACTCTGGGGTAGAGTCCTGATTTGATCAGGACTCTGAGATAAAACCTCAGAATTTTGAAATTCTTTGATAAAAGTGTAACAAATTTGATAAATGGAAAGATTTTTGAAAGATTTTCTCAAAATTGAAATCAGGATCAGAGTCCAGATCCAACTAGGACTCTCTGAACAGAGTCCTGTTTTAACTGAAACTCTGAGTTTCTGACTCATTTTGAAAGATTTTGAAAGATTTGATTGAAAATGGATAAAAATAGTTGTAAAAGATTAGAGTTCCAATCCAATTGAAACTCTAAAGAAGAGTCCTGATCCGACTGGACTCTTGAAGAAGATTCCTGATCCAACTAGGACTCTGAAATTTTGGCCAAAACAGAAGATTTTAAAAGGTTTTCTTCAAAGACAGGTAAAAAGGTAGTGAAAAGTAGAGTTTTGATCCGACTAAGACTCTGGAAAAAGAGTCATGATCCAATTAGGACTCTAAGATTTTTGAAGGAATCCAGAAGCGACACCACCTAAATGGGCCTCATCTGAGAATTAAAATCAATTGAAATTGAGTTTGAAATAAATCCAGATCGTTTTCTAAGGAAGTATTTCAAAATATAAGGTCCTGGGGGTTAGAAAATGACAGAATGTTGAATAAAAACCCAGGTTTTGAAATTGATTTTTGAAAGAAAAAGTTTTAAAACTCAAATCTGGATTAAATATTTTAAAAACATGAGTGCTGGATCTCGAAAATGAGATGCAATGACATGCAATGCTATGTAGTGCAATGAAATGGTATGCCGAATGCATGCAATGATATGCAATGACACATGAAATGTAAGTACTGGATGAGGGTAAAAATTTGGGGTGTTTACAGAATGCCACTATTAAAAGCCTTTAGAACTTTAAACAATTACAATGAGGCACCCTTGGTTGCCACCCAACTCCACCTATCGATTTTGAGGGTTTGAATTTTTTTAAAAACCTTTCAAATTTGCCATGGGGCGCCAGCCTCATGGCTCTTTTTTTGAAATGACGCCCCTCATGATGGAGCCTAGGCTTCATCATGAGTGGCCAAGGAAGGCCTTCTTTTAAATACCAAGCAAAAGTATTTCAAAATCGCCATCCAGCTGGTCAATCCTTGATCAGCTGGTCAACTATGGACATGGATGTCCACTATAGGGTCGTCCAAGGGTTTTCGATCCACTAGATGCTCCGGATCCAAGTCCCAAAACCGTATGTTATGTATATCATAAAAAAACGCATATTTAATGCATTAAAATAATAATTTAATTTCAACAATTTATTTTGTTCTCTTTATGACCTTAATTATCGTAGAATGGTCAATTCCTCTTAAGGAAATTACCTCCCATTTGCTCGAATTAAGCGTTTTAAGATTCGGGTCCAATCGTAGATCAAAACTTGAAATTCATATGCACTGATGAGGTTCCTTCGTCATTCAGATCCCAAATTCGGGGTGTATCACTACAACCTTATTCCAAACTTACCCTAAAAGTTTCAGAAATTAATTTGCCTTAGATTTCCCGAAATCGCTCTTTTACATAAAATTACGCAATTTTACCCGATTCTCAAATTAAGCAAATCATCAGAAATTGCCAAAACATAAAAATTCATCGATTCTCATATAATTACACCACATACATCAAAATTAGAGTTGTGGATCTTACATCCTCCCTTTTTTAAAAAGGATTTCGTCCTCAAATCACCCTTAGGAGGTTACAAAAAGTTCTGGATAAGTCTCTCTCACGCTTGCTTCTAGTTCCCATGTGCATTCTTCAATGCCATGGTGCTGCCATCGTACCTTAACTAACGAAATAATCTTGGAATGCAAAACTTGATCTCGTCGATCAAAAATCTCGATAGGCCTTTCTGATAAAGTCAGATCTTCCTGCACGTCCACATCTTCGTAACGAATGACATGCGATGGGTCAGGAATGTATTTCCTGAGCATCGACACATGAAAAACATTATGGATGTGGGCATACTGGAGAGGCAATTCGACACGATATGCCACCTCGCCCATCTGCGCCACGATCTCGAATGGTCCAACGTACCTCGGACTCAACTTCCCTTTTTTCCCAAAACGAAATACGCTCTTAGTCAGCGAAACTCTGACAAAAACCATGTCTCCAACATCAAAAGACAATTCGCGACGTCTCTTATCGGCATAACTCTTCTGTTTATCTTGCGCTGCCTTCAAACGTTCACGAATTTTCTGCACCTGTTGCGTGTAGTGCTGAAGAACAATAGGCGATTCGCTTGATCTATCGCTGATGTCATCCCAATAAGATGGCAACCGACAAGGTCTACCATACAATGCTTCATACGGGGCCATCCCGATACTAGCGTGGTAACTATTGTTATACGCAAACTCTACCAAACATAGGTGTGAATTTCATTCACCCTTCCAATCAAGCATACAAGCTCGCAACATATCTTCCAACGTTTGAATCATTCACTCGGACTGTCCATCCGTCTGAGGATGAAAGGCTGTACTAAACTTCAACTTCGTCCCCAAAGCAGATTGCAACTGACCCCACAGTTGCGAAGTGAATCGGGGATCACGATCAGAAATAATAGACATCGGTACACCGTGAAGTCGAACGATCTCTCTAATGTACAAGTCAGCTAGGCTCTCAAGAGACTGACTGACCTTGATTGGCAAGAAATGGGCAGACTTGGTGAGTCTGTCCACGACTACCCATATCGCATCGTGTTTACGCCTAGACAGTGGCAATCCTACCACAAAATCCATTGTAACATTCTCCCATTTCCACTGAGGAATCTCAATCCTCTGCAAGGTACCACCGGGACGCTGATGTTCCGCTTTAACTTGCTGACACGTCAGGCATCTCGCAACGTAAGTCGCTATCTTGCGCTTCATACCACTCCACCAATACTTCCGCTGTAAGTCCTTAAACATTTTTGTTCCTCTGGGATGAATCGTATATCTTGACATATGAGCTTCGTCAAGAATTTCTCTCTTCAGCTCAGGGTTGTTCGGAACCCAAAGGCGATCTCTCATACGAACGCTGCCATCTCTAGACACTCTGAAAGAAGAATCTGCTCGCTCGGCCAAGGCTAGAAACTTGCCATACTGGTCGTCAAGCTTCTGAGCCTCTACGATTTTTGGCAAAAACTCGGATCGAATGGTTAGACCAGACCATCTGATCGAACCACCACCAATAGAAAAAGGTTTCCAAGCAACGAAATCTTCGATAAGCTTCTGGCTCCACACAAGACTAGTTAGAACGCCACTCGTTTTGCGGCTAAGCGCATCTGCCACAACGTTCACCTTACCAGGATGATAAGACAACGTGAAATCATAGTCCTTGATGAACTCAAGCCATCGTCGTTGCCTCATATTCAACTCTTTCTGAGAGAATAGATACTTGAGGCTCTTGTGGTCTGAAAAGACCTCAAACAATTCCCCATATAGGTAATGTCGCCATGATTTCAAAGCAAACACGACTGCTGCCTACTCTAAATCGTGTGTCGGATAGTTTCGCTCATGAGTTTTCAACTGTCTGGAAGCATAAGCAATTACTCGGCCATACTGCATAAGCACGCAACCTAAACTGGTACCAGAGGCGTCTGTGTACACCACAAAGCCACCTCTGCTAGAGGGTAAAGCCAATACCGGCAAGGTTGTCAACTTCATCTTCAGGATCTGGAAACTGTCCTCACAGGCACTGTTCCACACGAACTTAATACCTTTACGCAACAACTTCGTCAAAGGTAAAGCGATCCTCGAGAAGTCTTGGATAAAACGTGGATAATAACCGGCCAATCCAAGAAAACTACGAATCTCAGACACATTCCTGGGTTGCTTCCAACCCAAAATTGCTTCGACTTTCGCTGGATCAACGGATACTTCGTCCTTCAATATCACATGGCCAAGAAACATGACGTGCTCGAGGCAAAACTCACACTTAGAGAATTTGGCGAACAACTGATGCTCGCGAAGAGTACTCAACACAATTCGTAGATGCTCTCGATGCTGCTCCGGACTCTCCAAATAGACCAAGATGTTGTCGATAAATACTGTCACGAACGAGTCCACATATGGACGAAAAATCCGGTTCATCAAATCCATGAATGCTGCTGGAGCATTCGTGAGGCCAAAAGGCATCACCAAGAACTCATACAACCCATATCTCGTCCGGAAAGCTGACTTCGCAATATCATCCTCTCGGATACGAAGCTGATGGTAACCCGATCTGAGATCGATCTTCGAGAAGACCTTTTCCTTCTGCAACTGATTGAAAAGATCTTCGATCCTCGGCAACAGATACTTGTTCTTAATTGTCGCTTGGTTGAGCATCCGATAATCGATGCACAACCGCAGGGATCCATCCTTCTTCCGTACAAACAGTACTGGTGCTCCCCAAGGTAAAGCACTAGGCCGAATAAAACCCTGATCAAGGAGTTCTTCCAACTGACGCTTCAACTCTTCAAGTTCCGCTGGAGGCATACGATATGGTTCCTTGGAAATCGGTGTCATTTCAGGCATCAATTCGATACCGAACTCGATCTCTCACCTCGGAGGTAACCCAGGTAGCTCCTTCGGAAATACATCAGAAAAATCTCGGACCACGTCCAAGTCATAGATCAAAACCATCTCGTTTTCAACTGGGGAAATACTGACTAAGAATGCAGTACCCTTGTTTCGCAGATACTTCTGAGCCTTGAAATAAGAAATCATGCGGCTATCGCGCAAAGGTCGATGAAGCTTGATCTCCAAAACAGGATGATCAGGCTGAGAAAGAACGATTTTGCCTTCCCGACAAAAGACTTGAGCATGGTACTCAAAAAGCCATTCCATGCCCAAAATCATGTCGTACTCTGTCATGTCTAACAGGATAACGACAACTGACAGGTTTTGCCTTGCCATTGACACTGTGATGTTTGGCATATACGAGTTACAAAAAGACTGCTCTCCAGTCGGAGTGCGAACCTCCAACGGAAAAATCAAAGGCTCAACTGATAAAGGCAAGGTACGAGCAAATGTAGCTGCTATAAACAAATGAGTAGCTCCACAATCAAGCAAAGTAAATGCTTCATGACCGGCTACCAAGATCGTACCTTAGACCAACTCCGCCTTGGTCACCTGCTCGACTGTTGCCGCGTATGCTCGACCGGCAATGACCTTCTGGTTTGTTGTCTTCAGTGGATATGACTGCTGCTGCTGCTGCTGTGTCGCTGGCTGTCGTTGCGGCGCCGGCTGGGAAGTACTCGGCGTATTCCTGCGCTGGTCGTCTGCTTGCTTCTTCCTACAATCCTGGATGTAATGACCCATCTTCCCGCAATATAAGCATCTGCCTGTGTCCTGTGGGCAAGGTCGCCCTGGATGATCTGTAGTATATTTCGGGCAACTAGCCGCAGTAAGCTGCTTTTGCTGCGGTTGCTGGCGTTGCTGGTGCTGGGGTCTACGGTTCTGATACTGATTCTGGCGGGTGTTGCTATTGTTGTTATTTCGCTGCTTCTTTGATTGAGGATGGAACCTTCTTCCATCCTGATTCCTATGGAAATGTCTTTTCCTTGGCCAACTCCTTTGGCCAGGATTCTGCTGTTGCTGACGTGATGTGGGAGTCTTTTGCGATTCTGTCCAGTCATGTTCAAGCAAGGAGGTCGTCTCTAAAGCCTCATCGACTGTCATAGGTGCACATGTGTACACCTTCGTCCTTAAGACTGGCTTCAGACCCCGAGCAAATTTAAGAGCTCGCTCCTTTTCTGTCGTATATAAGTGCGGACAAAACCTCTCCAAGGTTCGAAAACGCGTGACATAATCAGAGAGAGAAGAACTACCCTGTTGGAGGTCAAGAAACTCCTGCATTTTCCGATTCCTCTCGTGAGCTGGAAAATAGGCTGCGTAGAATGTTTCCACAAATTGCTCCCAATCAACTGGCTGGTTGTCGAACTTTATCTCCCAGGTGGTCGCCCACCACCTTTCCGCATCCTTCTTGAGACGATATGTCCCAAAATCTACTTTCCGATCATCACCAACTTGTAACACCCGGAAAATACGCTCTATTTCTCTGATCCAATCCTCGGCTGCTTCTGGCGATGACTTTCCATCAAACGAGGGAGGGTTCAAGTTCATAAACTGCTTATATGGGACTGCTGTAACAGAAATCTGGGCAGGTGTTCCCTGTCCTTGGGCGGCCTGCTGGAGGTGCTCGCCCATGTTCCTCATGGTCTCTACTTGTCGTCCTATAACCTCTGTAAGGTTGTTCAGAGTCTCCATCAGGTCGTCACATCTGGCGCGCCACGCCATCTAAATACGCAACAATCTATACATAAGAAACCAACGACTACATGAATATAGGGAAATTTCTATTTCATTAATAACAAAAACTGAAACATTACATAAGCACCCTTCATCAAGATAGGGTTAAACAAGCACTGCCAACGATTTAAGCACGACAAAAGCAAAAACGAAACATGGACTCAGTGTTTCCAACATCTAAGCATCACAATTTTACGGCTTGCTAGTGTAGAAGTTCATGTAGTCCTTCCGACTATCATAGCGCCTCGGCCTAACACGTGGAGGAGAAACAACATTCCTCAGCGGCGTGTCAGAGATCTCCTGGACTTCCTTCAGAATCGGCGACACGTACTCCGAAGAAATAGCATAGGGGTAGGACTCGAGAGAATATTGGGGAGAATCGATCGCTCCTCACCTTTCTCCGTCCTGGCTATCCACTTCCAGAACCAAAGGTCCAGAGACCGAAGAAACATCCTCGATATCTTCCGCATTGCTCTTCCAGAGCTCATCCCTCTGCTTCGTCTGACATTCCTCTTTGACATCCCCACGAAGACTACAGTAGGGGCACTTAGCTAACTCACGGGGACAGATTTGTCCCACGTGATCTTCCAAACACCTTGCACATGGAGGTGCCAACATGTGCACATTACGTGCCAAATGTCACACAGCTCCACTCAGGGCCTCTTTGCCTCGAGTCAGGTTTTGAAGAGCCTTCAAAATCTTGCCGTAGGTCAGGTTTGTCGACATCTATTACATACACAGAACCACAAACACAAACCATCTAAAAAAAATGGGAAATGAAGGAAATAAAGAAGTTAAACTTATACTTACAGTGCGATGGATGATGCACGATGAAGCTCTGACCACACACTAAACATTGCTCTGATACCAAACACTGTGGTGCCCCAAACGCCGACCTTGGAAAAAACTTGAGATTTCCATGGAAAGAAAAAAAAAATTGAAAGTTTAAGCAGGAAATTATTGGAAAGCAAGCGTGGGAAAACAACAAAGCCGCAAGTCTGGGCGGCTGCCACAGATAAGGAACAGTGTAACCAGACAGGGTAACTACGAAGTAAAGAGGGGAAACACCCCAATAGTTTTAAAGAGTTTACAGATAATAAGTATAAAAGATACAAAATAGGGAGTACATCCCTTCAACAACCAAAAACCCAAAAACCACCAGGTACAAGAACTGCAGGTCAAGTGTGTGGGTCCTCTGAGCCTCCACCGTGTATTATCGCATCCGCACTGTTTGTCACCTACATCCCCCATAAAACGGGGTCAATCCTCTTGCGAGGTGGTGAAGAAACAACCACAAGCAAATGCATATATATATATATATATATATCATGTATACAGGAAAGCAGGAAATAAGCTGACAAGTGTAAGTGCCTGTGTCAGGTAGGTGTAAAGTGACAAGTACTAGCCAAACAACTATAGTAATAGGAAAAATAAGTAGCTAAAGCAACGAACTGAAACGTAAGTGAACAAAGCAGAAAGTAACCAAAGTAACACTGAAGTGACTCTAGCAACTGAAGTAAGTCTACAACACAAGTAAAGCAATATCCACTGTAAGTCAGCTGTTTGGTTAGTTCTTAAGTTCTTCTGATTACTCCTTCGGGTACGCAAAGGAAACCTCGCATTCTGTGAAACATGCACCCAGCGTCTGTTATTTAAATTCTAGTGTGGTAACCGGGGAAGCTACAGACCGAGTCAACCTTATGCGAGCAACACACGGCTAGGAGAAAACACTTGCATAGGCAAGGATTACAATCCATACTACTGCAGTAGTGAGGCCCTAAGAAGGTAACCTCAACCTCCCTGACTCTGAGTGACTGAAGGCCAAAGGAACGCTACAGCTCCTGTCAAAACACGTGTCGTAGTAACAACAAGTCACTCAGGGTTGTACCATCCACCCTCTCCCAAGGTGAACCGTTTTGTGAATGGGGCGAAGCAGGTTTATCTTTCTTAAGGCTCAAGTTCAATCATACCTCACAATGAGGAATCTGCCTCATGGTCCCCGTAGGTTACGCAAAACGAGGACTTGGCCTGCCCATCCACGTGCTCAGCCTCACACGGCCAACGGAGCACACTGCTCGTGAAAACAGTCAAATCACCATATTATTTTATCTTCTATTAGGTTACATCATACAAGAGTCCACACAACACAAGGGTCACTGCCCGCAAACTCCAACTGAGCCCACAACAAGAATTTCAATATTCATACCCTATGGTGTTCTATTTTCTCTCTTTTCGTAAGTGCACCTAATGCGCTTACTGATGCCTCAGCGATGTACCTCCTCCGGGTACGTACTACACACAACTGTGTTAAGATGTGCCAAGTGCAAAGTGTAAGAGTAATTACAATTTCTACCTTTTGCACAAATATAACTACAGAGACATTAAATGATATTTAAACTGCACTATATTAAGTATTGCATTATCAACATTTTCATACTCAAGGGTCAAAATTGAATTTAACCCATCATTCTGTCTAATGGGAATAACATTGGTTTTTTCCAAGGTGAATCGTTGCTTTTGTACGGAAGATGCAACTGCGACTCAAAGGACCATTACACGTGGTTCAACACACTTACATGTTTATGGTGAAATCTGAGATATTCCCGCCTTATGGGAACAACATTAGCTATATCCACGGTATGGGGAGCCGCGCCTGGGTCCCGAAACAAACCGTTTGTCAAAATGAACGTAGGACAACACTAATCGATTCAAAATGTAACATCATTAAGAGGAAATGGCTTGGGCGGGACACAAGAGTGTCGCCTGTCCATTCGGTCATGCTGAAACAGTCGTCATGTATTCTGATATACCGGTGTGTACAAACCTATACCTATGTACATATGTACATATATCCATTCACACTCAAGTACGTATAGATAACCTGTATATATATATATATATCAAACTCGATAAAACCCAAAGCATGTAAAGTTTTGCCAAAACCCAAACCGAATGCACGGAGGGTGCGGGGCAAAGCAATTACTAGTTGAACTGAATGTGGTTCAGCTTGAAGTAGCCACAGACTGGTTTTTGATAGGAAGGCATTGACGGCCATCATGGTGGCTCTACGAGGCTGCAAGGGTGCCAAAGTAGGGGCCACACGCTTGCTGCCCAAAAACCCAAACCAATAGATGGTCTGGTCCCACGGACCAGACTGTCATACAACCTAACCTAATCTGATCAATCTTGTGGATCATTCCAAAATCATTACAGGAAATCGGTTGTGACTGGTCCAAGCCCCGACAACGGTCAACCGAAAGTCTCATGAAAAGGTGCACTCTCTGCAGTGTCAAAGTGTCAGGTCCCTAGGACCAAACAACAACTAGAACGGATTAGGGTCTGAACCGATTGGGTTCAGACCCGAACCTAAGGTGGTTCAGCCAAAAAGGGGTTCTCGTGAGTGTCCAACATCAGTTGGATGACACCCAGCTCCAACTAGGTAGAGCCGCGGCTGGCACTAAGTGCTAGCCGCGGCTGGCACTAAGTGCTAGCCGGCCTGCCAAGGAGTCCAGGTCTGAACCATGGTTCAGACCAGCACTCACTGGGTGCTAACCAGGTAATAAGAGATGCACAGCACCCACGGTGTGCATGCCCAGCTCCAGCCAAGTGGAAACTGGCTGGACTAGGTTCGCCCAACTCGGGTCAACCGGCTATGGGGCTGGTCTGGACCCTCGTTTCAGATCCGCACCCTGACCCATGCCATCTAGCACTATGCGTAGCACGAACATGTAAGGAAATGCAACTAACTGTATAACATAATTATTACTATATATATTATTTATTATTAATATATATATATTTTTTGAAAACTACTGCTACTGGGCGCGAGGGCCACCGCACAGCGCCTGCTCCATTCTTAGAGCGAAAATGAGAGAAAAGAAAAAATGGGGGTTTGGTCCACTAGACCAGACCGAGTTACCCTTGCCAACGTGAACCAGAGCACAAGGGCTCGGTTCACAGCAGATAAGAGGGTGTGCTGGGGATGCCTAAGGCCGGCCCAGCAGCTCCAGTCCAGGTCTCAAAAGGGAAAACCGAAAATGAAAAAAAAATAAGAACATCATAACTAAAAGAAATACCAGAGGTTAGCACCTTAACCATCGACAGCCTGTCCTTTGCACGTCTCAAAGAAAGTGGTCACATAGTGACCCAAGCTCAAGGGCTAGGCTGCAACACCAGTCCCATTGTGCTAGGACTGGGTTTAGCCGAAAACCCAAAAAGAAAGAATGCACACAAAAAAAGAGAATGAAAAGGGGGCTGACGGGTTTGGTCCAGCACACCCCTATGATGAGGATGCCATGAAAATAATCAGCAAACAAAAGAAACCATGGCATAACAGCATTGTCATGGAAAATGAACAACTAACATGTATAGGAGAAACAAGAACAAAGACGCCAATGTAGGAATCAAAAGGAAATCTATTTCCAAGGCATGCAGTACAAAAGCTTATGAAAACAATGAAAATTCAATAATCAAAACTGCTTTTCTAACTAATCTGTCACTTGGGCTTGCATGCATTGATGCAAGGCGCCAATGGCTTCATGTAAATCCATAATCGACAAGAAGGTGAGTCTTCACCTTAACTTCTTGGAGAAGATGAAGGATGATGCAGCAACACTCCACGACCAGGTGGTTCCCACGGTTCGAAGGGAGGAAACAAGAGGAGAAGAAGGAGGTTTGAGAGAGAGAAGAGAGAGAGAGAGAGAGAGTAAGTTAAGAAAAATCGCCCATTAGAGAGGGACCCATTTTTTTTTTTTTTTTATAGAATGTGCTTTAGGGATGGACGACTGGGGTTGTTCCTTCCAAGATGGAGGGTTGTGGAGCTCCACGCCCCCCAACAACCAATCCATGTAGAGCTTTCCAAAAGATTTTAGAAAACTTTCTAGAATGCCACTATTAAAAGCCTTTAGAACTTTAAACAATTATAATGGGGAGCCCTTGGTTGCCACCCAACTCCACCTATCGATTTTGAGGGTTTGAATCTTTTTAAAAACCTTTCAAATTTTCCATGGGGTGCCAGCCCCATGGCTCTTTTTTTGAAATGACGCCCCTCATGATGGAGCCTAGGCTTCATCATGAGTTTCTTGAAAAGATGAGTGGCCAATGAAGGCCTTCTTTTAAATACCAAGCAAAAGTATTTCAAAATCGCCATCCAGCTGGTCAATCCTTGATCAGCTGGTCAACTATGGACATGGATGTCCACTATAGGGTCGTCCAAGGGTTTTGGATCCACTAGATGCTCCGGATCCAAGTCCCAAAACTGCATGTTATGTATATCATAAAGAAACGCCTATTTAATGCATTAAAATAATAATTTAATTTCAACAATTTATTTTGTTCTCTTTATGACCTTAATTATCGTAGAATGGTCAATGCCTCTTAAGGAAATTACCTCCTATTTGCTCGAATTAAGCGTTTTAAGATTCGGGTTCAATCGTAGATCAAAACTCGAAATTCACATGCACTGACGAGGTTCCTTTCTTCATTCAGATCCCAAATTCGGGGTGTATCACTACAACCCTATTCCAAACTTACCCTAAAAGTTTCAGAAATTAATTTGCCCTAGATTTCCCGAAATCGCTCTTTTTACATAAAATTACGCAATTTTACCCGATTCTCAAATTAAGCAAATCATCAGAAATTGTCAAAACATAAAAATTCATCGATTCCCTTATAATTACACCACATACATCAAAATTAGAGTCATGGATCTTACAAATGTAGTTGATTTCACTTGCTCATCATCAAAACCTTGTACTTGAAGTATCATGTACGGCTTTATTGTCGTAACAATCTCTCCCTTTTTGATGATGACAAACTTAATCAAAGATGAAGCATTTAGATGCATAGATGGAGATTTTACAACCCCTATCAATATGCTGCAAAACATTAAAAGTTAGCACATTTAAAGCACATATATCACATATTGATTTGTTTGCATTTCCATTCACCATTACTTCATGCATTTAAAAACTTTTTCATAAATGCAATTTTCAATGCTTTCTTGTTCTCTTAATTTCGCATTTCTCTTGCAAGATCTCCTGCAATTTCAATGTAATTTCAATGTAATGCTATCTTTTATCTTTTTCTCCCCCTTTGTCATAATAAAAAAGAATAAGGGCAGAAATAGCATAAGCAAAATGGAGATACAAGTTTAAAATATTACAACCCATAAAGTATCAAAGTTTAGTAAAGACAAAACATAAAGATTAGAAAACTGAGTTGAGCAAGTCCTTGATTGAAGTAATCTCTTTCTGAATCGAAGATAGTTGTTGAGTCACATCTTCACGAAAAGTGCGTTGATGCAGCTCCAAGGCTTCCAGTCGCTGCAAAACTTCATCATTGTCTTGACTTGTAGAAAATTTCTTTCTTTTTACATGAGATGAAGGTGTCGCAGAAGGTGAAGGTTCAGAAATTGATGGTTCAGTAGGATCAGATTGTTCAGTTTGATTAACATTTAAAGGAGGCAGATATTTAATTTTCATTCTTTTAAAAATTGTTTGATCAAAGAACTCTTTTTGCTCAATATATTTTTCATTTGTTAAAGAAACTTTGAAATGTCTAAAAATACGAGTTAGAAGACATCCATAAGGAAGAAATGGTTTTTGTTTCCATAAATTTGTAAAATACACATTAGCCCAATTTACAGAAATATTTCTAAATAAAACATAAAGAGCTGTAGATAGATCTGTGAAATAGTAATCAAAAGAACCAGTTTTAGGTAGAACATTGTGGGCAAGGATTCGTTCAGCAATGTGTGCACGAGTTTGAAGATTAGTATTTTTAAAAGGAGGGCAGTGAGGTGCACCTGGAAGAAGAATTTGTTCAAAAATTCTCTCATCATTCAGTTCAACAGTGTTGAAAAGATTGTCTGAAGATGGAATTTCTAGGATTTATCCAAGTAGTTTTGAATCAAACTCGATTTCAACATCACGAACAAGAGAGGACAGAACTCCAGTTTCATGATAAAAATGTAAATTCGTATAAAATAAGTGAATTAGAAAAGGATAATGAAGGGTATCTGCACAGGCATCAAAAAGATGTGAAATTCCTGGAAACAATTCTCTTATTTTGTAACGAGAAAACAAGTGAAACAGTACATTTCGGCCTGGTAAAATAGGTAGTGCAGAAATCGATCCAAAAGTATCATATAAAAGAGGATTTCAGAGTAATCTGAGAGAAAATCCATGTCTTGAAGAAGGTGTAGGAGGAGGAGAACCTAAACCTTTTGCAGATGCAGTCTTTAAACGAGGCATGGTTAAAAAAAATAGATTTACCAAAAAGAATGTCGGCTTCCAAACGATGTCCGGCAGAAGGAAAATGTTGTCCGGCGTTGTGAAACAGAAACAGAGGACGATACGGTGGCTGAAGGAGAGTGTGAAGGCTGCCACAAGGGGATTCCAGCAATGGCTGAAGATACACCGTCACGACAAGAGTGTTCCGGCGTGATTTGAAGATTCCGGCGTCTCCCTGTCACGGCAAGAAAATCCTAGCGAGGATAGGATCGAACGGTACTCCGAGGGTTTTTTTTTTCAAAAGAGAGAGAAGAAAGAGTTTGAGAGAGGGTTTCGTTTTTTCAAAGGGTTTTGTTTTTAAGAAAAATGAAAAGGTGTGAAAATAAAATGAAACGATGCTTTTTAAAAAAAATGGGTGTTAAAAAAAAATCCAAGGGGTATCGGGTCCCTTCAGTTAAATTTAAAAAAAAAAAAATTTAGTCGACTAAGAATGTGAGACTCATTCTAAACATCAGTCGACTAGAAATATATCGGTTGACTAATATGATGCGATTCATTCTAAAATTTTAAAGCATCAGTCAACTAAAATTTTATCGGTCGACTAATATAGTGCTATTTTGAGATTTTGTTCAAAAATCAGCATTTTTATAAATCCAAAAACAAGCAAATGCCTAGTTCTATCCTAATTCTCATAAAATCTTCATTTTTAAGAGGTTTAGTGAAGATATTGGCATGTTGTTCTTTAGTGGAAATAAAATTTAACGAAATATCTCCTTTTAACACATGATCTCTTAAGAAATGATGTCTAACTTCAATATGCTTAGTTCTTGAGTGTTTAACAGGATTTTTAGAAAGATTTATAGCACTAGTGTTATCACAATAAATAGTTGTTGTGGAGTAATTCAAACCAAAATCTTTTAAGGTCTGTTTCATCCATAGTACTTGTGAACACGCTAAACTAGTTGCTATATATTCTGCTTCAGTTGTTGAGAGTGACACTGAATTTTGCTTTTTACTAAACCAAGAGACTAAGGAATTTCCTAAGAAATGACAAGTTCCACTAGTACTCTTGCGATCAGATTTACTTCCTGCAAAATCTGCATCACTATATGAAACTAAATCAAAGGAAGATGATTTTGGGTAAAACAAACTAAAATCTGAAGTATCTTTCAAATAACAAAGAATTTGTTTTACTGCAGTTAAATGAGATTCCTTTGGATTAGCTTGAAATCTTGCACACATACAAATACTAAACATAATATCAGGTCGACTAGCAGTTAAGTATAATAGAGATCCGATCATACCTCTGTAGAGCTTAGTATCTACACTTTTACCATTTTCATCTTTATTAAGAGAAGTAGTTGTACTCATAGGATTCCTTTTTGATTTCGATGAGTCCATCCCAAATCTCTTGAGAAGTTCTTTTGTGTACTTAGCCTGATTGATGAAGATTCCTTCTTCAGTTTGCTTTATTTGAAGTCCAAGGAAGTAGTTTAATTCGCCCATCAAACTCATTTCAAACTCTTCCTGCATAGCTTTAGCAAATTCTTTACAAAGAGAATCATTAGTAGAACCAAATATTATGTCATCAACATAAATTTGCATAATAAGAATATCTAAATTAATATTTTTAATAAATAAAGTGGAGTCTACCCGACCAATGGAAAAACCAGATTGTTCTAGAAAATTTCGTAGTCTTTCATACCACGCTCTTTGTGCTTGTTTAAGTCCGTACAAAGTTGTTTTTAATTTGTAGACTTTTTCTGGATATTTCTCATTTTCAAAGCCTGGAGGTTGCTCTACATAAACTTCTTCATTGATGTGTCCATTTAAGAATGCACTCTTAACATCAATTTGATATAACTTGAAGTTCATGTAACTAGCAAAAGCAAGCATCATTCGAATTGACTCCAATCGAGCCACTGGTGCATAGGTTTCATCAAAATCTATGCCTTCTTCTTGATTATAGCCTTGTGCTACTAGCCTTGCTTTGTTATGAATGACTTCGCCATTTTCGTCCAGCTTATTTCGGAAGACCCATCTTGTTCCAATTACCGGATGATCCTTTGGTCTATCAACTAGATCCCAAACATCATTCCTAGTAAATTGGTTAAGTTCTTCAGACATGGCCAAAAGCCAAAATTCATCATCACAAGCCTCATCTATATTCTTTGGTTCTATTTTAGATATGAAAGCAACATTCACAATATATTTTTCTAATTGCCTTCTAGTTTGAACACCACTTTTTATTTCTCCAATAACTTGTTTAGGTGGATGATTAAGAACTTCTTTCCAAACAGGTTGAAGAGGAACATTTTCTTGAGAAGTATTCTCTATCAAGGGTTTTTCTTGAAGTATTACTTCTTCTCCTTCACTTAGAGGAACCTGCTCACAATTCTCATCAAATGCAACATGTAAAGATTCTTCGATGCAAGATGTTCTTTTATTGAAAATACGATAAGCTTTACTTCTAGAAGAATATCCAAGAAATATTGATTCATTTGATTTTGAATAAAACTTATCAAGATTATCTTTGATATTTAACAAGAAACATTTACTACCAAAATTTTTGAAATATGAGATCTTTGGTATACGATCATAATATAATTAAAAACTTGTTTTATGTAAGATTGGTTGAATAAGAACACGGTTTAAAACATAACATGCTGTATTTATTGCTTCAGCCCAAAAGTATTTTGGTAAATTTTTATCTTGAAGCATGGTTCTAGCACATTCTTGTAAAGTTCTATTCTTTCTTTCAACAACTCCATTTTGTGGAGCCGCTCTAGGAAAAGCAAAGTTGTGAGATATACCCTGTAAATCGCAATACTTTATAAAAGATTCATTTTCAAATTCACCACCATGATCACTACGAATTTTAATTATAGATGTAGATTTTTCATTTGTAATTCTTCTACAAAGTTTGGAAAATTCAGAAAAAACATCATTTTTGCTTTTTAGAAAAATCACCCATGTAAATCGAGAATAATCATCTACTATAACAAAAGCATACTTGCTACCATTCAAACTTTGAATTCTAGATGGTTCAAATAGATCTAAATGTAAAAGTTCAAGAGGACGTTTTGTTGAAACTATATCTTTTGCTTTAAAAGAACTCTTGATTTGTTTACCCTTTTGGCAAGCATCACATAAGTGATCTTTCTTATATGGTATTCTAGGTAGGCCTCTTACAAGATCATTCTTGGATAACTTGGAAATAATTTTAAAGTTATCATGTCCAAGTCTCTTGTGCCATAACCATTGAATTTCATTTGAAACAATAAGACATTTTTCATTAAAAGTGGGTAACTCATCTAGATATAGTTCATACACATTGTTCCTTCTTTTACCTTTAAAAATGATCTTTTTAGATTGAAAATCAGAAATTAAGCATAAATCATTTTCAAAAGAAACATGAAAACCTTTATCACATAATTGACTAATAGATAATAAATTATGCATTAAACCATCTACTAAAAGAATATTTTCTATCAAGGGAAATTTTGGATTACCAATATTACCAATACCTATTACTTTTCCCTTGTTATTGTCACCAAAGGTCATGGTTCCTCAATCCTTATTTTGGAGGGTGGAAAATAATTCCGGCCTTTCAGTCATATGTTTGGAACAACCACTGTACAATATTCATTTTCTCCTTATTTTGTGTACCTACAACAAAATTAGAAGACAAAGCATTTGACCCCTTTCTATTTTCGGGTCCATGAGAGTTAGTCTTAGGAACCCATATCCATTTGGATTTTGGTTTCCTTTGATAATAAATATTCTTTCTATAAAAAGATTTAGCATTTCTAGAATAATCATGTCTAGGCTTATAAGTATTATAAGTTCCATGATTAGATGTATTTCTACTAGAAAATTTAGTTGTTTGAACAAATGGTTGAGAATATTGTCTTTGATTTTTCACAACATAGTTTGGTCTATTTTGAGTATCAAAGAAACTATATCCCAATCCGGTTTTATTAACCGAACATCTTTGAGAACCAAGAAGTCTTGCTAGATTCTCTTGACCATTTGTGAATTTGGTCACTATAGAAAGAAGATCATTTGATTTTTCTTTTAGACTAATTATTTCTTTTTTGTAAGAGATTGGTTCTTGTTCCAATTTCTTTTATCTCAAATACTTGGCAAGAGTTTTCCTTCTTGAGTTCTTCAATCTCTTGAAGTAATGCTTTATTTTGAGAGTCAAGAGTTGAATTTTCAGTTTTTAACTCTTTATTTTTAGAACCTAGACTCTTAAAGTTAGCATATAAATCATTAAATGCTTCTAATAACTCATTATAGTCAAATTGACTTACCGAATCTTCTTGTGCTACAAAGCACATGTTGGCGACTTCTTCATTTGATTCTTCATCGGAAGAGGAGTCACTATCATCCCAACATGCTTGAAATGCCTTTTTCTTCTTGAATTGGTCTTTGGGCTTGATTTTGAGAAGAGGACAATCTTTCTTGATATGTCCAGCCTTTTTGCAATTAAAACACTTGACTTCATTTGGACTGGAAGAATCTGCTTTCTTTACCTTTCTTTGAAATCTTTCCTTTTTGATGAATCTTCTGAATTGCCTTGTAATGAGGGCAATATCTTCATCTTCATCTTCTTCTGAATTTTCTGAGTCAGAAGTAGCCTTAAAAGCAAGAGATTTCTTCTTGGGTTCTTCTTCTTATCTGTCTTGAAGTTGTACTTCATATGCCATTAGGTTACCACCCAAATCTTCAAGAGTGAGAGTGTTTAAATCATTTGCCTCTTCAATAGCAGTGGTTTTTCTCTCCCATTCATGAGTTAAACACCTTAGGATCTTTCTGACTAAATCCACTTGTGAATATTCTTTTCCAAGGGATTTCAGAGTGTTAGTTATATCGGTCATTCTTGTTACCATGTTCGATATAGATTCATTTTGCTTCATTTTAAACAATTCAAATTTATGAACCAAAGAAGCAATTTTGAATTCCTTTACCTTTGACGTACCTTCATGAGTCACGAGAAGAGTATGCCAGATTTCATTTGTTGTAGAGCATTAAGAGATGCGATTGAACTCTACCTTGTCAACGGCACAATATAATGCATTCATCGCCTTGGCATTCAGTGAAGTGGTTTTCTTTTCTTCATCGGTCCATTGGCTGAAATCAGTTGATGGAGTTTGGTATTTTTTTGAAACAACTCTCCAAATATCGAGATCCATGGATTGTAAGAATATTATCATTCTCACTTTTCAGTATCCATAGTTTGTTCCGTCGAAGAGATGAGAAAGAACAGAGGAACTTCCTTCTTTGTGCTGAGATGTTGTAGTTGCCATGCTAGATGATGATCAAATCAAAATAATAGCTAACCTGCTCTGATACCAAATGAAAGTGCAGTAAGATCGAGGCAACGAGCACTAGAGGGGAGGTGAATAGTGCTTTAACAAATTGTCTGCGGAATATTAACGAATCTTTCAATTTGAAAAGCAATCACACAAAGGAACACAAGAATTTATCCTGGTTCGGTCTTTCCCGACCTACATCCAGTCCCCAAGCAAAACCCGCTTGAGATTTCCACTATCAACCTTGTGTAACTACAAGATCATACAGACCAAATCCGGTCCCACTTCCAGTAACACACCTACTGAAAGCAAACAACTTCTTTAAACCAAGGAGTCCTTCCTTTTACAGAAAATAAGTAACAACTTACAAAACAACCTATGAGCCTTTCTTTTGAATGAAAATGAGATGCAATTGGCTTTTGAGGTTGTTGAAATACTCTACTCACGAATTCACTATATCTCAAAGGAATTTGAGTGAAACACTGAAGTGAAAATATCACGTGAGTGAGAAAACAAATACTTTGAATGAATAGGAGTGAAAAACAAGAAGTAATTCAATTGGATTTTTATGTTTTTGAGTGTAGAAAGCACCCATATTTATAGTTGAAAGTTTCCATATGTTGAGGGTATGAAAGGGTGTCAAAACAGTCCATTTTGAATGATCAAAATGTTTGAAAAATGAAAAGACACGCCTTTTTGAAGTTTCAAGAAAAATGACAAAATTAGTCGACTGAAATAGTAGTTAGTCGACTAATAGTTAGTTATTAGTAGACTGACAGTTATCGTCGATCGACTGATCTGTTTATCGAGCCGCTTGAAAATCTAAACTTTTGAAACTTAGTCGACTAGATATAAAATTAGTCGACTGATAATATCATCAGTAGACTGAAAAACCTTTCAGTCGACTGCTGCTAAAATCTTTTGAAAAACATACATTCTGTCCGGTCGACTGATAAAAGCATTAGTCGACTGCTGCTAAACTTTCAAAGAACACATGTTCTGTCCAGTCGACTGATAAAACCATTAGTCGACTGCTGCTAATTTTCCAGAAAACAGACATTTTGTCTAGTCGATTGATAAAACCTTCGGTCGACTAATTTGACAAAAATGACTTTTTAGAAAATATGGCGCGAAAGGATTAGTCGACTGGTGAGTCTATTGGTCGACTAATAAACACAAAAATTTAAGAAGAGAGTTTTCTAAAAAGATTTTCATGAGGGGTTCTTTTAGAAAAGTTTTTCTAAAGACTTTTTTTAGGTGAAATGCAATCTAAATATGCACTCTAAGTAGGGCTCTTACAAGAATCTAAGACTTTTAATGAATTAAACATTTGCACACTAGTCTTCAAAGATTTTTCATCGAATTCTTCAATGTTTTCATTGCCTTAGCTGAAATGCAGTTGATTTCACTTGCTCATCATCAAAACCTTGTACTTGACGTATCATGTATGGCTTTATTGTCATAACAAGCTCTCCTTAAAAATAGCTCTACAACTTGATTTTAGGAAAAAGCAAAAACAAAATTCAAAAACCCTTGAAGTGGTGCCATATGCTTCCTCTGCTCCTTTCCTCTAACACATGGCAGTGTAGAGCCACCCTGAGTTGATGCCACATGTCCATCTCTGCTTCCTCCAGAAAAAGCAAAACTTCAAAATTTCAAACTCCACATTGAGGTGGCGCAAATTTAGAATTTTTAATTTTCATTTTTATTTGCTTTACAAAATAACAAAGTGGGCCCACACATAGGTGGCACCACACTAGACCTCCCTGCAGAGAAAATGAAGCCAACTCCTTTTCAAAAAATTTCAAACTCTGCTAAGGTGTCTTATTTATAAAATTTGCATTTATTTTATTTCAAAACATCCAAAGTAGCATCTTCTGAGATGGCGCCACATGGAAGGTCCAGATTTATTCTGTTTGAATTTCAAAACTCTCCTGAAAATTTATAAATACTATAGCCCACGCCCAGCTAAGGGGGGCTCTATTTTCTTTATCTCAACTTCAGTCAAATTTTCACTTTCAACTTTACTTTTCCTCCTCTGAGTTCACGCCCCCCCTGGGCCCATCTGAGAGATTGCATCAAAGTACTTACCTGGCTCACGCCCTTCTAAGCTTGACCTAGGAGCAGAGGTCGATTTTCATGTGCATTCTAAAGCTCGGTTTGAAAAGTGAGAGAAGCCATTCATAGCCGCCCATTTTGGGAGTTTCAAAACAGCAAAAGAACACAAGGTGAGCTCCCATTTGAGTTGATTCTATTGAAATAATACTCTCATTTCAATTTATATACTGAATCACATGGATTTTTCGTTTTAAAGAAAGGGTTCGTCTGAATGATGGATTTAACCATTCCCATAAAATGACATATATTAAGTAGGATCATGCTTCCTTTATGATTTTCTAGCAGTCATGCATCAATTAGATTTAATTCATATTTTATTTCGTTGATTTAGCATATTTTAGAAGTTAATTATGTTGCACTTAGTGTTTATTTCAATTCTGTTTCATTTCAGTAGCTCTCTATTTTTAGTAGTTAGTCCACATGTTATTTTATGTTTTTATTTTTTCCAAAAGTGCCAAAAAAATCATATTATGTGTGAATAGCTGTCCTTGATATCCTGAAAAAAAAAAAGGAATCGTTTGCGTTCATTTGCTTTGTTCAAAATTCGAAATTCCAAGTCAGGTTTTATGACCCGGGAAATGTTCAGAACATTGAGTTTCAAATTGTAAAATCAATATCTCCCTCATGGGAGATCCGATTCCAGATCCGAAAAATGCCCTGAACTCGAGATTGCGTCTAGTATTTAATCTGATTTTATCATATTTTCTAATTTTTTTTTACTGTCTGAAAAAAATCCGAGAGTTTGGGACACGTATCAGAGCCTAATTTGAGTCTCTAAGATTTTGGATCGACTTAAGTCGACTGGTTCTCCTGAATATAGCTCCAAATATGGATCTATAAAAAGTGAACTTTATGTTCTAAATGTCCCTTATTTGATTCTGAAAGTTTGCAATTTTTAAGATAGTCTGCATCCCCTTTTCGTATTTTTTATTTCAGTCTCTTGTTTTGGTATTTATATCTGCTCTGCTGGTTTATGCGTGTAATGTCATATTTTTATTTCTCAGACATTTAGTCAAATGCCAAATCTATACAAATGAAAGTTGTTCATATAAATGTCAGTAGTTTTCCATTTAAGTTTCGTAAATTTTGGTGGTCAATTATCATTTTTTATTCATTTTCACATCAGATCATACTGATTTTAGTCCCATTAGAACCAAATCTCTGCTACCAAACTCATCGTAGGTCAAATACCGAGGCTGTAAAAGCCAAATATGTTCATTTTCATGTCCTTTAGCAGCATGCAAAATATCAGACATTTATATGGTGGATTTTTGCATTATTGTGTTAAATGCTATGTTTGGTTCGTACCAGTAGGCGAAATTTGCTTATTTTATGATTTTCTTTGAAATTTTGCATCTAGGCCATGTCATTTCATGCATTTTATCATTTTATGTTGTTTCTAAGGGTAGAGGGATGTTCTCTACCAAACACTACAACAAAGCAGTAGATTAGCGACAACCACATTCCGTCGCTACGCCTATTAGCGACGGATTAGCAAAGACGAGGTGACGGTATGCTTATGTCGCGATTTTTTCGACTCTAACTGGCGTCGGAATAAATCTGTCGCCAGGTCCGTCGCTAAGTGCAACGGACTAACGAGCGTTGTATTCCGTCGCCAATCCGCCAGTACTAAACGACGACCACGGCTTGGCGACGGATTTACGTCTGTCGCTAGATTTATATGAATAGTGACGAATGGTTCTGTCGCTAATCCGTCGCAAACACGAAAAAAAATTAAAAAAATTTATTTGAAAATTAAATACCGAGAACGGTACAATTTATATTTCCTGTAAATAAAAAACAAATCATACAAAAAATTCCATATAAAAAGAATCTACAACAATTAATCGTTCTACCTTAAAATTAACAAGTTTAATTATTTACAATTCAACAATTACAATTAGGAAACATAAAAAAATAGAAGTTCTTCAACACAGTTCTCTAATCATCACCAAGATTTTGTGCGTCTTCTTGTTCATTGTCTTTATTTGTCCCTTCAGCTCCGCTACGCTAATTATCGCTAGCAGCCTACACCAGAAAAGAATAGTCAGTATTGATAAACAAAATATAATGAAATAAATTACACACTATATGTGATTCTATCATGTGCTCATGTGTGTTCTAAGGCAATAAAAAAACTCTATATGTGATTCTATCATGCTCATATGTGCTCTGAAGCAGGCAAAAAACTATATATATGATTTTATCATGCTCATATGTGTGCTAAGGCAGTCAAAAAACTGAATATGTGATTATAGCATGTTCATATGTGTTCTAAGGCAGCTAGAAAAACTCTATATGTGATTCTACCATACTCAGATGTGCTTTAAGGTAGGCAAAAAGCTATATATGTGATTCGATCATGCTCGAATGTGTGCTAAGGCAGTAAAAAAATTGAATATGTGATTATAGCATGCTCATATGAGCTCTAAGGCAGGCAAAGCAAAAAAAATTATATGTGATTCTATCATAAATGATATATGTTCTAAGGCAGTAAAAAAACTCTATATGTGATTTTGGCATGCTCATATGAGTTTTAAGGAAGTCAAAAAACTGAATATGTGATTATAACATGCTCATATGTGTTCTTAGGCAGTCAAAAAACTGAATATGTGGTTATAGCATGCTCATATGTGTTCTAAGGCAGTCAAAAAACTTTATATGTGATTCTATCATGCTCATATGTGTTCTTAGGCAGTCAAAAAACTGAATATGTGATTATAGCATGCTCATATGTGCTCTAAGGCAAGCAAAAAATTTGATATGTGCTTATAGCATGCTCATATGTGCTCTAAGGCAATAAAAAAACTCTATATGTTATTATAGCATGCTCATATGTGCTCTAAGGCAATAAAAAAACTTTATATGTGATTCTATCATGCTCATATGTGCTCTAAGGCAGACAAAAAGTTATATATGTGATTCTATCATGCTCATATGTGTGATAAGGCAGTCAAAAAACTGAATATGTGATTATAACATGCTCATATGTGCTCTTAGGCAGTCAAAAAACTAAATATGTGATTATAGCATGATCATATGTGTTCTAAGGCAGTCAAAAAAACTTTATATGTGATTCTATCATGCTCATATGTGTTCTTAGGCAGTCAAAAAACTGAATATGTGATTATAGCATGCTCATATGTGCTCTAAGGCAGGCAAAAAAATTTATATGTGATTATAGCATGCTCATATGTGCTCTAAGGCAATAAAAAACTCTATATGTTATTATAACATGCTCGTATATGCTCTAAGGCAATAAAAAAACTCTATATGTGATTCTATCATGCTTATATGTGCTCTAAGGCAGGCAAAAAGTTATATATGTGATTCTATCATGCTCATATGTTTGCTAATGCAATCAAAAAACTGAATATGTGATTATAACATGCTCATATGTGTTCTTAGGCAGTCAAAAAACTGAATATGTGATTATAGCATGCTCATATGTGTTTTAAGGCAGTCAAAAAAACTTTATATGTGATTCTATCATACTCATATGTGTTCTTAGGTAGTCAAAAAACTGAATATGTGATTATAGCATGCTCATATGTGCTCTAAGGCAGGCAAAAAAAATTATATGTGATTCTATCATGCTCATATGTGCTCTAAGGCAGACAAAAAGTTATATATGTGATTCTATCATGCTCATATGTGTGCTAAGGCAGTCAAAAAACTGAATATGTGATTATAACATGCTCATATGTGCTCTTAGGCAGTCAAAAAACTGAATATGTGATTATAGCATGCTCATATGTGTTCTAAGGCAGTCAAAAAAACTTTATATGTTATTCTATCATACTCATATGTGTTCTTAGGTAGTCAAAAAACTGAATATGTGATTATAGCATGCTCATATTTGCTCTAAGGCAGGCAAAAAAATTTATATGTGATTATAGCATGCTCATATGTGCTCTAAGGCAATAAAAAAACTCTATATGTTATTATAGCATGCTCATATGTGCTCTAAGGCAATAAAAAAACTCTATATGTGATTCTATCATGCTCATATGTGCTCTAAGGCAGGCAAAAAAATTTATATGTGATTATAGCATGCTCATATGTGCTCTAAGGCAATAAAAAAACTCTATATGTTATTATAGCATGCTCATATGTGCTCTAAGGCTATAAAAAAACTCTATATGTGATTTTATCATGCTCATATGTGCTCTAAGGCAGGCAAAAAGTTATATATGTGATTCTATCATGCTCATATGTGTGCTAAGGCAGTCAAAAAATTGAATATGTGATTATAACATGCTCATATGTGTTCTTAGGCAGTCAAAAAACTGAATATGTGATTATAGCGTGCTCATATAAGTTCTAAGGCAGTCAAAAAAACTTTATATGTGATTCTATTATGCTCATATGTGTTCTTAGGCCTTAAATATACATCAAGATTTTGGCCAGGTGAGGTCGGACCAGGGATCAATAGAGACAAGAAAAGATTTGGATGTTTCATACACAAGCTTGGTGTAAGGTTGTATGGAGTTACAAATACTGGCCAGCATGAGTATGGAGTTGATCTACCCCCAAATGGATTAAATCTATCTGTACATAGACCGAGTCTAACATTTCGCACTTTCATTGCGAAGTTCTGATGAGTACGATCAAACTGCTTCCAAGCTTCAACGTCAACAGGATGCGTGATCTTGTTTTCATCGTGTCGAACTTTATTTGCATGCCATCTCATGTGTTTAGTTGTCCTTGAAGACATATACAATCGTTGCAATCTAGGAGTGATAGGAAAGTAGCGGAGCGACTTGTATGAAACTTCCTTTGATCTCGTGCTACCATTGCCTCTTGTCTTTAGCTTGAACCGAGGATGCCCACATGACGGGCATGATATGTTGTTTTCCTGCTCTTTGAAATACAACATGCAGTGATTTGGACAAGCATCAATCTTTTTGTAACCCATCCTAGAGCGTTCACCATAACTTTCACACGATAGAAATTTTGTGGCAATTTCTCATCTTTGGGCAACATACTCTTCACAATCATGCACAAACGGTCAAAACATGATTGACTAAAATTATACTCGGACTTCAAATTCATTAGTTGAAGAACTGCAGACAAGATAGTGTGACTCTCGTAACCGTTCCAAAGTGGCTCATCAGCATCTCTAAGTAAATCATAAAATCTACTAGTTGCATCGTTTGGTGATTCTTCATCTATGGCAGTTCTTACATTACTAGAACTCATAGCAAAACCCAGTTCTGTTCCTGCGGCATCAAATATCAAATCCGTATATGGATTATCGTGCACCACATTCACCCATGCATCAAAATCGTTTCTATATTCTTCTCCATGAAATGTCCAGTTCTGATAATCACTCACAAAACCCTTCCTGTATAGGTGATGTCTAACGCTATGAGGTTCTACAAATCGATTATTCTTACAAATCTTGCAGGGACACCTAATCTGACCTATGGAATCCACTGTACTGACATTTTCCGTTGCAAATTCAATAAAACTGTCAACACCATCCATATATTCATGCGATAACTCATTGTCCACTATCCTATGGTACATCCATTCACGGTTTGCAGTCATTTTCTTATGATGTTACGAATAATAGCCTAACACATTAAAAGAGAACAATCAGAATGCTACGATGAAGAACATATCAAATTTATCATGTAATATATGATGTTATACAATAACAAGAATTTTGATGCATGCATTGATAACTTAATATTTTCATGTGCAAACCATTAATGACACGATACAATCATTTGAAACATGCTTTTATTATATAATTTCACATGGAAGTCATAATCAAATTGAAAGTAACTACATGCAAGCATACAATTACATCAAACATTGCAATACATTGTAATTATTCATATCAAACAAATGGCAAACATGTACCTGCAGCAAACACACTTTAATATCTCACTAACTACTACCATGCCTAGCATGGACTCCGTACTCCAAAAATAAGAACACTTCAATATTCATACATTAAAATCATGCTCAGCATGATCTCCGAACTCCAACAAAGCAACCCTAAAAATCAACAACTAAGTGAGTGTGTAAACAATAAAGTGTTACATCTACTAAATTAAATAACATGTGATATGCTTGCATCACTTACTCACCACGGGTATTTACCTGATTTGCATTGTTTTTGACACTTACTTACCACAGGTGGCTGAGCACGAGCTGATTCTGTTGAAAAATCTGCACAAAAAAACACTGTTTCAAAATGAAGTCACTACGAAATAAAAAAAAAACTGTTCTGGCAAGGGGTCGACTCCCCTGCTGTTCCGGCAGGGGGTCGACCCCCTTATGAAACATAGGGGGTTAACCCCATTACGGAACGTAGGGGGTTAACTGACCCCCTGTTCGGGCAGGGGGTCGACCCCCAGCCTTTCCGCCAGTGAGTCGACCCCCTACCGGAACAGCAGGGGGTTGCCCTCCTGCCTGAGCAGGCAGAGGGTTGACCCCCTGCTTGTTCCGACAGGTGGTTAACCCCCCTGCCGGAACAGGCAGAGGGTTAACCCCGTGCCTATTCTGGCAAGGAGTTAACCCCCTGCTATTCCGGCAGGGGGTTTAACCTTTGCCGAAAATGGCAGGGGGTTAACCCCTTGCCGGAAAGGTAGGGGGCAGAGGGCCCCTACCGGAAACGGCAGGGGTTAACCCCCTGCCGGAAAACGCAGGGGGTTAACCCCCTACCAGAACATCAAGGGGTTAACCCCCGCATTTTCCGGCAGGGGGTCGACCCCCTGCCGAAAACGTAGGGGGTTAACCCCCTGCCAGAAAATGTGAGGGTTACCCCCGTGCGTTTTCCAGCAGGGGGTAGCGGGGGTTACCCCCCCTGCGTTTTTCGGCAGGGGGTTAACCCTTTGCCGGAAAATGCAGGGGGGTAACCCTTGCATTTTCCGATAGGGGGTCGACCCCCTGCCGGAAACGGCAGGAGGTTAACCCCCTGCCGGAAAACGCAGGGGGTTAACCCCCGCATTTTCCAGTAGGGGGTTAACCCCTTGCGTTTCCGGAAGGGGGTTAACCCCTTGCATTTCCTGCAGGGGGTCGACCCCCTGCCGGAAAACGCTGGGGGGGGGGGGCGTCCTTTACCTTCCTCCGGGCGGCGGGGCCTGCAGACGGTGGGACCGGCGAACGGCGGGAGTGGGACCGGCGAACGGCGGGAGCAGAGAAAGAAGAAAAGGAAAATCTGTCTGGGATTAGGGTTATTCGAAACTTAGCGACGGCTTAGCGACATAATTAATTCCGTCGCTAAGCCCACATAAATCAAATTTATGAAACCCGCGATAGACTGCTCTCCGTCGCCACGGCCGTCGCTAAGTAGCAACAGACTTGAGTTTGTCGCAAGAGTCATCGGCAAATCGTGTGGCCGTAACGACAAAATAGTATGTCGCAAACTTTGTCGCTAAATAGCGACGGACTATAGTCTATCGCTGGTTTCGTGTGCTTCATTGATTATAGCGACGAATGTTTGTCGCTCGGTAATCCGTCGCTAACAAGCGACGAAAATATTCCGTCGCTAACAACGTGTTTTCTTGTAGTGAAATTTGGCATGATTTGAGAACCGTTTGATGATCGGTTTAGCCGTATCATCAAATCAGGGTTCCCGCGGGACCCTGATCTGGGCGAAAAACAAGCAAAATTTGTTATTTTGGCCAAATTTTAAATGTCAATTCTGTTTTTTATAGTCCCATCATATTTAGCAGTATATTATCATGTCTTATCATGCATTTCATCATCATTTTACTCTATTTGCATTTTAAAATCCCTAAATTTTGTCAAAACTCCTTCAAAAACCTTGATTTTAAAGGTACAACCTCAATATTAGGGGTATTTTGGTCATTTTGACCACAATTCTGAATTTTCAACTATTTATTACTGAATTTCCTTGCATTTACATCATTTTAAATCATTCAAATATCAAGAAAGTATGAAAATCGAGTTTATATCCAACTGAATCCAATAATCTCAATATATTATTGGAAAACCTTGGAAAACCCACATATTTGAGCTAACCCTATTTCAAGCTTGACAGGGACATTCAAAGGAAGGAGCTGGAATCTGCAATTTTCTTTCTTTCATTTTATTCAGTGATGTAATAATGTAACTTTGGAATAAGAGATTTATCTTTCTGCTTAGATTAGGAGGCATATCATATAGTTTCTTTCTGTAATATCCTGATTATATGAATCATACATTTTCTTTGAAAATCACCATGGATGAAAATGGCATGTGCACCCGCTATTAAGGAGTTAGTAAACTCGGAGGATTCCGTATTTTTGGCCCTAGTTAGAATACGGACGAATCCCAGATCTACTATCTTCTCATTAGCCACATTGAGCCTACATTATTAGGCTATCTTCAAAATCACATCATATTTCCATTTTGCAAAATATTGTGGAATTAAATCAATTAAATTCTAAGCATGTTCACGGCCACAGTCAGAATATGTAAAGAATTTACTTTGGTTTAATACACATTTTCCCACTAAATATCTCAAAATTTTCCTGAAATATCTTTACCAAAGTGCATCCATCCATTCAAATCATTGGCATCATGAAATTACATGCATTTCTCATGCTTTTTCTTAAGAAAATTTCATTCTAAGGAAATCGATTCCTCAAGAGACTTTGAAATTTTTCAAAGTTGGATTTTCTCAAGTTAAGTTTCCTATGATCTTCCTGGAAAACACTCCTTTCTTAGAATTCATTTTCAACTCTTCAAAAGGAAATTCTCTATCATCTTCAAAAACTCAAAAATCGATTTTCAAATATTTCAAGGCTAAGATTCTTTGAATTTCAATTTCCTGAGTTTTGATTTTCCTTCTCCAAAAAGTTTTCCTATGAATTTTCAATCATTTTTCAAAGAAAATTTTCAAAGCTGGAGTTTTCCTGACAAACGTTTTCCCTTTCAATGTTTATCTTTTCTCAAGAATTCTTTCCATTTTCCCAGGATTTTCTCATGTCCTCAAAAACTTTCTTATAATTTTTTAAATCCTTTTATCTGAGTTTTCCTGAGAAATTGATTTCCATCTTTTGCCTGAGAAATAATTTTCCAACTCCAAAGCATACATCATGTTTTTCAATCTGCATTTTACCAAGTTTCATAGCACATGCCTGAATTCTCTATGCATTTAAGATAGAGCACGATTTTTGTTAATTTAACTAAGTCAAGCACATATTTGGTCCTTGGTTCGGTTACCCCTAGTAAAGGCTCCAAGAACGGTCGAACCTTGTACCGACAGGTCGAGTCCCATTCCATAGACTATTTCCCGCTATTTTCAAAACAGAGGCGAGTATTTCAAAACAATTTTCAAACTCTGGTCAAGTTTGACTCGCGGAAGCGTTTCCCCTCTCTCCCGCAGGGAAGGGAGAAATTTTGCGATGATAACAGTTGTAAGAACCACGATATTTCTGAGATATTTTGTATTGACATGTGTTTCATTATTTGTTACATCTTGCTTTGTCGCAAGAATTTCTCGTAATTGTGCTAATATAGCAATACGAAGTCTTAATCGCGTAAGATTCGATTTATGAAGCAATTAAGGACGACCTTGGCGAACTAAGGACCGATATCCCTAGATTAGATTTATAACACATCTAAGTAGGTTCACTCTGAATTTGAAACCTAAACCAGGAAAATATTTCATGTAATATGGCGAAAAATGGGTATAACGGTAAATACGAGTCACGACGAGAGCGAATTTTGTCAGAATGGAAAACCTAAATGAATAAATTTAAAACTTAGGTTTTAATTTACAAAGGATAAGGTTTGAAATGGAATTTTTTAAATGATTGAAACCTAGCTTTTAAATGAAAATTTTACTAAGGTTTTATGAGATATTAAAATTTGATTTTTTGTAAAGTTAAAAGAGACTTTTTCAAAAATCTCCAAGACTTAATTTGGAAATTGAAAAAGGTAGTTAGCATGGAGCCCACGTGAGCATGAGCTCAGCCCATGCTACTTTTCAAAAAAATAAAGCAATAATACAAAAAAAATGGTATTTAAAAAGGCATTTTTGAAAAGGTTGAAAATTTTCAAAATGGGGGTTGGTTTTTGGAAATTATAGAAGTGGGTGGCTTAGCATCCATAGGCTGGACGCCCCTTAGGGGGTAGCTCCAGCCCATCAAAATATATATATATATATATATATATATATATATATATATATGAAATTTGATTTTTAAAAGGGTTTGACCTTTGGGTCAAAAAGTGGGGTCTATGGAGAGACCTACTCTCCCTAATTTAGGGAGAGTGGTTGGGAGCTAGGCTCAAGGGTTGTACACCCTTGAGCTTGGCCCATCATAGGGGGTCAAATCCCTTGGACCTAACCCCTATAGCACCATAGAGGGAGGGAGGGGCATGTGGGAGGAGAGCCTTCCATCTCCTCCCCTCTCATCCCAGCCCTCCATCACATGGAGGGGGTATTTAAGGGAGTGAGGAGAGAGAAATTCATTTATCTCTTCCTCCTCCTCCACTGTCTCCCTCCTTTCTTCTTTTTCTCAAGTGTGAGAGTGAAGAGGGTGAGAGAGAGAGGCCTTGTCCAGAGGTTTTGTGGGCTGTAGAAGGTGAGTGTGGGGTTGCAAGGGGCTGGTAGGGGCAGCGCGGATGTGGTAGAAGCCGGCACCTCAATTCCTTCTTCTTTTCGAACTCCAAGGTGAAGGATTTCAAATTTCTTTCCCATTTTATTTGGAAAATACATATTGTATGATGTGCATGCTGTCGAATGGTTTGTTTACATGGGTTATGCTGTCCCATGACGAAAAATGTATCACTTAAGCCCGAACACACATACACCGGACGTTCTACGCAATGAAGCTATCCTTAGGCGTTTTCGGAGTTCTGGAGCTCCGGAGTCCGCTCTGCTAAAAAGACTTTATCTCACTCAATACTGGTCCAAACAAGGCGATCTTGGACTTTTCGGAAAGGAGAGACAATGCTATCCAACATCCATGTTTACAGTTTTTGCTGGTTTGGTCTGCAAACCTCTCTAAAAATTCACGTTTTAGCAGACGTCCAGGGATTTCTGTCAGTGTCCAGGAAGTCCCATACACTGTCCGGTAATCTGGTGGTATTTCTCAAACCGTTTGCCAGAATTTTTCACGCTATGACTTTTCGGAAAGGTAAGACTCTTAGCTACGACTTCGATGTTGAAAATTTCTTCTAATTCATTTTTCAAATCCCTTAAAAAGTTCACATTTTGTAGACTGACGGGTCTCCGACAGTGGTCCCAGAAGTTCCAGACACTGTCTGGTAACTTGGCGCCACTTCCCAGATTGCTGGCCGGATTCGGATGATCTTGGTCTCTGTGCGAAGCTGAGACATGGATCTACGAGTTCTGTGTTGGAAATCTTCGCTGTTTCGATGCGTACGGACCCCGAATTGGGTCATCTTTCAGGCCATTTATGGGCAATATATATAACTATATATATATATATATATATATATATATATATATATATATATATATATATATATATATATTAAAAAAAAAGGATGGTTGGGACTCGCCGTGTCCCGTTGCAACTTCTGCAACTTAATGTGTAGCAGGGTGGTCTGACCCACCTCGGGGTTCAGACCCACCCGTTGGGTCTTCCCCAATTATAGGGGGAAGGGGCGCCATACGGGACGCCCCACGGTTTGGGTAACAGGGTGCGCATTGCACCCGGGGCACCCTCTTGTTGGGACACGCCCCAGCAGCCAGCAGGCTGCAGCCTTGCTGCTGGATGTCCCTTGGCCAAGGAGGTTTCCCCCTAAACCCGGCAGGGTCTGGTCCGACGTGGGCCAGACCAGCTGGTCGTTGATCAGTCTGCCCTTTTGTCCGTGCCTTAGCCGCACCCCATGGTGCAGGCTGCTCGTGGCCTTTGCGGGCTGCTTCCATATTAGCAGCCCAGGTCTGACATACGGGTCAGACCAGGGACAAGGCCAGGTCTAGTCCAGCAGACCAGACCGTCCAAAAGGACCCCGGTAGGAGCCCCACAGTATTGTCGGGTGCTAAGTGCGCCCAGGGGACTTAGCCGACCGTCAAGTGGGTACGTGTCCGGCTGCAACCACCTTGTAGTCTCATTGTAGAGCTTAGTAAAGCTCATATTAGTTGTCGTGGTAGACATGAGAGACCCCAAATAACCTACCTGTGTGGATTCCACTTTGCCACCAATTCAAAATGCACGAAAACGCGCGTATGAAGGCAAACAGATGGAAAGCCACTAAGGGAATCCTTGCGGCACACATATTTTTGTCCAAACAGCCCGTATAGTACACTTGGCACCAACGGCGTAAGGTACTGCCCGTAGGGCTGGGTGGGCTATAGTTAGCCTTTTCGGCATTTTTGCACGTGTTGCGCCGTTTACCCTTGCATGTCCCGTCGGTGGTCCCGTATGACCACCAAAGCCTTCGTTGTCACATCGTGGTGAGTGATAAAAAGGGGGATAGTGAGGCGAGCGGTACGCTGCCCACGTAGTTTATTATGATTCCCAAGTATTGGGTTTTTCGACGTTTTCAGCAGAAAACCATCATTTTGGCCTCTTTGAGTTTTGCTAGTGCGGTGGCACATCATGGATGTATTGACGTAATCCCCGTACACATGGGGTTACTTTAAGAACTTTTCTCGACACTCATAAGTGTCGACACTACGATTTTTCTGAGCGAATGGCTTCGCTAAGCGTTGGAGCCGACATAGGGCAGCGGAAATATGTATATTTGGGAAATTCGTGCTTAAAGTTTTGGACACTTGTGGTCATACGAAAATGATGATATATATATTTTGGGCCTGTTATCACTCAGAATTGTGCCTTTATGAATATGTGTTCCCGATCGTGATAATGTGTGGTTTATGCACGTGGCACATCATGACATGTATGTCACCCATTTGAATTCGCCGAGTACCTCTTGTTTTGGCTCACATTCGTATATCAATGGATATACGACACACCAGAGGCGTGTTTTGTACTCGATGTGACATACCTCTGGAAAAAAACTGAAAGCACTGTAGGGTATGACACTTTCGACCTGTTGAGGTTTGGGACTCGGTTGGAGTCTTCGGGCAGTGGCCCGGGTTTGTGAGAGTATACTCACACCTTGTGTCACCCTAGGCATAAAAATGAAAATGTTATAATATCGTCTTTATAGGCGATGTGCTCGTGGTGGCCGTGAGAGGCTGAGCACGTGGATGGGCAGGCCAAGTCCTCGTTTGCGTACCCCGCGGGGACCACGAGGCACAACTACCTCAGAGTTAGGGAGGTATGACTTGAAGAATGAGCCTAAATAAGATAATCCTGCCACGCCCCATTCACAAATTTGGTCACCCAGGGAGAGGGTGAATGGTACAGCCCTGAGTGACGTGTCATTACTACGACCTGTTCTTTTGAGGAGCCGATGTGCCCTCTGACCTCCAGTCACTCGGAGTTAGGGAGGTCAAGGTTGCCCTCCACAGGGACCTTTGCTACTACAGTAGTACGGATTGCAATCCTTTGCCCCTGCGAAAGGTTTCTCCTGGCTGCGTGTCTCCCGCAGGTGGTTTTCTCGTTCTGTAGCATCCCCGGTTACCACACTAGAAATTTAATAACAGACGTCGGGCCGGGTGCATGTCTCACAGAACTCGAGGGTCTTTCCTTCGCGTACTCGAAGGAGGTTAAAAAGAACATAAAGACTAATCAAACAGACTGACGTACAGTAGTTGGTTACTTGCTTACTTTAGCACTGCTTGTACTTCTATTTAACTTTGTACTTTATTGATTAGTTGCTGCTCTGTTTCAGTTGTTGCACTGCTACTTACTTGTAGTTTTACAGTCTTCTAGCACGAGCACTTACCTGACACTTGCACATGTATCTGTCACTTTACCTGTTGCATGATATGTGCCTTTCCTTGATAAAATGGATATACAATGTTGTTGTTCTTCACTAACTCGCAAGAGTTTTGACCCCGTTTTATGGGGATACAGGTGATGAGTAGGCGCAGTGGCGATGCGACGGTGTACGGTTGGAGACTTGAGACCCACACTTAGCTGCAGATCTTGGTCCTTGTCTTGTTTTGGGGTTTGAGGAGAGTTTTTCTCTCATTTTGGGAGAGACTCGTTGTATGGGTGTTTTCAGTCTCATTTGGTAAAACTCTGATATTATATGTATTTGGAATGGACATGTGGTTTATATCTTTTACTATGCCCCGCTCAGACTTGCGGCCTTTGCTTACCCCTTTGCATTTCCGCTATCGGTTTAAAACTCTTACAAAAAAAAATTTGCTCAAAAACCAAAGGTTTTTACAAGGTCGGGGTTTGGGGCGTCACAACAGCAGCCCAGAAGGGAAAGTTTGTCAAGTCGCAGCCAGTTCAGCCAATGCCAAGGCCTGAAGCAAAGCAGTAAATAAAATCAAAGCACGATGGCTGGAGTTATGACAGAGAGTTTACCGCTCTGGAGCAATCCTGGGAAGATGTCCTAGAATACATGCTGTCGAAGGGGATGGTCAAACTCCCTAAGGTGGTTGATCCACCAACTGTTATGGGCAAATGGATGAAAAAATTCGGCAAATTCTATCAAACTATGGGACATGACACAGTGTAAGGTCCATGATTTAATTTTGAGGTAACATTACGCGAATGGTGTTGTGATCGAGAATTCTTGTTGAATTTGCAATTTTCGTATTTAAGCCTGCATGGAGATACGAGTCAAAATCACGTAAGTTTACATTAAATAGCAATTGAGAAAAATCTATAACGAATTAACCTCAGAAATTTTTAGGGCAAGTTTATAATACGTATATTTTGATTATCCCCAAATTTGAAGTCTGAACGACGAAAAAAACCCGTCAGTGCATGTGATTTACGGGACATCGCTTAGAGACTTAGCGAGGGCCTAAACGAGACCCATTTCGTTCATAACGGAGATTTCTTCGCTTGGGTAGCTTTGAAATGCTATTTACATTATATATATTAAATAAAAAATAAATATACATGATGGAAAATATTTATAATTCGTTTACTAATAAAATTGATATCAAAATTTGGTTTCTTTTGTTGGTCAAAGGTCGACCAAGGCCATGGTTGTCCATTTAGGATGGCCTTGGGACGACCTTGGCCATGAAACCAGCTGGTCACGTTGACCAGCTGGATGGGTGGCAGTCTTGTAAGAGACTAAAAACAAACTTCAAGGGAGGGCCACGATTGGCCCTACCAAAATCAAATCAAATCAATTTTTTTTTTAATAATAACATATCATAAAAAGGTGGGAGAAGGAATGCATGGCATAGAGGGGGTCGACTTCTCTCCTTGAGAAGTGCGTGGGCTTTGAAAGCCTCTTGCCTTGGGATTCAAGGAAATCCCAAGGGCTCTTCCCAATGTGGAAGAGCCATAATGAGGCTGGACTTGCCTCATTGGATGCATGGGGCGGCAGCCCCATGGCATTCTTGTGATTTTTGAGAGGATTTTCAAATCCTCCATGGTGTGTGGTGGAGCTGGGCGGCAGTGTGAATTCGTGACCCACTCCCAGCCCCAGATCTTGGAGGGTGAATCTCCACCCTCCATCTCAACTAACCCCTTTATAAGCCCATTTGAAAAAACGAGAACCCCCAAAGGGGGCGATTTTTCTAGACACACTCTCTCTCTCTCTCCCATATCTTCTCTTCTCTTCTCCCCAACCATGGAGTGTACCTCCACCATTTTCGTTGGAGAAACCCTCGCAGTCGTGACTTCCATTTCCACTTCCAAGCTCCGAAGGTGAAGACTCAACCCATTTTTTTTATGTCGTTTTAGTACACCATGAAACCGAGGAGGCATGGCATCTATGTATGCATGCTCCATTGGTGGATTAGCTGGATAAGTTTCCATTTGACCCCATGTTTTCATTTACATTCGATGGCTTGTGTTGTTTCCCATGCTGCTGCATTCTTTTTTTTAGTCGTGAGCTTTGCTGAAACTCTTTTTTTATATTTTTTGTTTGCTTCTTGCTGGCGCTTCTCTCTCTCTAGTTGCTAGGTATAGTGGCTGGATCTGGAACATGTTGATTCTGCTGGGTACACTCTGGACTAAGCTGGGCTCATCCACAGGTACCCAGTCCTTTGGCACCTCCTGTAGAATGTTGGATGGCTAGCGGGTGGCGAACCACAACCACTCTTCTTTTTTGTGGTATTTTCGGTGTGCTGGGTTCAGACCCAGTCCCAAAGTGTTTGGGACTGGCACGTCAAGGGTGCCATGACCTAGGTCACGATGTGACTAGGGTCCCTATGGGAAAGGGGCCCAGGCCCCTTAGGGTTTTTGTTTTCGTTTGGAGTTTGGCGCGTCGGGTCACCCGGGGCCTTGGGCACCCGGGTTGGCCAAGTGTGGGGAACATGGGTCACAGACCCATGTGACTGGTCTGAACCAAGGGTTTAGACCAAAACTCTGTCAGGGCGCGAGGGTCCGGTCCCAGGGACTAGACCCCAGCCCCTCTCGTTTTGGCTCAGTACCGACCCCAAGGCAGCTGCCCTATGGCGAGCTGTTGCAGTGCTTCGCGGTTGGTCGCTGCACCACGTTGGAGAACGGTCTGAATTGTAAGACCCAATTTTTTTTTTGAAGAATTTACTGTTGCCTAGAGTTGATATATGTATGTTTTCATGTGTTATGATTGTAGCACGCAATTAAATAGAATTTGACTATGCTTTGTATTTCAGCTTTATGTGCGCGACCCAAAAATCGCGTAAGTACAGTATATGAGTAAGAAGAGACTAATTCTGGGCAAATTAACCTCTGAAAATTTAAGGGTAAGTTTATAATATATCTGTATAGTTTGTCCTCGAATTTGGGACCTATACGATGAAAAAACCTTGTCAGTGCATGTGAATTACGAGATTTGCTTAACAATAGCATGCGAGTCGTAACAAGCATATTTCTCGCAAACGAAGGGCAATTTCTTTAAGAAGCTTTGAATATTTTATGACAATTGAGAATATGAAAATAAGTATTTGAATTATTGAAGTTAAATTTCAGTTTAAAAGCATTAAATGAGCATTTTTTTTTATATTATGTAATTTTTTATTTTGGGTTTTGGATCTGGAGTTGGCTCAGATCCATGGACGTCCCAGCCCCATCATGCACCCCTCTAGGAGGACGTCCATGGCCATGGTGGACCAGCTGGTCAAGGGTTGACCAACTGGGTGGTGACATTCTTGTAAAAGAATGTATGGCTTGAAAAGGGAAGGCCTCTATTGGCCAAACCCTTGATTCAAGACCTCATGATGAGGCTTAGAGCTCATCATGAGGGGCGTGTTTTCCAAAGAGGAAAGGCATAGGGCTGCGCCCCATGGCCTTTTGGAAATTGTTTTGAAGCTTTTCAAATAGATAAAAATGATAAGCTGAAAAGGGTGGCAGCCTTGGGGCTCCCCTTGTAAATATCTCAAGTTTTAAATGCTTTTTCAAACCCTTTTGAATGGCGTTTTTGAAAGGAATTTAAAAGATTTCAAATAATGGCTTGTGAGTGGAAGTATGGGCGACTATGGGGGGGCGTGGAGCACTCCAGCCCTCCATCTTCCCTCATTTGATCCCAGCCGTCCAATTGTGAAACCCAATGTATTTAAGACTTTGGGAGGTAAAGAGAGAGAAAATGGTGGACAATTTTCTCTCCTCTCTTCCTTTTGAAATTCTACTAGAGGTGGGGGTGAATAGTGAAATTTGTTGCAGATCGATAATATAAAAAATATGACAATAAGGCACAACACAATAAACACAGAATTTATACTGGTTCAGCCGAGTTACTGACCTACATCCAGTCCTCAAGTAAAACACTTGAGCCTTTCACTATAAAATCCGAGTTATCAGATAAATAGTACAACACCCTTTTCCTCATAGGTCTACTTTTCTCAACAGAGAAGGGAAACACCCTCTTTCTCAGAGGTCTACTTCTCTCAACAGAGAAGGGAACACTCTCTTTCACAGAGGTCTACTTCTTTCAACAGAGAAGGGAAACACCCTCTTTCTCAAAGGTCTACTTCTCTCAATAGAGAAGGGATACAGTGAATAACAGAAAGTTACAATACTTCCTATATGTTATCATCGCAAAATTTTACTTTTGCAAATCAAACTGACCTTTGAAAAAGATTTTTGAAAATAACTCGCCTCCGTTTTAAAATGCGGGAAAATTCCAAAGAATGGGACTCGCCTGTCGGTACGAGGTTCAACCGTTCCTGCCGCCTTTAACAGGGGTAATTGAACCAAGGATCAATCTTACGCTCTACTCTATTCAACTTGTCTAAATCATATTCTAATTTCTAAATGCACATAGAATCAGACATGTGCTATGAATTTTCAGAAAATGCACATTTGAAAACATGATGTTTGCTTTGAATGATTGAAATATTTAGAAAATGTAAATCTTGGAAATGATATCACATGAGAAATCGTGAAATGGGATTTGAAATGTACTTCTGAGAGAAGTAAAAATCAATTTTGAGGAATCCTTGACATTTGGTGAAAATCGATTCTGAGAGACTTGGTTTCTCTGAATTCAAACTTTGAAATTGAAATTCTAACTTAGAAAATTTGAATTTGGAACTTGGGAAATACTTGAAATATTCTTTGAAATTCAATGCTTTTGGGAAAATCGATTTTGCTATAAGACTTAGGAGATTTTAAGGAATTCAATTTCCTTGACTTAGAATTTGAATTGGAATTGGCAAATGCATGAAATGAATGAATATGGATTTGAGGAATTGAGAAATATTTTTTTGTATTTTGAGAAATGCAGTGCATTTTGAAGTTAGCCTAAGAGTGTAGGCTGAATGTGGCTAATGTGAAGATCATAAATCTAGATATCCTTCATATTCTGACTATGGCCATAAATACGAATTCCACCAAGTTTATAAACTTCATAAAAGCTAGTGTATGTGCCATTCGTGTAGACCATGGTGAATTTGTAAAAATATGCATGAATCATCATCCATCACACATTAAAATTATAAAAATAAACTATATGCAATGCAACCTAAGCTAAGCAGAAAATGTAAATTCTTATTCCAAAGTTTAATTACAAGTTACATCACTATTGAAATTTAAATACATGAAAAAAATAAAGTCTTCAATGTACCTGCAAAACTAGAAAACTTTGTTAATGAAAATATGTTGGCTTTTCTAGATTTATCCAACAATATCAGGAAATTGTTGGATTTTGCTAGATATAAGCCTTTTCCTTGATTCCCATAAAAAAAAATGATAAAGTATGAAATAAAATTGAATAAATATGAAAGAGAAGATATGAAATTTCGAAATTGGGGTCAAAATGACCAAAATACCCCTAATAACAAGACTATGGCCTTGAAATTAGGGTTTTTAGAAAGATATTTTGATAAAATGCAAATTTTGAAATTTGAATGGAATAAACTCAAACCAAATATGCTATGACATGATTAAAAATATGAAATTAGGGTTAGGGATTTCGAAATTTAGGTCAAATGACCAAATTGCCCCCGATAGCAAGACTATGGCCTTGAAATCAGGGTTTTTAGAAATAGATTTTTTTGTAAAAACTTAGGTTTTATGCACTAAATGAAACCAAATGAGCATAAAATTAAACCTAAAGCATCCTAATATGATTATGAACATGATTAAATCCTAAAAATATATGCTCATGCACAAAAATCCAATAATATCACAAAAACTGTGATTTTAGCAGTGTTTTTGGATCTTTCAGGAACCCGATTTTGAAATTTGCTAAATTCAGCCATCAAATGGATTCCAAAATCCATAAAAATTGGTACCTTCACTTGTTATAACCCTAATGTCGAATTGGAATTATAAAAATAAATTTTTTGACATTAAATTAATCCGAAAATTGCAGTAAACCCTAAAATATGCTATTTTTGACCTAATTCACCAACCAGTCTCAATCCAAGACCTGAACCAGGGATCAAATCTCCATGGAAATTTATGAAATTTTACAGAGACTAACTAAGAAAAAAAACAGAGATTTCCCAATTTACAAATCGGAAAAATCATCTCCGGTTAGGGAGAAACCCTTGCGGCAATCTGAGCTAAAATATATCACTCTTAACAGGGATTAAAACAGCTATTCCAGATTGAAAATACAGACATAAATAGTAATTCTAAACAAAAATCTCTGAAATTTTAGTGGTGAACAGTAGACAGAAAAATAATAATACTCACTTTTTACAGATCATGAATCGGATCTGTGGTTTGGGATTTATGACTAACACAAATCTGATTAGGGTTTTGGTAAACCCTAACGAGTTTTAAATTTAAAAACAGATTCTCTAAATAGGGAAAAATACTAAACTGTGATAAAAAAATCCGAAAATTTCACAGCCGACAGATCTACTCAATGTGAATCCATATCACTTTACAGATCTAAAATCGGATATAAGATGAGAGAAATATCATCACAGCAAGTTACCTTCTTGATTTTAACCACGATTTTAAAGCTTTAAAAACCCGATTTGATGTCTGATTTTTTTGACAAGGTTCCCGAGGTCCAAAACCTCTGATTTTTCTACAGTAACCCAATAACTCATTCATGCATCACATAAAAAATCAGAAATAAACAATGAGAACTTCAATCCGAAATAACATTATCTTTACTGTTCTAAATCTAAAACACACAGAAATTTAAGAAAATTGAAAAACCATGCATTAACTAATGTAAATAAATAAAATAAACCATAAAACAGTAAATAAAACTTATTTCTATGCTATAGAACGTAAAACAAACATGAATAAACCATGAAAATAAAATAAAAACAGGGAATCAATGGCTGGAATTTGATATCACCTTTAAAACATAGATTTAACCCATTAAAAAAGGGTAAATCATATATTTTATTGGTTAATAATGTAAATAATCATATTAAAATCAATTCTAATGGATTAAAATCCCTGTAAATCACCCAAAACAGGGTTATATCACCATATTGGATCATTCTTGCTGATTCTTGATGGTTCTTGAGGTGAAACTATGGTTGATCTTCCATAAGGAGGGGTATCTAAGCCTAGATCTAGGTTTAAAACATTAAAATCATTAAATAAAATATGAAAAAGGCAAAGGAATTCATACCTTGGAGTTGCAGCAATGGAGGAAGGGCTGGAGAGGAGAGAGAAGCTCCAAGAATCCAAAGGAAAGCAAGTTGGAAAAATCGACCCCCCTATGGCTTTCTATTTATAAAAAAAAATTAGGTTAAAAATCAAATGTTTTAAAAAAATTGGACTCTTCTAAGGGGGGCGATTTTGGGATGTAAAGACTATCCTACCCCTAGCCTAAATTATCCTATTTAATACCTAATTAACCCCTAGACTCTCCTAAAAAATCCCCAAATGTAATGCCACTTGGCATTTTCTACATTTGGCTTTTTTAAAACACCTTTAAAAACCTTTAAAAACACTAGTTTTAAAAACTAAACTTCAAAATGGGTTTTCAAAATGATATTAACTCTTCTAAACCCCTAACACTAACCAAGACACTGACTAACCCTAGTCTAGCCCTGACTTACTCGAATATGGCGCCACCCCGAGTGGGCCCTACTTGAGTTTTTCAAAAAGCGATTTTAGAACTTGAAATTGAAGGAGTTTTCAAAAGATTTTCAAAAGTAATCTTAAAATTAGGATTTTTGAAATGTCATAGGGTTCTAACTGAATTAGAATTCCTCTGGATATGGTGCCAACTGAGTGGGCCCACATCGAATTTTGAAAATTTTGAAATACACACTGAAAATGGCTTTGAAAAGGGGTTAAAATCGATATTTGAAATTCAAGATCTTTGAAAATAGGGTCTCAAGCGAACTGGAACTCAGGGTTAGAGTTCTGAACTCTTAGGACTCTGAGATTTTAGATTTTAAAAGCCAAATGAAAGAATTTTCAAAAGATTTTATCAAGAAATGATGAAATAAGTCAGAAAATACAGTCAGGGTTAGACTCCTAACTCGACCGAACTCTAAAATAGAGTCCTGAACTAACTGGACTCTGTAAAATGACCTAAATTTTGAAAACAACCAAAAAAGACTGTAGATGGAAGTAAACAGACTTCAAAACAGATTTTTGACTGGATTTGGACTCTGGGACAGAGTCCTGATCGGACTGAAACTTTCAAAAATTTGAGAAATTTGATGAATAGAGAAATTCAGAAGCGACACCATCTCAATGGGCCTCATCTGTGAATTGAAATCGATTAAAATTTGAATTTGAAATGAATCCAGATTGTTTTCTGAGAAAATATTTCGAAATATAAAGTCCTGGGGTTGGAAAATGACAAAGTATTGAATAAAAACCCAGGTTTTGAAATTGATTTTGAAATAAAAGCTTTAAAATTCAAATCTGGATTGAATGTTTTGAAATAGGAGTGCTAGATCTCGAAAATGAAATGCAATGACATGCAATGCTATGCAGAATACATGCAATGACATGCAATGATCTGTAATGACACTGGATGAGGGTGAAAATTTGGGGTGTTTACAGATGCCCCTCTTTGCTGCTAAGCCGATTGAAAGCCGAGCTTAGTGGCAAAGAAAACACACCAAATTTGGATTATAAAAATGCCCCAGTTAGATGAATCTGACTGGGTACGAAAGAATTAGTTCAAGTGATGATGATAGATATGAAATGAAGAATAAGGAGAAAATTTTACTTCGAAAAGAAGTGAGATTCAGGTTTTGCCCTTAACCGGAATGGGATGGGAAATACCTCGTATGGAACGAAGCTCAGGCTTAACCCTTAACCTGACCGGGTTGAAAATGAAATACCTCATCAAGGGAGGCTCAGGTTTGTACCCTTGACCTGATTGGGTGGAAAATGGAATACCTCATCAAAGGAGGCCCAAGTTTATACCCTTAACCTGATTGGGCGGAAAATGAAATACCTCATCAAAGGAGGCTCAGGTTTATACCCTTATCCTGATCGGGCAGAAAATGGAATACCTCATCAAAGGAGGACCAGGTTTATACCCTTAACCTGATTGGGCAATGAAAATGAAATACCTCATCAAAGGAGGCTCAGGTTTATAACCTTATCCTGATTGGGCAGAAAATGAAATACCTCATCAAAGGAGGCTCAGGTTTATACCCTTATCCTGATCGGGCAGAAAATGAAATACCTCATCAAAGGAGGCCCAGGTTTGTACCCTTATCCTGATTGGGCAGAAAATGAAATACCTCATCAAAGGAGGCTCAGGTTTATACCCTTAACCTGATCGGGCAGAAAATGAAATACCTCATCAAAGGAGGCTCAGGTTTATACCCTTAACCTGATCGGCCAGAAAATGAAATACCTCATCAAAGGAGGCTCAGGTTTATACCCTTAACCTGATTGGGCAGAAAAATGGAATACCTCATCAAAGGAGGCTCAGGTTTATACCCTTAACCTGATTGGGCAGAAAGATGGAATACCTCATCAAAGGAGGCTCAGGTTTATACCCTTAACCTGATTGGGCAGAAAATGGAATACCTCATCAAATGAGTCTCAGGTTTATTCCCTTAACCTGATTGGGCAGAAAATGAAATACCTCATCAAATGAGGCTCAGGTTTATACCCTTATCCTGATCGGGCAGAAAATGGACGGAATCCTCGAAAGAAGAGACCGTGATGAAACCTTCGGATTTCCGCACAATGAATCCGATAGGGGTTTTGCAAAAGGAAGGAAATTGGGGTCCCTAAAGTTTGAAAAGGGATTGATTTTGGGTGCCTCATTGCTGAGACTAATTAACTTTTGAAATTGCCTTTTGCTGAAATTGGTGGCTTAACCTCAAGCCGAAATTGGACTGTCTATGGTGGGACAGTGGGGACACAGGGAAGTGTGCGAATCTGAGAGCCCGTGCGCTCAGATTATACCAATAGAAGGGAAGGAATCTTGAAAACTCCCGTTATCAAGTCCTTAAAAGGGATAACAACTGATGTCAGGATGCACCAAAGATGAACCTCAAGCTCTCGCTTTACGCCAGGATAGCTAGAAAATATTGTCAAAATGTTGAAAATTATTGTTGATTCAAAATAATTGAAAATAATGCACATTGTTTTGAAAGTATTCCCTCTTTTTTACCTGAAGTATTACCTCCGACTGGGCTTAACTCCGTAGAATCAAGATTCGAATTCAAATTGCTTGCGATTGACTTTCTTTCAAGGAAGCTATCAATTTCCTTGATATGGACGGAAAAGAAAGTATTCTTGATATTGCGAGAGCTATTGGTGAAAGAATATTGATAAAAGAATTTCACAAAATTAAAGAAGATTCTTGATAGATTTGGAAGTCTGATATCCTGGGATTCTTTTCTCATGATGATCTTTCTGCACTCTCTTTTTATCAGATTGGAGCTCTCTTGGATTTTTCGGGAATTACATCATCCTTCATTTTGGAGATGTCCTGACTTTTCTCTCTTTTTTTCCTTGGGAAGGGTACGTCACAAACTCCTTCATCTCAGAGATGTTCCGATCCTTCTTTTCTCTCAGGGATTATCTTGATAGTTATTGGCTTATTGGTTGGGAATCTCTTGATGATAGCTGGAATCAAATATCTTTTAGGGTTTGTCGGTAGGCTCATCACACTCGCCTTCATCTCGACGGTGATCTGAACTTTCCCTGGAAGAATCCGTCACAAACTTCATCATCTTGGAGATGATCCAAATCTTCTTTGGCCCCGGGGGTCGATTCGCTTAATTCGCCTTCATCTTGACGACAATTGAGAGATCCCTTTTGCAGATATTTAATTGCAGCTTAGGTGATTGAGGAGATATGAAAATTGAGTGGAATTTTCTGTATCACCCAGGATATTTCGACTGCTTTATTTTTCAAGAATGGTCTTTAAAAATGTGCCATTAACTGCGATCAATATCAATCACTCATGGCTTTGCAACAACATTGAATTCTCTTTGCTGGCCATATTGCGGATTTATTCTTTATCCTTTTGGTTGGCCAATAAAAAGATTTTGAACTTTGAATCCTTTTTCGCGAAAGCTTTGTCCTTTCGGAAGTAATACTGAGGGTATTTTGAGGTAATAATTTTGTGCAATAAAGATTTTTGAAATCAACAAATATTTAATGACAAATTGGCAAAACTTTCTTGAAATCCTTTTGTGAAAGCGAGCATTTGAAGCACAACGCAACACATCCATGACAAAAATTCTCTTCTCCTTTCCCCAAAGGAGAAGATTCAGAAATTAGAATTGGGAATTACTCCTCTCTTCCCTGAAGAGGAGGTGTTTGCAAAACGAACTTTCGAAGAGAAATTAAGCTTTCATCAAAACTTCCTAACATTAGGCTTCTCTTATGGAAAGGGGCCCGGAATTGGTGAGGTTGGTAAATTGGTCATGAAGGAACGAGTTCATCACACTCTCCCTGAAAAGAGGGTCCTTCATGATGAAATGGCCTAGTCTGGAATCATGGGGCCACAAGGAAAGCAAGTCTCCGTCGAGTCTCTCCCTATAACAAGGGTTCCTTGTGTGAAATTTGGAATTTTGTTTTGCAAACGGTTCACAAAGACACGAGTCCCTTCAAACTCTCCCCGAAAAGGGGCTAAGTGAACGAATTGGATAGCATGCGAAAAGAGCGAGCTCCCTCGAACTCTCCCTATAAAAAGGGTCTCTCGCAAGAGAAAATAATTGAAATTGGGTATTGGGTGACTCAAAAGGGTCAAATTTTGGAAATTGGAATTTTGAAATTTGATATTTGAAATTGGAAATTGGAAATTGGAAATTGGAAATTGGAAATTGAAAATTGAAAATTGATAATTGGAAATTGGAAATTGGAAATTGGAAATTGGAAATTTGGAAATTGATGTTCGGAAATTGGAAATTGATTGACCCGAAGGTCGAAATTGTGAATTGGTTTACTGAGAATGACATGGGTTCTGTAGGGATTCGACCTATGAACTATCTATTCCATAGGGATTTAACCTAAGGATCATAGTTTAAGAAGGAATGATTCCAACTTATGAGCTTTGAATGGACCAGGTGCTAAACTGGGTTTTTGAGGGAAGATTCGAATCGGAATTCAACTCTTCAAGGAAAACTAGATAAATTGGATTTTGAAAGAGAATTCGAGTCGGAACTCGAATCTTCTAGACCAGTTCTGAATTGGATTTAGAAGAAGATTCAAGTCGGGACTCGGATCTTCTAGACCAACTCTGAAGGAAAGGAAAACTCGGATCGGAACCCGAATCTTTGAAGGAAAACTAGATCCATCGTGGAAGGAGAAGAAATTCAAGTCGGAACCCGAATCCCAAAGGCAAACTGGATCAACTAGAAGGAAAGAAGATTCGAGTCGGAACTCGAATCTCGAAGGAAAACTAAACCGGTTAGAAGGAAAGGAAATTCGAGTCGAAACTCGAATTCCGGAGGAAAACTAGGTTAACCAAAAGGAAAGAGGATTCGAGTCGGAACTCGAATCCCGCAGGAAAACTTAAACCGGTGTGGAAGGAAAGGAAATTCGAGTCGGAACTCGAATTCCGAAGGAAAACTAGGTTAACCAGAAGGAAAGAAGATTCGAGTCGAAACTCAAATCCCAAAGGCAAACTTAAACCGGTGTGGAAGGAAAGGAAATTCGAGTCGGAACTCGAATCCCAAAGGAAAACTAAATTAGTGGACACTGAATTTTAAAGTGTACCAGTGCAAACACCGGATTTTGAAAATATGCCAATACAAGCATTATGTTTCGAAAAATTACCAGTACGAATACCGGGTTTTGGAAGATTACCAGTACGAGTGTTAGATTTTGGAAGGTTACCAGTACGAGCACTGGATTTTAAAAGGTTATCAGTACGAGCGATGGATTTTAAATGGTTACCAGTACGAGCACTGGGTTTTGGAAATTTACCAGCACGAACACTGGATTTTTGAAAAATTACCAGCACAACACTGGATTCTGAAGAATTACTAATTGATTTTGACGGAAAATTTTCAGTCTTCACCCTCACGACGACTTGGACAACTGTTGGGGTCTCAGGATTTATCCCTTATCCTGAATGTGTAATCGATGCAAATGCAAATTGATGCAGATGAATGCGAATGAATGCATGCAAATGCAAATGAATGTAAATGGGTGCACATGCGTGCAAAATGAGAGATTTGTTTGATCCTGCCTGCATACAAGATATTTGTAGGTAAAAACAAATTTTCAAAAATGCCCCAGTGTAACTGGGAAAAGAATTTTGATTATTATTGAAGAAAATTTGGAAGAATTACAAAGAATAGGGAATTTTTCAAGTATAGAATTTTTTCAAATGTCGAGCATTGATGGGATCTGGTAATTCTATTCCATCAGCATTGATGAGCCGATATGAATTGCGAGGTAGTGCCTCTTTGACAACATAAGGACCTTCCCAATTTGGCGACCATTTGCCGCCCGGGCGATGCCTGAGGTAAGCTGTTGATCTGAGCACTAGATCATTGACCCAAAATTTTCTCTCAATGACAGATTTTGCATATTGTCGGGCTATCCTCTGGCGATAGGATTGAGCATGCTCTGCTGCTCTGAGCCTTCTTTCATCGAGCAAATCAAGTTGTACCAGTCGCTGTTGCTGATACTGATCAAGAGGTAATTCTAGAAGTGATGCAAATTTCAGAGCAGGTTTCTGAACATGTAGAGGCAGTACTACTTCAGTTCCGTAGACAAGTTCTGACGGAGTAGCATTCGTTGGAGTTCGAATGGTGGTTCTGTATGCCCATAATGCATCATGAATCTTTTCATGCCAGTCACGGCCCGTTTCTAAAGTTCGCTCCAGGATTCGAATCAGAATCTTGTTGGTGGCCTCTGCCTGACCATTCCCTTGAGGATAATAAGGAGCGGAAAAATGATGATGAATTTTGAATTTTGAGCAGAATGTCCTCATTCTTGAAATGACTGCCATTATCCGACACAATATCATGCGGTATACCGAAACGACAAAGGATATTCTTATGGATGAAAGAAACCACGTGTCGACCTTCTACTGTGCGTAGAGTGACTGCTTCTACCCATTTAGTAAAATATTCTGTTGCGGCCAGAAAATATTTATGACCATTGGAGGCTGAAGGAGTGATGGGGCCTACGACATCGAAAGCCCACATGGAAAATGGCCATGGCAAGACGACAGATTGCAAGTATGTCGTTGGCGCATGAATGGAAGGCGCATGCATCTGACATTGAACGCACTTCTTCACAAAACGATAGCAATCTTGTTGCATAGTTCTCCAATAATATTCTGCTTGGATGATTTGTTTGACGAGAGTCTGATAGCCAACATGACCACTGCAAATGCCTTCATGTGCTTCTTGCACAACTTCTTTGGCTTCTTCTTCGTCCAAACATCTGGAATACTCAGAACTGAATCCACGACGATAAAGGACGTCGGTAAGAATAAAATATCGAGCAGACATGCGTTGAATTGCTCGCTGCTCTCTCTTTGATAATTCTGGAGGAAATTCGCCAGTTTTAATGAAATTCTTGATATCATGATACCAGGGCTTCTTCTTTTGCTCAGCCTGGTTTATCCGCTCTACTGAGACGAAAGCAAGTTGATCAAGTCCACCAATTTCAAATGAGCGACAAGATTCTCCGTTCTTGAAAGACATGATGGATCCCAGATTGGCTAAACTGTCTGCAACTTGATTGAAATCTCTCTTGATATGAAAAAGTTGGAATTCTTCGAATTTGTTGGCAAGAGCTGAGACAATCTTCTGGTAAGGAAGTAATTTTTGATCTTTCACTTGCCATTCGGCCAGAACTTGATTGGCGATTAACAAAGAATTGCCATAAACATGCACTCTTCTGACATTAAAATCCTGTAGAATTTTCAGACCTTGTATCAAAGCTTCATACTCGGCCATATTGTGAGTGCACTAAAAATCCAGTTTGAGAGAAAAGGGAATCATCTCTTTCACTGGTGTGATTAGCAGAATTCCGATTCCTATGCCTGCCATATTCTTGGAACCGTCGAAGAATAAATTCCAAATTGGGGATTGTTTAATATTGCAGATCCGCTCATCGGGGAAATCATCCTCAGCTTTAACATCCTCTGCTAGGGGAAAATCTGCTAATTGGTCTGCAATTGCTTGGCCTTTGATAGATTGCTGAGAGACATATTCCAAGTCGTATTGCATTAATAGGACTTGCCATTTGGCGATTCATCCGCTGAGAAATGGTTATTCAAGAACGTACTTGAGAGGATTTAATTTAGATAGAATCTTGACTTCAGACGCCAATAGATAATGTCGCAATTTCTGACACATCCATACCAGAGCTAGGCATGTCTTCTCTATCTGAGAGTATTTCTTCTCATAATCAATAAAGGTCTTGCTCACATAGTAAATGGCATGTTCTATCAAGATGCCTTCTTCGTATTGCGCCAAGAATCCGCCGCAAGCAACTTGATTAACTGAAATGTATAGCAATAGGGGTTTCCCTAATTCTGGCGGCTTTAAAACAGGAGGATTGAGAAGATATTTCTTGATGCGTTCGAACGACTGCTGACACTCTGGTCCCCATTCGAACCTCACTCCTTTTCTGAGCAAATGATTGAAAGGCTCACATCTCATGGCCAAATTGGAAATGAATCGCCGAATTGATTGCATGTGTCCTTGAAGGCTACGCAATTCTTTGAGATTAGTCGGGGGCGGCATGCCAATGATAGCTTTGGCCTTAGCGGGATCCATTTCTATCCCCTTCTTGCTGACCAAGAAGCCTAGCAACTTGCCTGATTCGACTCCAAAAACACATTTTTGTGGATTGAGTCTTAGCTTGTAAAGAATGAGTCGCTTGAAAACTTGATTAAGAGCTTCGATGTGATCTTCCTCTTCTTTGGATTTCACCAGAATATCATCGACATATGCATCCATGATTTTGTGCATCTGATCATGGAATATAACGGCCATAGCGCGCTGATAAGTGGTTCCAGCATTCCTGAGCCCAAAAGGCATGACTGTGTAACAGAAAGTGCCCCATGGCGTGGTAAAGGATGTTTTGGATTGGTCACGAGCGGCCAACTTGATTTGATTATATCCGGAGTATCCATCCATAAAGGAGAACATAGCATGCCCGGCTGTGCTATCGACTAGGAGATCAATGTTTGGGAGCGGATAGTCATCCTTTGGAGTGGCTTTATTGAGATCACGGAAGTCGATACAGATTCGCACTTTCTCATTCTTCTTAGGAACTGCTACGATATTCGCCAACCAATCCGGGTAATCGATTGCTCGAATGAATCCTGCTTTAAGCAGATCCTCAAGTCCTTCCTTGACCTGTTGCTCGATTCGAGGATCCATTTTTCTCAACTTCTGCTTGACTGGTTTCGCCTCAGGCTTCAAAACGAGGCGATGTTCCACCAATTTCGGATCTAAACCTGGCATATCCTCATAAGTCCATGCGAATACTTCTTCATGCTGCTTGAGGAAATTAGTGAGCCTTTTTTTCTCTCCTGGGCTCAAACCACTGCCAATTTTGAGAATTCTAGGATTGTCTTCTGATCCGATATTGATATCCTCAGTCGGATCTTGAACTAAGGATGATGGCTCATCTTGCTTCTGAACCGATGCAAATTCTGGCAGTTCCTGAAGAGCTGAATCGAACTCTGCGGATTCTTCTGACTGTTTTGCAGTTTGACCACATTCTGCTCTTATTCTGACCTGATGAATTATTGCTGATTTCGAACAAGCTTTTGGGTTAAAGACGAGCTTCTTGATAGATCGGGAAGACATTCTGAAAATTGGAGGATAAATTGATTTAGGGAAATTGCTCATCATGAAATAAATTGCTTTTATTGAAAATAATTGGAAAGATAAAAGAGCAAAATAATTTCAATTTTGTGAAGATTTAATATTGAGGAGTAAAGAGACAAACGGCATCAAGATAGACAAAGGAAACTGGAAACTTTATTGAAAGATAGAATTAATCAAAATGACAATGATGAAAATGAAATGGGATATCATCCCGACAAAAGAATAGAAAAAGAAAGACAAAGGAATTCTTCTAATGCGCTCCCTTAATGAAAACAGTCCCTTTCTGAGATCTTCGGCCATTAAAGCCCAATCTGGTTCTTTTAGGGCAGTGCTGAGGAATCACTGGTTCAAGACGACCATCTTCATTTTTGCCTAGGCCTCGAAAAGGCTGGTAGCCGTGCTTCACTAATAAATCAAATCCCTTCTTAGCTTTCATAAATTGGGAGAATAGCGGATGATCCTTAAGTGTGCTGTAATCAATTCGTCCTCCAATCTTGAAGAACTGTGGACCTCCCCATCGGGTCGCAGCCACTGTATGCTCGGGTCGCTCTGTCGTCTGCATGATTCCTGAATCCTCTTCGAAGCTGACCTCTTCAATACCCCTAATGCTAGGGATATCAGTAGTGAAGGAGGGCCTGGGAACCATGGGCTGTGCTAGCCTCCGCTCCGGATCTTCGCCTAAGACTGTCGTGATCATACCACCTTTTGATCACTTGATGCACTGATGAAGAGTAGACGGTACTGCGTTTGTGTTGTGGATCCATGGTCTCCCGAGAAGTAGATTATAAGTGGGTGGCACATTGACCACGTGAAAGAGAATTGAATGGACCGAGTAGTTAATGAAGATCTCTAGGAATATTTTTCCTTTCGCTGTTTGGCCATGATTGTCGAATCCATAAATGGTGATTGGATCTGGAATGTATTCTTCTTCTTTTATGCCCGAAGCTTTGGCGGTCATTTCCGGACATATATTGAGGTTGCTGCCTCCATCGATCAGCACATGAGGAACTGTCATCCCTCTGGTTCGAACCACAACATACAAGGCGTTGTTATGGAACACATGAGGCTTAGGGAGATCCTCATCGAAGAAAGTAACTGGAGCATTAGTCATGGCCTGATTGACTATGTGGGCCATGTCTTTCGGAGTTATGCTTGGTTTCACCTTGATTTTCTGCAACAGATTATTTAATACTTGCTGATGTTTAGCGGAAGCTTGGGTTAAGTCCAAAATTGAGACATTAGATAATGTTGTAATAGGCTTTAGAGTGAATGTCTCGCTTTTCTTTGTGGTGGACTTAATGAGATGCTTAGGGAGCCATGGCATACTTCTGGCTACCTCGGGAGATATCCCAGCGGGCTTGTCAGATACTTTCAATTTGCCGAAAGCTGAAATAAGGTCCATCTTCTGGGCCTTGGACCGAGCCTACTGCAATACCAGGACTTGATGCTGAGCTTGCATGTCATTTTCAGAGCACGGCTTGATATGCTCCTGTGGTTGAAACGACTGTTCGGTGATGACTACTGTAGAATGATGAGGAAATGGCTCTTTTAGAATATCTATATTTTCATCTTCCGCACCTTCTACCAGAAGATTTTTATCAATAAGGTACTGAACAATATTCTTCAGAACGAAGCAATTCTCAGTGTTGTGCCCCACTGTTCTGTGGAACTTGCAGAATTGGTCTTTGAATTTTCCCATAGGAACGGGAGGATCGGCCAGCCTTGGCAACTTGACCATCTCCTTGGTCAACATGTACTCGAGCACAGTCTCGAGTGATTGATCTAATGGAGTGAATTTCCTGTCATAGCTCCATCCTTCATGCTTCACTTTCTCTCGGGGTTTTGATCCCTGCTCTAGCGGCTTGCTGAATTGCGGGATCGACTTCCCTTTCTGATCATTCCTGTTTGAACCTCCTGCCCCATAACAGAAGTCTCTATTCTGCCCCTTGCGATGATTCCATTTATTATTACTGACAGAATTAGTGAAGTGAGTCTTCTTCTTTGACTCGTTCTGGCCGCTGTTCTTGGTGAAAGTGAAACCTTCATAGAAACCATTCTCCATACTCAATTCGAGCCATTCGGCTCGCTCTGTTAACTCTATAAAGGTTCTGGATGGTGTGGTGGAGATGAGGCCTTTTAGAGGCTGCGAGAAATTGCTTAGAATCAAGGACAAAGCATGCCCTTCTGATATGGGGTCTCTCATCTTGTTGCAAGCTGACCTCCAGCGGTGGATGAAGTCTCTAGCTTTTTCATTTTCTCTCTGTTTCAGGCCACAGAGGTGGCTAAGGGTCGGGAGCGCCTCAGCATTGAACATAAAGCGCTCAATGAACATATTTACCACCTTATCAAATTCTTTCAGCTCTATGGGGTTGATGTGCTCCGAGTACCATTTAGCTGCCGTTCCCTCCAGACTGCGAGGGAAGCAAAGGAAGAGTGCCCGATTGTCACGCTTGAATCATGAACATTCAGCGAAAAACATGGCGAGATGAGCCTTAGGGTCGCCAGAACCATCAAACTTGATAAATTTTCTAGGGAGATTATCCAGATTGTCATCCCCATCTAAACCATCATAGAAGTCTTCGCTGGTGAAGACTTTCTTGCCCTTGTCGCGGGCCTACAGATCTTTGACCATCCTCATCATATCTTTTAATTGTGACTGAGTAGGGTCATCAACAGACTGATTTTTGGATTTGTAAGCCGACCCCTGACCCTGAGTTGACCTTTTGGATTCATATTTATTTTCACATTCCTTGTCAGCATCGTCAGCTGATTCTGACTCATCAAATATTTCCTCGTGACGACTCTGCTTTTTGCTGATCTTCACATTCTTGACGGCATGACCCTTATCTTTTTGTTTGGTCTGAATTTGCTCAGTACTGGCCTCAGCTTGCTCTGCCAGCATCTGGGTCATCATTTTTTTGAACATGACGTACATTTGGGGATCGATGCCATCATCCGCCTGCTGACCCTGACTCTGGATTGATCGAGGTGAGTCCATCTCTTCTTCTGAAGCTACTGAATACGCGACGCCTTCAACTGATGCGGTTTTCTTTCTGGATCTTGTATGAACCATCGGGTATCACAAATGTTCTCTTGGATGTTGCTGGTGCTCTCTGCAGGGCAGAACTGATGGTTAGGCTTCTGAAGGAAATTTGGTTTGGAGGAAAATATTTGTTGAGAATTTTGGTAGACAATTGAAATAATGTCCCATTACTAGGGATTGAGTCGTCGCTGGGATTACGACAATTATGTTGCTATTATTTGCAAGATAAACAACTGAAAATAAGCCTTGTTACCTAGGCGAGGTCGTCAAACCAAAGTGAAATGTAAAATAAAGGAATTTTATTGTGGCGAAAAACATGATTTTATCAATAATACACTTGACAGAGGGGAGGGGGACAGACAATTTTCCACCACTCTACAAAATCAGAAGACACACGAGGACCAGGAAAAATAGTAAGATTGACAAAGGAATCTCAGCCATATCTGGCAGAATGGTATGCTCCGGACCACTGATCTGATGCGAGATCGAATTCTGGCAGAACCCCGGCTAGTTGACGAATCTCTACGCGCTTCTGCCTCTGAGAGAACTGCCTGACACACCGCTCTGGATGATAGTATGCGCAGAAAAACGGGCCAAGTAGTCTGAATCGCTTGCCGTAAGCATAAGTGTATCTGGGAGGTGATTTCTGGCGATCAAAGTAGTCCCATACGACCTCTTCCTCCTGAAGGTTGTCGATCAAGAACCGGTATCGCGCAACTGAAAGAAGCTTTTCACCATTGTATCTAAAGGAACTGGCTCGGACTGGCACATGTCGGAGGAACCAAGACTGCAAGGCATAGGTGCACCCTTCGACTAGGATCGACTCTCCAAGTGCGAAACGAGTCAACCCTCGGTATAGAAAAGCGAGTGCGGCCATGGCTATTGAGAGGTGGCTGGTTTGTCGACTTCCCCATCTCCTGAACTATTCTGATATCCATGTAAATCCGTCCATCGGGAAAGAAAGCTAATCCTACCGTGCACAGAACCATCGCGTGCTGAATTCTCTCTCGAGCTGTTCTGGACAGCGAGCTGACTTCCACAAATGTCCCATACTGTCTGTAGATTTCGAGCAGGTCCACATATTCATTTCCATCCTCCTCTATCAATGGCCAAGACTTGCATCCTGTCATGCGAGCTAAGGCATCCTTAGGGTCCAGACCCTTAACATTAATCAGAAACTGTTTCTCCAATGGATCTCCAGGCTGACCGGCTGGCTCGGGCAATCCCATAATCTCTGAAAATTCATCCATCAGTACTGTCATCTCGCCCCACGGGAACCAGAAGGTAGAAGTGCTTGGATTCCACCGCTCTGCTAGTGCATGAATCAAGTTGCTGTTGACTGTCTGCTTTCCTACTGCGGACGCCAGTTCCAATCCACACTCGTCCAGATGGTCCGGAAACATACGAGAGAAGTTCTTGAACCATGAATAATACCACCGGGGAAAGAAGGATCCGGTGCTGAGGACTCGATGTTCGGGAAGACTTTGTCGCACCTCGTAGGAGATGTGACCCTCAGGGAAGACTGAATCAAGCTGACTGGATGCCATCGGACTGGAAGACATGGAAATTGGAATAAGACTTGGGAAAATACAGGAAATTTGAGAAAAATGCAGGCAGGATAAAAATAAAGCAGGAAATTCGAGATCCAGAAAAAAGGAAAGATGGGAAATCACCTGGAGTTTTGAAGGAAATTAAGGGAAATTTGGAAAATCATCCAGGGTTTGATGAAATATGAAGAAATAAATGGAAAATGAAGTATTTGGAAAATCGTCCAAGGTTTAAAACATGGACAGTACATAGATTGGGGAATTTTGAGAAAATCGTCCAGTATTTTAGAAAATTGGGAAAATATGGAAAATAAAAAGGAAATAACATATTCAATCAAATTTTGCATAAACAAGTATGCATAAACAACATTCCCTAAAAACTGACTCTAGATGCACAAATTTTGAAATGGCTGTGGGACCTTAATCCTAACTCTAAGGCTCAGATCATCTGTATCCAATCCAGTTATGCCTATATACTCAAGCCAAGGCTCAATGTACGTGGCATAAAATCAATTTCTCCGGTTCTAGGTTCAAGTTTTCCAACATCCTTGAGCACCTGCCGATATATGTTGGACTATGGCCCTTGGTACGTGGCAGGGGGGTTTTCACCCAAATAGGTGGCCCAGTTGTGAGGCTCTGTCCCGAACTATGGTTATGGAAGAGAGCCCAGCAACGTGAAGACCGGGACAATATAGGTGGGGGTGGTTTTTGAAAAACATGAGCACATGCAATCAAATAGAAGGCTCTAAGTCCTTAAGAGATAGATTTTTGAAATATTTGAAGAAGCAAGCATTGTTTTCATACAATTCCTAAATTGAGGAGTGTTGTATTAGACCTAAGTCTATGTGAGCATGAATAATTCTCCTCAATATGGTCCTACCAAACCATACCTAGTCTATATGCATTCCATGTCAGCTGGGTTCAAGTCTAGGTTCCTAGGTTCACATGATATCATAAAGCAAAACTGACATTCCATGGAAATCGATTTTGACAATTTGAACTAAGTAGAGCATTAGATTGATCAGGCAAAGACAGGTCCCATCACGGTCGCCAAACCTGTTATCATCGCAAAATTTTACTTTTGCAAATCAAACTGACCTTTGAAAAAGATTTTTGAAAATAACTCTCCTCCGTTTTAAAATGCGGGAAAATTCCAAAGAATGGGACTCGCCTGTCGGTACGAGGTTCAACCGTTCCTGCCGCCTTTAACAGGGGTAATTGAACCAAGGATCAATCTTACGCTCTACTCTATTCAACTTGTCTAAATCATATTCTAATTTCTAAATGCACATAGAATCAGGCATGTGCTATGAATTTTCAGAAAATGCACATTTGAAAACATGATGTTTGCTTTGAATGATTGAAATATTTAGAAAATGTAAATCTTGGAAATGATATCACATGAGAAATCGTGAAATGGGATTTGAAATGTACTTCGGAGAGAAGTAAAAATCAATTTTGAGGAATCCTTGACATTTGGTGAAAATCGATTCTGAGAGACTTGGTTTCTCTGAATTCAAACTTTGAAATTGAAATTCTAACTTAGAAAATTTGAATTTGGAACTTGGGAAATACTTGAAATATTCTTTGAAATTCAATGCTTTTGGGAAAATCGATTTTGCTATAAGACTTAGGAGATTTTAAGGAATTCAATTTCCTTGACTTAGAATTTGAATTGGAATTGGCAAATGCATGAAATGAATGAATATGGATTTGAGGAATTGAGAAATACTTTTTTGTATTTTCTGAAATGTAGTGCATTTTGAAGTTAGTCTAAGAGTGTAGGCTGAATGTGGCTAATGTGAAGATCCTAAATCTAGATATCCTTCATATTCTGACTATGGCCATAAATACGAATTCCACCTAGTTTATAAACTTCATAAAAGCTAGTGTATGTGCCATTCGTGTAGACCATGGTGAATTTGTAAAAATATGCATGAATCATCATCCATCACACATTAAAATTATAAAAATAAACTATATGCAATGCAACCTAAGCTAAGCAGGAAATGTAAATTCTTATTCCAAAGTTTAATTACGAGTTACATCACTATTGAAATTTAAATACATGAAAAAAATAAAGTCTTCAATGTACCTGCAAAACTAGAAAACTTTGTTGATGAAAATATGTTGGCTTTTCTAGATTTATCCAACAATATCAGGAAATTGTTGGATTTTGCTAGATATAAGCCTTTTCCTTGATTCCCTTAAAAAAAATGATAAAGTATGAAATAAAATTGAATAAATATGAAAGAGAAGATATGAAATTTCGAAATTGGGGTCAAAATGACCAAAATACCCCTAATAACAAGACTATGGCCTTGAAATTAGGGTTTTTAGAAAGATATTTTGATAAAATGCAAATTTTGAAATTTGAATGGAATAAACTCAAACCAAATATGCTATGACATGATTAAAAATATGAAATTAGGGTTAGGGATTTCGAAATTTAGGTCAAATGACCAAATTGCCCCCAATAGCAAGACTATGGCCTTGAAATCAGGGTTTTTAGAAATAGATTTTTTTGTAAAAACTTAGGTTTTATGCACTAAATGAAACCAAATTAGCATAAAATTAAACCTAAAGCATCCTAATATGATTATGAACATGATTAAATCTTAAAAATATATGCTCATGCACGAAAATCCAATAATATCACAAAAATTGTGATTTTAGCAGTGTTTTTGGATCTTTCAGGAACCCGGTTTTGCAATTTGCTTAATTCAGCCATCAAATGGATTCCAAAATCCATAGAAATTGGTACCTGCACTTGTTATAACCCTAATATCGAATTGGAATTATAAAAAAAAAAAATTGACAATAAATTAATCCGAAAATTGCATTAAACCCTAAAATATGTTATTTTTGACCTAATTCACCAACCAGTCTCAATCCAAGACCTGAACCAGGGATCAAATCTCCATGGAAATTTATTAAATTTTACAGAGACTAACTAAAAACAAAAACAGAGATTTCCCAATTTACATATCGGAAAAATCATCTCCGGTTATGGAGAAACTCTTCCAGCAATCTGAGCTAAAATATATCACTCTTAACAGGGATTAAAACAGCTCTTCCAGATTGAAAATACAGACATAAATAGCAATTCTTAACAAAAATCTCTGAAATTTTAGTGGTGAATATTAGACAGAAAAATAACAATACTCACTTTTTACAGATCATGAATCGAATCTGTGGTTTGGGATTTATGACTAACACAAGTCTGATTAGGGTTTTGGTAAACCCTAACGAGTTTTAAATTTATAAACAGATTCTCTAAAAGGGGAAAAATACTAAACAGAGATAAAAAAATCCGAAAATTTCACAGCAGACAGATCTACGCAATGTGAATCCATAGCACTTTACAGATCTAAAATCGGATATAAGATGAGAGAAATATCAACACAGCAAGTTACCTTCTTGATTTTAACCATGATTTTAAAGCTTTAAAAACCCGATTTGATGTCTGATTTTTTTGACAGAGTTTCCGAGGTGTAAAACCTCTGATTTTTCTACAGTAACTCAATAACTCATTCATGCATCACATATAAAAAAATCAGAAATAAACAATGAGAACTTAAATCCGAAATAACATTATCTTTACTGTTCTAAACCTAAAACACACAGAAATTTAAGAAACTTGAAAAACCATGCATTAACTAATGTAAATAAATAAAATAAACCATAAAACAGTAAATAAAACTTATTTCTATGCTATAGAACGTAAAACAAACATGAATAAACCATAAAAATAAAATAAAAATAGGGAAGCAATGGCTGGAATTTGATATCACCTTTAAAACATAGATTTAACCCATTAAAAAGGGTAAATCATATATTTTATTGGTTAATAATATAAAGAATCATATTAAAATCAATTCTAATGGATTAAAATACCTGTAAATCACCCAAAATAGGGTTAGATCACCTTCTTGGATCGTTCTTGCTGATTCTTGATGGTTCTTGAGGTAAAACTATGGTTGATCTTCCATAAGGAGGGGTATCTAAGCCTAGATCTAGGTTTAAAACATTAAAATCATTAAATAAAATATGAAAAAGGCAAAGGAATTCATACCTTGGAGTTGCAGCAATGGAGGAAGGGCTGGAGAGGAGAGAGAAGCTCCAAGAATCCAAAGGAAAGCAAGTTGGAAAAATCGACCCCCCTATGGCTTTCTATTTATAAAAAAAATTTAGGTTAAAAATCAAATGTTTTAAAAAAATTGGACTCTTCTAAGGGGGGCGATTTTGGGGTGTAAAGACTATCCTACCCCTAGCCTAAATTATCCTATTTAATACCTAATTAACCCCTAGACTCTCCTAAAAAATTCCCAAATATAATGCCACTTGACATTTTCTACATTTGGCTTTTTTAAAACACCTTTAAAAACCTTTAAAAACACTAGTTTTAAAAACTAAACTTCAAAATGGGTTTTCAAAATGATATTAACTCTTCTAAACCCCTAACACTAACCAAGACACTGACTAACCCTAGTCTAGCCCTGACTTACTTGAATATGGCGCCACCTCGAGTGGGCCCTACTTGAGTTTTTCAAAATGCGATTTTAGAACTTGAAATTGAAGGAGTTTTCAAAAGATTTTCAAAAGTAATCTTAAAATTAGGATTTTTGAAATGGCATAGGGTTCTAACTGAATTAGAATTCCTCTGGATATGGTGCCAACTGAGTGGGCCCACATCGAATTTTGAAAATTTTGAAATACACACTGAAAATGGCTTTGAAAAGGGGTTAAAATCGATATTTGAAATTAAAGATCTTTGAAAATAGGGTCTCAAGCGAACTGGAACTCCGGGTTAGAGTCCTGAACTCTTAGGACTCTGAGATTTTAGATTTTAAAAGCCAAATGAAAGAATTTTCAAAAAATTTTATCAAGAAATCATGAAATAAGTCAGAAAACACAGTCATGGTTAGACTCCTAACTCGACCGAACTCTAAAATAGAGTCCTGAACTAACTGGACTCTGTAAAATGACCTAAATTTTGAAAACAACCGAAAAAGACTAAAGATGGAAGTAAACAGACTTCAAAACAGATTTTTGACTGGATTTGGACTCTGGGACAGAGTCCTGATCGGACTGAAACTTTCAAAAATTTGAGAAATTTGATGAATAGAGAAATTCAGAAGCGACACCATCTCAATGGGCCTCATCTGTGAATTGAAATTGATTAAAATTTGAATTTGAAATGAATCCAGATTGTTTTCTGAGAAAATATTTCGAAATATAAAGTCTTGGGGTTGGAAAATGATAGAGTATTGAATAAAAACCCAGGTTTTGAAATTGATTTTGAAATAAAAGCTTTAAAATTCAAATCTGGATTGAATGTTTTGAAATAGGAGTGCTAGATCTCGAAAATGAAATGCAATGACATGCAATGCTATGCAATGACATGCAATGCTATGCAGAATACATGCAATGATCTGTAATGACACTGGATGAGGGTGAAAATTTGGGGTGTTTACACTATAGAACCTTCAAAATGATATGAATGCACGAATGAAGATTCTCAGAATGCTCTTTTCTTTTCACACAGATGATTCTCTTTGTCAAAGAGCTTTTCTTGACTTTTTCTCTTTCTTTTCTCTTTCTTTTTCTAGGCTCTCTCTTTTCAAATATTGAATAGGAATTTTTCTCTTTGTAAGCTCACATGTCTTGTTCGAAATACTATTTTGTTAGTGTATATATAGCCTCAAAAAAATAGTCGTTGCCTTTTTTAAATGATGGTCCTTTTAAGATGTGAGATGTCAAGTCAATTAAAAAACAACTTTGTGTAAAAAGATATGTGTACTATATTGCTTTTTCGAAAAGTCTTCTTTCCATAAGTGTAGCATTTGGGGTACACTATTTATTGTTGTATTTTAGATGAGATATAATTTGTAAAAGGTCTATTCTTATAATAAATGATTTGTAGTACATTGAACGTTGGAGTGTAAGTTATCATGTAGTTTTGTCTTTATTCAATTTAATGATTTGTAGTACATTAGTATTTTTATTACAAATCGTCACTTCTTTACTTAAATATATGTAAGTACAATAAATGCTTTGTTGAGTACTTTATTTATAAATGGTCATTTCACAAATGCTTTTTGAGGTGTCATTTAATGTTTACAGAAAGAATGATGACTTTAAGTAAGTCAACATTCTTGAGTGTGGATTTTATTATTAAATAAATAGTCATTTTTCAAATGCTTTTGACGTGGCTTTTAATGCTTACAGAAAGAATGATGACTTTAAGTATAAGTTGACATTCTTGAGTGTGGATTTTAGTATTAAATAAATAAATGGTCATATCCTGAGTAAATGCTTTGAAGTACCATTTAATGCTTATTAAAAACTGATGTTCTCAAATATAAGTCGTCATTTCTTGAGTGAGTATTTTTGAAATACATTTAGTGCTTTGAATAATACATATATTAAAATTGTCATTTCTTGAATTAATTGCTTTAAAGTACAATTATTGCTTGAGTATTTTAAATAATGTTTTCAAATACAAGTCGTCATTTCTTAAAAAACTGTTTTGTTCAACAATAAATGTTTGTGTATAAAAATAATGTTCATTTTCTCAAATCATCATTTTTCAAATGAATGCTTGTGTATATCTTTTCACAATTTGTCTTTTCTTACATAAATACTTATGTATTATGAACCAAAATTTCTTACGTAAATGTTTGTGTATTATGAACCAATGCATTTTGTCTTTTCTTACATAAATGCTTATGTATTATGTACCAATACATCTTTTCACAATTTGTCTTTTCTTACATAAATGTTTGTAGGAAGTACAATTAATGCTTTTGAAATCATGAGCTATTATATCTTGTCAAAATGTCTTTTTCATAAATGCTTGTAGAAAGTACAATGATTTGTTTCAAAAAGGTGTTTTTGAAATACTACAATATACATAACGTATCCTTTTATGAAAGCTTTACTTTTTGTAAATAAATGTCTTGTATGATTTCAAAGCATATAGTCTAATATGAAATATGCATGCTTTTGAATGTTCAGTTACATATGACTATAAAGAAGAAAAAAATCTTCATCTTAAAGTAGCCATTCTTCTTGGATAATCTTTATGGATGTATGGCCCATCAAGCTTTTTCTTCAGAGTAGTATGATTGCATCAACTAGTTGCACTTGATCAAGTTGTCTTCACTCTTCTTAAGTGAAATAACCTTGCATCAAATACTCATTAAATACATAGCGCATCATATCCAGTCATAGTATAACATGTTCAGTTTCATATATGAAAGCATATCATATTTATCATATCTCATGAAAGCATATTATGTATTTATCATGTATCATATATATGCATCATGAAAGCATATCATATTTATCATGTATCATCAAAACATAGTTTCTCAACATTCTTCCCCTTTTTGATGATGACAATATATGCTCCCGCTTTCAATAAGCCATATATATATAATGTTTTGAATATGATATCAGAAATAAAAAATACATAAAAAATAGTAATCATAAGAAAACACCATAATTAACATAAAAAAGTTTGTGTACACTTCATGTGTATGAGATAAAGAGTTAAACGTTTTTCTCCTACATAGGAGAGGTAGGTTTTCTCTACCCCTTTGTCATTGACAAAAAGGAGGGATCAAAGTAGAAGAGTTAATATTATAGACTAGGTTGAAGCAAGTTGAGAGTTGAAGACAACAATTCAAGAAATGGATTTCATAAAATACATGGGGCGATCCATTGTTTTGAGAAAGAGTGAAGAAGAAAGTGAGCTCAATTCATGTGAAAGAGATGAATAGAGATAAAGTCAAGCTATGACATCATGTCATAATAATGAAAAGACATAAAGAGAAATTTTAAGTTGGGCGTATGAGGAGAAGTTCAATAATGTCATAAAGAAGCAAACAACAAGTTGAGAGAGTAGTCAAAGAAAAGAGTGATGAGAGACATGAATTTTCCAATAAGACATGGATAGATAAGAGGACAAAAATAATTAATGAGTGACATGAGATGAAAGACATAAAAAAAATGTCATGATTGTCTTGAATTAATGTTTATAGCTCATATAGGTATAACAGACATATTGTTGAAAGACATAGTTTTAAAGACAAAAGAAACTCGACATGGGAGAGTCCATTTGTTTTTGAGAATAAAAAGTGAAGTTTTAAAATCTTGTCATAGGGCCAAATCCATGGTTTTGAGATGACAAAAGGTGAATTCAAATTTTGTGAAAGAGAGAGAAAGATGGGACCAATGAAAAATAGGACAACTAAACTTAATTAATTTGCTATGTAAAAAATATAAGAAGAAAGACATGATTGTCTAAAATGAGTTTTGTATAGATTCCTATAGAGATGTGTAAAAGAGGTGATTAGACATAAAGTTGAGTGTACTTAAAGATAATATATTTGTGAATAAGGGTAAAAAAAATTGGCGATAAAGAAGAAGTTCAATCATGAAAAACACACAATACATTGAGAGAAATATCAAAGAGAAGAGAGATGAGAGACATGGGGGTCGATCCAAAGTTCAGAAACATAAAGGAATGTCATGATTAATTTATGTTCCCTTATTGATAGTCGTGAGAGAGGAGAGGATGATGGTGAAGTGACTTGTATTTGATAAAAAGAATAATAATAATTTTTTAAGAAAGAGGGGCCAAAAATGGCTTGTAAAGATGATGAGACCTAAAGTAGAATAAATCAGAAGTAGTATTTGAGAGAGGATACCAAAAGTGACGAGAGAAGCAAAAAAATAAAAATAATTGGTTTTAAAAAAGAAAACACAATGCATGAATGAACCAAAGTGACATGGGTGACAGGATAGAATACAATAAAATGAACATAAGAGTATAAAATATGGTTAAATAAGAATTCGAAACGAATCGTGAAGAAAAAGAGGTCAATAAAAAATGTGAACTCGTGTAAGATGGTTTTACTATGTTCTGGTTAGACATATATTAGATTCAGTGAATTTAAACAAATTAATTATAGCTTATAAATTACTTAGTTTACAGATTCTTAATTCTCTTCTGATTCGTATAAAGTCTTCATGTTTTAAAGGTTTAGTGAAAATGTCTCCTAATTGTTGATTAGTGGGTATAAATTCAAGTTTAATTATGTTATTTAAAACTTGTTCTCTTAAAAAGTGGTGTCTAATTTGTATGTTCTTTGTACGTGAGTGAAGAAAAGGATTTTTAGACAAATTGACTGCACTTGTATTATCACAGAAAATAGTTGTATTTTCAAATATTAAACCAAAATCATTTAAGGTTTGTTTCATCAAAGTCAATACCTTCCTTCTGATTGTATCCTTGAGCCACAAGCCTTGCCTTGTTTTTTATAACATTACCTGATTCATCCAGCTTGTTTCTGAAGATCCATCTGGTCTCAATGATTTGATGATCTTTTGGTTTTGGTACAAGATCCCACACATCATTTCTTTGGAACTGGTTAAGTTCTTCAGTCATGGCTAGCATCCAGAACTCGTCAATGATAGCTTCATTAATCTTCTTAGGTTCAAGTTGAGAAATGAAAGCTATATTTGCAATACGTTCCAGCTAAGCTCTTGTTTGAACCCCCTTAGTCAGGTCTCCCAAAATTTGCTTTTGAGGATGATTTTTGATTTCAGCAAAAGTTCTTTGATGATCATCTTCATTAGATTTAGCTGTGTTATCTAAGAAAAAATATGTACTTTCAAGATCATCATTGTTAGTCTGTTTATGAACAGATTGATCAACAGATTCACAAAAACTGACATGCATAGATTCTTCAATAGAATTAGAACTCTTATTAAAAACTCTGTAAGCTTTACTATGACTTGAATATCCTAAGAGTATGCCTTCAACGGATTCAGCATCAAATTTATCAAGGCTATCTTTTGTGTTAAGGATAAAGCATTTACACCCAAAGACTTTGAAGTAGTCTATTCTTGGAGTTCTGTCATAGAATAGTTCATAGGGAGTTTTATTCAATAAGGGCCTGATAAGAACTCTATTTGAGATATAGCATGTAGTGTTAACAGCTTCAACCCAAAAATATTTAGCAAGATTATTATGTTGGAGCATAGTTCTAGTAGATTCTTGAAAGGTTCTATTCTTTCTTTCTACTACACCATTTTGAGGTGTAGCTCTAGGAAATGCAAAGTTATGTGAAATATCATGCAAGTTACAAAAATTTACAAAAAGATCATTATCAAATTATCATCCATGGTTACTACGATTTTTAACAATTGTAGAAGATTTTTCATTTTGTAATTTTTTTACATAAAATTTCAAATTCACAAAACGTATTACTTTTGTTTTTCAAAAATATTACCCAAGTGAACTTTGAGTAATCATCAACAATGACAAAAGCATATTTATTACGATTAAGACTAGCTACCCTAGAAGGACCAAAAAGATCCAGGTGGAGAAGCTCTAAAGGTCTTTTACTTGAAACAATATTTTTTGATTTGAAAGATGATTTTGACAATTTTCCTAATTGACATGCATCACAAAAATAGTCATTTTTAAATGATATTTTAGGTAACCCACGTACTAAATTGTTTTTAGCTAATTTAGACATGTATTTTGAGTTGACATGACCCATTCTTATGTGTCATAAATTTTGAGTGTCATTATTAGATATAAGACAGTGTTCAGTAATGTTCTCTAGGTATAATTCATATATATTATTTCTTCTTATACCTTTTAAAATGATATTTTCGTTGGTGTCTGCTATAAGGCATGCATCATGTTTAAAGCTAATATTATAACCTGTGTCACACATTTGACTTATACTTAAGAGGTTATGTTTTAAGCCTTTAACAAGGAGAACATCTTTGATAAAAGGTTTATCGATATTACCAATATTGTCAATACCAATTATCAAACCTTTGTTGTTATCTCCAAAGGTGACGGTTCCTCCTTCTTTATGATGAAGAACAACAAAAATATCTAGATGCCCTGTCATATGTTTTGAACATCCACTGTCTAGTATCCATCTGTTCTTCTTTGGAGCCTGCAAAACATTAAGTAAAAGTTCTTTTTGGTACCCGATCGGGTCCCTTTTTGTTAGACTTTGGAACCCATATCCATTTTGATTTGGGTTTATCTATAATCTTAGAGGAGTACAAGGAATTAAAATTAAGATTATAATACTCCTTTTCAGGTTCAGAAGAACATTTGACAAAAGTGATCTTTTGATTCATACAAGAAGGTTTGCTGAAGTGAGAGTAACCAATACCATTCTTGTAAAAAGAGAATTTTTGAGAGGATAGGAGTTTATCCAAGTTCTCTTTTCCTTTGGTAAACTCGAAAACCGTTTTCATAAGGTTTTCAGTTTTACTTTTTAATTCTGAAATTTGTACTTGAAGATTTTTAGTATTGGAGCTAGTAGAAGAGATTTCAAAAGTAAGCATAAAATTTTTCTTTTTCAACTCAGAAATTTCAATACTGAGTTTTTCAATTTTTTGAGAAAGCTCTAAATTTTCAGATATTAAACTTTTATTTTTTAGACTCATTTTTCTAGATTCTTCAAATAGTTCTTGAAAAGCATCTAGAAGTTCTTCAAAGAAAAAGTCAGAAATTTCACTTACAGAGCTTTCGTTTGCCATGAAGCACATGTTTGCAATTTCGGCTTCATCATCCTTAACTTTTCACTGGTGGATGGTTCTGAATCATCCCATTGAGCATAGAGAGCCTTCTTCTTGAAGAATCTTTTCTTTGGTTCATCGACTTTAGATCTTCTCTTTAGAAGAGGACAATCATGTTTTACGTGACCTGACTTATTGCATTGATAGCACATAGTGTTTTTTTTAGAATCTTTCTTTTCTTTGTGCTTTTTGGACAACCTGTTCTTTCTCATGAAGCGCTGAAATCTTTGAGTAAGTAGCGCAATTTCAGACTCATTTTCTGAGTCCTCATTCTTAGAGATGGCTGGGAAGGCTAGATTTTTCTTTGGAGATTGTTCTTCTTCCCTTCTTTCCTTCATATGAACTTCATAGGCCATAAGATTGCCTATTAAGTCGTTTAGAGTAAGCTTGCAAAGATCTTGGGCTTCTTCAATAGCTGTAGTCTTTTTCTCTCAGTCAGTTGTGAGAGATCTCAAAATCTTTTTCACCTTATCAGTCTGGGAATAAGTTTCTCCCAGAGATTTAAGATCATTGGTAATATTGGTGAATCTAGTGAACATTTCAGTAATGGTTTCATCTTTGATCATCTTGAAAAGTTCATATTTTCGAACCAATGATGAGATCTTAGCTTCTTTTACTCTGTTTGTTCCCTCATGAATAACTTCTAGAGAATGCCAAATATCATGAGCAGAATCACAAATGGATATTCTGTTAAATTCATTTTGGTCTATGGCACAGTATAGAGCATTCATGGCTTTTGCATTTAAGTTTGTCATTTTTCTTTCTTCATTAGTCCATGAAGAGTAGTTTGATGTAGGAGAAGAATATGGACATTCTACGATATTCCATACAACAAAATCTACAGACTTGAGAAATATGGTCATTCTACATTTCTAATATCCATAGTTAGTGCCATTAAAAAATGGAGGGCGAGATGAGTGTTGACCTTCGATGTCACGAGCATAAGAGGTTGATGTCATTTTTGTGTTGGAAGACTTGTTATGTCGAAACCAGCAGAACCTGCGTTGATACCAAATGAAATTCCACTAGAGGGGGGGTGAATAGTGAAATTTGTTGCAGATCGATAATATAAAAAATATGATAATAAGGCACAACACAATAAACACAGAATTTATACTGGTTCGGCCGAGTTACTGCCCTATATCCAGTCCTCAAGTAAAATACTTGAGCCTTTCACTATAAAATCCGAGTTACCCGATAAATAGTACAACACCCTCTTCCTCAGAGGTCTACTTCTCTCAACAGAGAAGGGAAACACCCTCTTTCTCAGAGGTCTACTTCTCTCAACAGAGAAGGGAACACCCTCTTTCACAGAGGTCTACTTCTCTCAACAGAGAAGGGAAACACCCTTTTTCTCAGAGGTCTACTTCTCTCAACAGAGAAGGGATACAGTGAATAACAGAAAGTTACAATACTTTCTATAGAACCTTTAGAATGATATGAATGCACGAATGAAGATTCTCAGAATGCTCTTTTCTTTTCACACAGATGATTCTCTTTGTCAAAGAGCTTTTTTTGACTTTTTCTCTTTCTTTTCTAGGCTCTCTCTTTTCAAATATTGAATAGGATTCTTTCTCTTTGTAAGCTCACATCTCTTGTTCGAAATACTATTTTTTTAGTGTATATATAGCCTCAAAAAAATAGTCGTTGCCTTTTTTAAATGATGGTCCTTTTAAGATGTGAGATGTCAAGTCAATTAAAAAACAACTTTGTGTAAAAAGATATGTGTACTATATTGCTTTTTCGAAAAGTCTTCTTTCCATAAGTGTAGCATTTGGGGTACACTATTTATTGTTGTATTTTAGATGAGATATAATTTGTAAAAGGTCTATTCTTATAATAAATGATTTGTAGTACATTGAACGTTGGAGTGTAAGTTATCATGTAGTTTTGTCTTTATTCAATTTAATGATTTGTAGTACATTAGTATTTTTATTACAAATCGTCACTTCTTTACTTAAATATATGTAAGTACAATAAATGCTTTGTTGAGTACTTTATTTATAAATGGTCATTTCACAAATGCTTTTTGAGGTGTCATTTAATGTTTACAGAAAGAATGATGACTTTAAGTAAGTCGACATTCTTGAGTGTGGATTTTATTATTAAATAAATAGTCATTTTTCAAATGCTTTTGACGTGGCTTTTAATGCTTACAGAAAGAATGATGACTTTAAATATAAGTCGACATTCTTGAGTGTGGATTTTAGTATTAAATAAATAAATGGTCATATCCTGAGTAAATGCTTTGAAGTACCATTTAATGCTTATTAAAAAATGATGTTCTCAAATATAAGTCGTCATTTCTTGAGTGAGTATTTTTGAAATACATTTACTGCTTTGAATAATACATATATTAAAATTGTCATTTCTTGAATTAATTGCTTTAAAGTACAATTATTGCTTGAGTATTTTAAATAATGTTTTCAAATACAAGTCGTCATTTCTTAAAAAAATGTTTTGTTCAACAATAAATGTTTGTGTATAAAAATAATGTTCATTTTCTCAAATCATCATTTTTCAAATGAATGCTTGTGTATATTTTTTCACAATTTGTCTTTTCTTACATAAATGCTTATGTATTATGAACCAAAATTTCTTACGTAAATGTTTGTGTATTATAAACCAATACATTTTGTCTTTTCTTACATAAATGCTTATGTATTATGAACCAATACATCTTTTCACAATTTGTCTTTTCTTACATAAATGCTTGTAGGAAGTACAATTAATGCTTTTGAAATCATGAGCTATTATATCTTGTCAAAATGTCTTTTTCATAAATGCTTGTAGAAAGTACAATGATTTGTTTAAAAAATGTATTTTTGAAATGCTACAATATACATAACGTATCCTTTTATGAAAGCTTTACTTTTTGTAAATAAATGGCTTGTATGATTTCAAAGCATATAGTCTAATATGAAATATGCATGCTTCTGAAGGTTCAGTTATATATGACTATAAAGAAGAAAAAATTCTTCATCTTGAAGTAGCCGATCTTCTTGGATAATCTTTATGGATGTATGGCCCATCAAGCTTTTTCTTCAAAGTAGTATGATTGCATCAACTAGTTGCACTTGATCAAGTTGTCTTCACTATTCTTAAGTGAAATAACCTTGCATCAAATACTCGTTAAATACATAGCACATCATATCCAGTCATAATATAACATGTTCAGTTTCATATATGAAAGCATATCATATTTATCATATCTCATGAAAGCATATCATGTATTTATCGTGTATCATATATATGCATCATGAAAGCATATCATATTTATCATGTATCATCAAAACATAGTTTTTCAACACCTTTCCCCTCTCTACTCTTTTCTCTTTCTCCCAACCGTGGACACCATCTCCATCTTTTTGAAAGCCTCGAAGGTGAGACACCGCTTCCCTTATCCATGTTGGGAGAAACGTTGGATTTTATTTGAGCATGCTTGCATGCATTTCGTTGAGCAAAATAGTGGTAAGACTCCATGAGATCAGATTTCATTTGCTCTTGTTTTTCCATTTCATGTATTTGCTTTTCCTCGTTATTGCAATGTAGTTGCACAATGGTTGGAAGCCATTAAACATTTCTTGCGTTTTCCTTTGTTCGTCGCATCTTGTTCATTATGGCTTGTTTCGTGACAGCTAAGGTTTTGTCAAGGCATGATTCAGTTGGTAAGGAGGCCACGGTTTGGCACAAGCCCAGCAAACCCACCTATTCGGGTTAGCCCCTTTTTGGGTGCTGCTGGCTTAGGCTAAATAGGCTGAGCCATGGTGGAGTGCACCATTGCTTCTCTTCTTTTTTTTATCTCATTTTGTTTTCTGTTCGTTGGGCCATGGACGCCATGAGCCATTTGCTTTTAATGTTGTTCGGTTGGACCAGTCCAGCCTACTGGACGTGTCCAGTAGGTGCGTCTCAGGTCGACCACAAACGGGTCTGCCTGGGCGCCCCTCTCTTTTACCTTTTTGGTTCAACGTGAACCTTGGCCGAACCCACCAACTAAGGTGGGTGTGGGCCAGTTTGCCTCCGGCCTAACATGGTCTGGACCGAATATGGTCCAGACCTGTCAAAGGCCGTTCCATAGCTATGTCCGGCTGGGGCGTTGAGCCCTTCATATTTTTTTTTTGGTTGCTGTCATGATGCAGCCATGCAACGGTTAGGCTGCAGCCGGGTGCAGGTTGTTGGGCCTGCACCTCCCTTCGGTGCTGGTTGAGCCCAGCCTGGGTCTGGACAATTGGTCCAGACTGTATTCAAGCCTGAGCACGACCTGCATGGTCTGAACCAGTTGGTCCAGACCTGGACATGTTTTGGTGGCTGAGCCACGCTTGGTCTGGACGCCCAGTCCAGACCCCTGCATATTGTTTGAGCCAGCCTAGCGTGGGCCTGGACTAATCACTCTAGGCCTGGGTTGTCTTTCACTTGCTGAGACCCCCGCCCATGGCCTCTCCCTGGACCGGACCCACTCGGTCCAGGTGGATTGGCTCCTGCGATGGGGTGACAACATAGTCTGTTGTCTCCCTTTCGTTTCAGCAGTGTCGCCCATATCGGGCCTGCTGTGTGCGCGTGGTGCCCATGGCACCGAGTGGCTGGTAAGTTAGTGAGTATGTTTTGGACAACTCCAGCCCAACAGTTGGAACTTTCTCCATTTCGCCGCACTTTTTGCTTTGTTAGCGAGCCTCCGGTTGCAGCCTTTAAGGCTGCATATGAGCTTGACACAGGTTGAATTACCCAAGTGGTTCCATAGGTTCTGACATGTTACGACATGAATGAAGAGCGCGCGATTGCCCCAAAGCAAGTATAAAAATGTATACGTAGCTATGTATGCGCAAAGAAATGATAAAATCGTCAATTTGTGTAGTGTAGATTCCCCCCCCCCCCCCCCCCCCCTCGTTGGGTATGGTCGCTTTTGCATAGAACACAATGTTGCAAATGATACCTTCTTAAATGACTTCAAAATAAGAGTTTTACGTAATCAAGAGATTTATGGCACTTCTCTTGTCATACACGACACAACACAAATTATGTAAGTGTATCATCACGAGTTATGTGTTGCAAGATATCGTAACAAAGTGCGCAATAAAATGATAAACCCATCAATACGGGTAATGTGGATGCATACTTTTAAGCATGTGTCCGCTTTCGCAATAGAACGCAAAATGCTTGCAAATGACACCTTATTGAATGCCTTCAAGTAAAATGAGGTTTTTGCGTAATTAAGAAACCTATGGCATATGTCATCAAATAAATGCATTCATCATGCTCATATCTGTCATATTTGAAGGTACAAATCACTTTGGCAATTGGATACATTTCCTTAAGTACGAAGGGACCTTGAGGCACGTGTATGGAAATATAGTCTTTTGAGACTTATGTGATATTTGGAACTCCTTAGCGAGTTTTGGTGCGAGTGATGGCCCCACCTCGCGAGACGAGCTCGCTTACGTTAAAAATACATGGTTTTTATGCTTCAACACGTCTCTTGATTCGTTCTAGTAATGCTTTTCATGGCAAAATGTTTCTAACTGTCTCATCGTAATGCTCGATGTTCTATGTCGTCACATTGCTAGTTCACGTACTATCACACATATATGTCCACTTGTATCTATGCACAGTTCACGATAACTTATTTGTTCTCCATGACACATTCTCCTGTGTGGTTACATTAATTGATTATGTTCTGTGATGCATATCATGCTATGATTGCTATGATTTGTGAAATGAGTAGTCGTAGTTATTTTCTCATGTCTTGCTTAATTGCATTGACTCATGCTAGTTGTTATTGTAAGACCCACGAATTTTCTGAGGAATTTATTGCTTACTTAAGGTTGAAATGTATGCTTTTGTGTGATTATGAGATATAGCACGTGATTTGAAGTGAATTGACTGTGCTTTGTATTTCTACCTTATACGCGCGACCCAAAAAAAATCACATAAATACACTGTGTAAGTAAGAAGTGCCTAATTCTGGATGACTTAGCTTCTGAAATTTTAAGGGTTAATTTATAATATATTTTTATAGCTTGTCCCCGAATTGGGGACTTATACGACGTAAAAACCTTGTCAGTGCATGTGAATTATTCTAAATTTCCCCTATTTTTCAGAAACCCTAGGTGTATATTTTTATCTACCTACATTTCTTTTCTCTCTTTAGATCAAATTTTCTTCAAAAACCCATGAAAATTTCCTTTAAAAAATCCTCGATCTTTTAGAAATTTCCAGGTTTGATTCTTCAAGAGTCTATCCGTAAGTCCTGCATTCTATCTAATTCTCCTCATTCTTCTTTGCCCCAGTATCATTTCGATGGAGACCGATTCTCTCGATGTTGTCTTTCCCCGAGATCATGTCTTCTATCAAATACAAGATAAATCCCCAGATCATCGGGTCATCCAGTCTCATCCTTTCTTCCCTCGGTGGTATTATTCTTGGTTCGCCACCTTCTCGCGTATGTTCCCAGACCACTTGGATGACTGTGGGTTAGAGATGGCATTGGCAGTAGGCAAGCGAACTATCAACGGAAGTTTAATTCAAGCTATGGAAGAACAGTAGAATCCACGTACCTGCACATTTTGGTTTCCATGGGGAGAAATGACTCTACTCATGGACGAATTCAATGATATTATGGGATTGCCCGAACTAGCTGGTCAGCCAGATGATCCTGTCAAGCAACAATTTCTGATCAACATCAAAGGAGTGGATGTTCGAGAAGCCTTGGCCAGAGCAACAGAGAGCAGATCCTGGCCTCTCACTGAGATCGATGGAAATCAGTTCATTGACCTATTCGGACTCTATCGCAAGTACGGAGCTTACGAAGAGGTTGACACTTTGTCTCGAGCAGCAAAAGACAGAATTCACCATGCAATGATCCTATGCACAGTGGGACTAGCTTTCTTCCAAGATGGTCAAAATTTCATAGATATTAGAGTTGCTCAGCTCTTTCGAAGATGGGGAAGCAAGCAGACCTGTCAGCTTTCAGTTTCTATGGCAGCCTTGGCTTTTCTTTACCAAGGCTTGGCTCGTTTTGCCCTCGGAGAGACTATTCTGGTAGAAGGATGCACTTATGCTGTACAGTCATGGTTCCTGCGACATGTGCCATCAAAGGCCAATTCTTTCAGATTCAACAGTAAGCAGCCGAAGTCGGCCAGTCAATATCGAGCCTTGATCGAGAAACTGCATCAGGAGTTGATTGTTTGGGACTTCTTTGTCAGAAAAGAATCAGTTCATCGTTACACCTATGCTCGCAGCAAGCGCTACAGATTGCTTGGCCCCTTCTTCTGTGTTGATTATCAGCCAGAAAGATGTCTCAGGCAGTTTTCGCAGCGGCAAGTTGGTGCCAACATCCGCTTCCTGATGGGCAACATGCCAGAATTCAACCTACAGTCGGATCAGTGGTCTGGGGCATACCATGTCACCAAATATACTTGGGATTCCTTCATTTCCCTATCTTTATTTCCGGGATCAAATGTATCTTCCGAATATCAAGAGTGGTGGCAAACTGTCTGCCCACCCTCTCTTTGTCTTTGAATATTACTATCAATAAAAATTACTTTTTGGGCAAAATTTTATTCTTTTATTTTATTTTATAGCACAAATGGTCACGATTCTGGTGACGACCTCATCCCGGGTAAATGGGACATTCCTCCTACTTCTCTTTAATATCTCTTATCATGGTTGACGACCTCGCCTAGGTAACAATGCACATTTCTCTGTTACCATAAAGATGGTAACACAATTATCACAAGTCTTGTGATGACCCAATCCAGGGTAATGGGATAATCTCTTAAAATTGTTTACCAAAGCCCTTCATTCTTGCTTTTCTCAAAGAATTGTGATTTTCAAAAGGTTTCTTCCATACTCTAACCATTCCCGTATCTTGCAGAAAAACTTTGGCATCTCAAAAATGGTTCAGACAAGAGCTGGTAAACAAACTGTTCAGCAACACAGTGATAGCGAGAGAGAAGAGATGAATTCTCCCAGATCATCTAAGAAGCATGACTCAGGGGACGAGAGTGATGTTGATCCTGCTATGTACAGAGTCTTCCAAAAGATGATGTCCAAAATGAAAGCAGCTTCTAAAAGCAAGATTAAGAAAAAGCCCATGAAAAAGCCTGTCAAGATCAGTAAACGGAAAGTACAGCGTGACAGCACCTCGGAAGATTCTGAATCAGCAGAAGAAGTCTCTGAAGAAGAAGAGCAGCTGATTTATATCCCCAAGCATCTGCGACAGCCTAAGAGAACAGTTGAAGAGCCTGTGCCAATAAGCAAACCCAAATACGGGGCACCTGCGGAAGATCCCATTCAGGCATTAACGAAAATAGTCAAGGATCTACAAATCCGAGACAAGGGAAATAGGTCATACACCAGGCAGGATTTCTACCTTGGCTTAGAAGGGGATAAAAATCTGGAAAACCTCCCTCGAAAATTCATTAAGTTCGATGGAACCGGCGATCCTAAAGCTCATTTGGCCATGTTTTTCGCAGAATGCACTCGGTTCAACGAGGATAACCGTGCCCTTTTCCTCAGTTTCCCCCGCAGTTTCAAGGGGATAGCTGCCAAGTGGTACACCGAGCACGTCAATTTCATTGAATTGAGGGATTTTGATAAAGTTGTTAATATGTTTGTCGAGCGTTTTCTGTTCAATACAGAAGCTCTGCCCACACTAAACCATTTGTGCAACCTCAAGCAGGAACCCAATGAAAAGGCCAGAGATTTTATAGATAAGTGGAGTATTTATAATAAGATGAGAAATCCCATTTCTGAAGAGCACGCCCTCCAAATCATTCTCAATAACTTTTGTCAGCCTTTGAAAAGCCTCATTTTCCCATACCCATCCAAATCATTTATTGAATTGACAGAACGAGCAGAATGACTCGAAATGGGAGTCGAAAATGGAATGTATGAAGGTGTCACTTTGGCCAAGAATATCTAGGATCCAAAGAAAAAGGCACACTTTACTTACTCAGCCGACGCTCCCGGGGATAATCAAGGCAGTAGCAGCAAGAATGGCAGTGGCACGAAGCCTGAGCAGAACAAAGGTAGAAAATGAAAGTTCTTCAAGAACAATGATAAGCCTCTCTTAAGCGGTCCTCAACAAAAAGGGGATCTTCAGGAAAAGCCCAAGCATATCGATTGGAGCAGGGATCGAAAATTTACTCCCCTCGATCAGCCTTTGGAAAAAGTTCTGGAATATTTACTATCCCATGGAATGGTAAAACTTCCCAAAGTTGCAGATCCGCCAGTAATCATGAGAAGATTCAAGAAGCAGTATTGCAAGTTTCACAGAGCGACAGGGCATGATACAAAATATTGCTTTGTCCTGAAAAGTTTGATTCAGGACTGCATTGACAAAAGCATCCTCATAGAAGACGAAGAGGAAGGCAAAATGGAAATCCTGTCTGCCCCATTCCCAAAACATTCAGCATCGACCATTTCAAAACATTCATTTCTTCCACAAAACCATATACATCCATGCTCCAGTGAAGAACTAAGTCTCCAGCATCAGGTAATGGTTCTACATCAGGATCAACCTACATCTCAGAAGATGAATATCTTCTCATTTCTGAACCAAAGGAATATATCAGTTGAGAATGGAAAAACTCAAGTTTTTCCAAAAAGATTCCTTAAGAAAGAAGCCTGCGCAGAGGAAGCAGAAACCTCTAAGGCAGCAGAAGAGCGAGCCAATAGTTTCCAAAAGCCGATTACAGCGCTCTCCAACATTTTCATCCTTGAATTAACTCATGATTCTCCTAAGCATCAAGAGAAGCTAGATGATTTATTGAGAAAGATTAAGGTGAAGCTAGGCACCACGCCAAAAGATATGGCACAAATAGAGAATCAGGCGATGACTAATGCGCCTATCACATTTTCAGATAAGGACCTGCCAAAGCCTCATTCTTTTCACAACAATGCATTATACATCGTGGTAAGGACCAGGGGCATGATTGTCCCACATGTACTTGTTGATGGAGGCAGCAAGCTCAACATTTGCCTAGAAATGACAGCAAAGGCTTTAGGATTGAAAGAAGAAGAATATGTGCCTGATCCTATCACCATCTATGGCTTCGACAATCATGGGCAGACTGCCAAGGGCAAGATCTTTCTGGAAATCTTCATTAATTACTCGGTGCACATAGTTTTGTTCCACGTCGTCAATGTGCCGCCAACTTACAATCTTCTATTCGGATGAACATGGATCCACAATGCTAATGTTGTTCCATCAACCCTCCATTAGTGCATGAAATGGTCCAAGGGAAGAATGATTACCACCATCTTGGGAGAAGATCCTGAAGAGAGGCTGCCACAGCCTATGATTCCCCGCCCAACATTTATGGCAGATATTCCAAGCATCCGAGAAGCTGATGAAACCATCCTCAGTGAAAGTTTAGAAATGTTGAAGCTGAGAGATGTCATGGATGAAGAAAATGTTGCAGCCACAGTCCAATGGCAGGGACCTTGTTTCTTCAAATTAGGAGGACGTATCAACTACACCTCCTTCAGAGATCATCCTTTATTTCCACAATTTTCCAAAGCAAGAAAAGGATTTGATATGTTGATAAAACATGGATATCAGCCATTCCAAGGCATGGGGAAAAATGAGGACGGCATAGTGAAGCCTATCATTCTCGTTCAACATGCAGACAGTTCAGGGTTGGGGTTCACCGGCCAAGATTCTAGCAAGAAAACAGTTTTTGTCAGAGGAAATGAATGAAGATGATGTCTTAGTTTTCCTATTTTTCTTATCTTTCCGTTAAATCTTGTAGGGATAGCACTGTCCCAATCCTTTTGTTCAGTTTTGTAAATATTTTATTCTCAATCAATGAAAAACTTAATCTTTCCTTCATATTTGAGCATCTATCATTCTTTCTTATATTTTGTTCATGCCATTATTCTTTGCTATGTACAAAAAGCTTGTTGTTGGCTTATACTTTTCCTTAAAAACCTTTCTGGGCATTTTCAGGATCATAACTCCTAAATCAATGAAGAAATTCATTATCAACCCCAAATATTTAAAATTGGCAAGGATTCCTAAGATGAAAGACAGAGCAGAGGTCAGCTAGGCAGCAAAGCAGACCGAAGAGCTAGTAGAATTTGATTCCACTATCCAAGAATTGCGAGAATTTGCCCACATTCAGAAACAGGATGAAGAAGTCTTTGGTTCAAGGTCCAACTGAGGATATCAACATTGGTTCAAAAGATGATCCGAAAATTCTCAAAATCGGTTCGGGCCTACAAGCAGTAGAGAAAGAAAGACTTGTCTGATTCCTTAAGCAACATCAAGAAGTATTTGCCTGGACTTATGAAGATATGCCAGGATTAGATCCCAAGCTGGTTGAGCATCGACTCAAATTGAAACCAGATTCCAGACCGATCAAGCAGAAACTAAGGAAGTTAGACCCTCAAATTGAGCAGCAAGTCAAGGAAGGACTTGAAGATTTGTTAAAAGCAGGCTTTATCTGAGCCATTGATTACCCAAATTGGTTGGCAAATATCGTAGCAGTCCCTAAAAAGAACGGAAAAGTTCGGATCTGCATTGATTTCAGGGATCTCAACAAGGCTACCCCAAAAGATGATTATCCACTTCCCAACATTGATCTGTTGATCGATACTACAGCGGGTCACGCCATATTTTCTTTCATGGATGGATATTCAGAATATAACCAGATCAAGCTGGCCGTTCGTGATCAGTCAAAGACTTCCTTTACCATACCATGGGTAACCTTCTGCTATACAGTTATGATGTTTGGGCTAAAAAATGTTGGGGCAACCTATCAGAAGTGAATGGCCGTTATTTTTCATGATCAAATGCATAAAAATATAGATGCATATATGGATGACATTTTGGTCAAGTCTAAAGAAGAAGAGGATCACCTTGATGCTCTTGGTCAAGTCTTTGAAAGGCTTATCCTCTACAAGTTAAGACTTAATCCTCAGAAATGTGTTTTCAGAGTTGAGTTCGGCAAATTGCTCGGCTTCATTATCAGTAAGAAAGGAATAGAGGTGGACCCGGCCAAAGCAAAAGCCATTATTGATATGCCGCCTCCAACTAATCTCAGAGAACTACGAAGCCTGCAAGGGCGTATTCAGTCTATTCGCAGATTCATTTCCAATTTGGCTATGAGATGTGAACCTTTCAATCATTTGCTAAGAAAAGGAGTTAAATTTGAATGGGGATCGGAATGTCAATGCTCGTTTGAGCGCATCAAGCAGTATCTCCTTAATCCACCAGTTTTGAAGCAGCCAAAATTGGGGAAGCCTCTCTTACTGTACATTTCTGTCAATCAGAATGCCTATGGTGGATTCCTTGCACAGTATGAAGGAGGCAGTCTGATAAAGCATGCCATCTACTATGTGAGCAAAACCTTTATTGATTATGAAAAGAAGTATTCTCAAATGGAGAAAACTTGTCTAGCGCTGGTTTGGATGTGCCAGAAATTAAGACATTACTTGTTGGCATCTGAAATCAAATTTCTATCAAAGCTTAATCCTATCAGATACATTCTTGAGCAACCATTTCTCACTGGACGGATTGCGAAGTGGCAAGTCCTTCTAATGCAATATGACTTAGAGTATGTTTCTCAAAAGTTGATTAAAGGCCAAGCGATCGCAGATCAGTTGGCAGATTTTCCTTTGACAAGAGAAATTAAAGCAGAGGATGATTTTCCTGATGAGCACAACTGCAATGTCCAACAACCTCCAATTTGGAATCTATTCTTCGATGGCTCTAAAAATATGTCTGGCATAGGGATTGGAATTTTGCTAATCACTCCAGAAAAAGAAATGATCCCTTATTCTCTCAAGCTTGGTTTCCAATGCACTCATAATATGGCCTAGTATGAAGCTCTAATACAAGGCCTCAAAATTCTGCAAAATTTCAAAGTTAAGAGAGTGCATGCCTTTGGCAATTCATTACTTGTTGTCAGTCAAGTTAACACTGAATGGCAAGTGAAAGATTCCAAATTGATTCCCTATCAAAAGATCGTCCTAGCTCTTGTGGACAACTTCGAAGAATTTCAGTTCAATCACATCAAAAGAGAGCACAATCAGATAGTCGATGGCTTAGCCAGCCTAAGCTTCATTCTATCCTTCAAAGGCAGTGAATCATGTCATTCTTTTAAAGTTGGCAGACTTGAGCAACCTGCTTTCATTTCAACCATACAAGTAAACCAGGTCAATCAAAAGGAGAAGCCTTGGTACCAAAATATCAAAAATTTTATTGAGACTGGTGAATTTCCACCAGAAATGCCAAAAAGGGATCAACGTGCAATTCAGCGTATGTCCACCCATTATTTCATTCTTGCCAATGTCCTCTACCGCCGTGGGTTCAGTTCTGAGTATGCAAGATGCTTAGACAAAGAAGAAGCTATGAAAATTATCCAAGAGGCACATGAAGGGATTTGTGGTGGCCATGTTAGCTATCAAACTCTCGTCAAACAGATCGTCCGAGCAGGGTACTACTGGAATACCATGCAGCAGGACTGCCATCGATTTGTGAAGAAGTGCGTCAAGTGCCAAATGCACGCATCTTCCATTCATGCACCGGTCACATATCTACAATCAGTTGTTTCTCCTTGGCCATTTTCTATGTGGGCTTTCAACGTCGTAGGCCCGATTACTCCTGCTTCAAATGGCCACAAATACTTTCTGGCTGCGACAGAATATTTCACCAAATGGGTTGAAGTTGTTGCTCTACGCACAGTAGAAGGCCGCCATGTGGTTTCTTTCATTCACAAGAACATTCTATGTCGCTTTGGCATACCACATGACATCGTGTCAGATAATGAAAACCATTTAAAAAATGAGATGATGAAAACTTTCTGTTCTAAATTCAAAATTTGTCACCATTTCTCAGCTCCCTACTATCCTCAAGGGAATTGCCAAGCAGAGGCTACCAATAAGGTTCTGATCCGCATTTTGGAAAGAACTGTGAGAACAGGTCGAGATTGGCATGAGAAAATTCATGATGCACTTTGGGCTTACCGAACCACTATTCGGACTCCGACTAACGCCACTCTTTCAGAACTTGTTTACGGAACTGAAGTAGTGTTGTCTCTCCATGTTCAGAAGTCTGCTCTCAAATTTGCTTCCTTTATAGAATTGCCACTTGATCAGTATCAGCAACAGAGATTGGTGCAGCTGGATCTACTGGATGAAAAGACTCAATGCAGCAAAGCATGCTCAAGCTTATCGACAAAGGATAGCTCAACACTATGCCAAGTCCGTCATTGAGAGAAAATTTCGAGTTAACGATTTGGTGCTCAGATCAACGGCTCATCTCAAGCATCGACCACGGGGCAAGTGGTCACCCAATTTGGAAGGCCCTTATGTGGTTAAGGAAGCATTGCCTCGCAACTCGTATCGTCTAATCAATGCAGATGGGGTGAAAATGCCAGATCTTGTCCACGCTCTGCATCTGAAGAAATTTTATACTTAGAATTTTCATTCTAAAGCATGTTGTACTATTCAAAGAGCCATTTCAATAAAACAATGATCTTCTATCAATTTTTACATTCTTCTCCATGACACTGGGGCATTTTTTTTTTTCATTTGTGATCTATAATCATCTTCCTTCATCATATGCAGGCAGGATTAGACAAAATTCTTTTCTCAAATCCTACTAACTTTCAAATGATCTGGTGATCTTTGATAATTTCCTTCATATGTTTTATTTTCTCAAATTAAATTTTCATCAAATTATTATCAATGTTTGTCAAAGTTTTAAACAATTTTCATCAATCTTATCTTTTATCCACCTTTGTCTTTAAAAAAGTACCCTTTCAGGTTAAGGGATAAACCTGATGCCTCCTTTCAATGAGGTATTCTTTTATTATTCCCCCCATTCAGGATAAGGGGATAAATCCTGAAAGCCGACCACATGCAATTAAACTATGATGGTCCACTAATTCTCACCAAGAACCTTTATCTTTTAAATTCATTTTGAAAATCTACCTCATCTTCAAAACCCAGTCCTCGCACTGGTTATTTCTCAAACTTTTCAATCATATATTGAGCTCATTTAGAAAATCCGATTCTCACACCGATAAGTTTCTAAATCCAGTCTTCTGATCAAAGACCTTCCTTCTGCAAAATTCAAGTTTTGACTTGAACATCCCAAAATTTGATATATTTTCAAAGGATCCAGCATCTCGCTCGTCATGTACTTCCAAAGGATCCAGCATCTCGCTGGTCATGTATTTTCAAAAGGATCCAACACTCGTTGGTCATGTCTTCCAAAAGATCCAGCATCTCGCTGGTCATATATTTCCAAAGGATCCAGCATCTCGCTGGTCACGTATTTTCAAAAGGATCCAACCCTTGTTGGTCATGTATTTCCAAAAGGATCCAACACTCGTTGGTCATGTCTTCCAAAAGACCCAGCTCCCGCTGGTCATGTATTCCAAAAGGATCCAACATCTTCCTGGTCATGTATTTCGAAAAATCCCAGCTCACAAGTGTCGAGCTCCCAAATCAATGTGTTCCACAAATCAAACCTTCAGTGTGCGATTTCTCCATTTTCTCATTTCCAAACCTTCAGTTCTCTAATCCCCCAAATCCATTAGTTTCCCAACATTTCATCGTTTTCTCAACCCTCGGGTTATAATCTCTCAATTTCAATCATTTTCAAATCTTCAAAACCTTTTCAAATCAAAATCCAGTTTCTCATAACTGGTCGGGATTCAAAATCCAGTTTTTCATAACTGGTCGAGATTTAAAATCCAGTGTTTTCACTGGTTGGGATTTTTAAAATCCAGTTTTTTATAACTGGTCGGGATTTAAAATCCAGTGTTTTCACTAGTCAGGATTTTCAAAATCCAGTTTTTCATAACTGGTTAGGATTTAAAATCCAGTTTTTCATAACTGGTCGGGATTTAAAATCCAGTGTTTTCACTGGTCAAGATTTTCAAAATCCAGTTTTTCATAACTGGTCGGGATTTAAAATCTAGTGTTTTCACTGGTCGGGATTTTCAAAACCCAGTTTTTCATAACTGGTCGGGATTTAAAATCCAGTGTTTTGACTGGTCAGGATTTTTAAAATCCAGTTTTTCATAACTGGTCGGGAATTAAAATCCAGTTTTTCATAACTGGTCGGGATTTGAAATCCAGTTTTTCATAACTGGTCGGGATTTAAAATCCAGTGTTTTCACTATTCGGGATTTTCAAAATCCATTTTTTCATAACTAGTCGGGATTTAAAATCCAGTGTTTTCACTGGTTGGGATTTAAAAAAAAAAATCAGTTTTTCATATCTGGTCGAGATTTAAAATTCAGTGTTTTCACTAGTCGGGATTTTCAAAATCCAGCTTTTCATCACTGGTCGGGATTCAAAATCTAGTGTTTTCACTGGTCAAGATTTTTAAAATCCAGTTTTTCATAACTGGTCGGGATTTAAAATCCAGTGTTTTCACTGGTCGGGATTTTCAAAATCCAGTTTTTCATAACTGGTTGGGATTTAAAATCCAGTGTTTTCACTGGTCGGGATTTTCAAAATCCAGTTTTTCATAACTGGTCGGGATTCAAAATCCAGTGTTTTCACTAGTCGGGATTTTAAAAATTCAGTTTTTCATAACTGGTTGGGATTTAAAATCCAGTGTTTTCACTGGTCGGGATTTTCAAAATACAGTTTTTCATAACTGGTCGCGATTTAAAATCTAGTGTTTTCACTGGTCGGGATTTTTTAAAAACCAGTTTTTCATAACTGGTCGGGACTTAAAATCCAGTGTTTTCACTGGTCGGGATTTTCAAAATCCAGTTTTTCATAACTGGTCAGGATTTAAAATCCAGTGTTTTCCCTGGTCAGGGTTTTTAAAAATCCAGTTTTTCATAACTAGTCTGGATTTAAAATCCAGTGTTTTCACTGGTCAGGATTTTCAAAATCCAGTTTTTTATAACTGGTCGGGATTTAAAATCCAGTGTTTTCACTGGTCGGTATTTAAAATCCAGTGTTTTCATTGGTCGGGATTTTCAAAATCTAGTTTTTCATAACTGGTCGGGATTTAAAATCCAGTGTTTTCACTGGTCGGGATTTTCAAAACCCAGTTTTTCATAACTGGTCAAGAATTTAAATCCAGGTTCTCATAACTGGTCTGGATTTCCAAAATCCAAAGTTCTCTCATCAATCAAGTTATCCATGGTCTGATTTTTATAACATTCCTCTAAATTACAGCTAAAGGTCTCATCAAAATTCATATTGAGTGATTATTTCATAAAAGAATGCTGGAACATTATGCCAATTTGCTAAAAACAGTTGTTGATTCCAATATTCTTACTACATGAAAGAATTACCTCAGATTACCACTAGTATTTCTTTCCAAAGGGGTGAAACCTTTTGCAAAAAGAGGTAAAATTCAAAGCTTTTCCTATTGATAAACCAAAAGGATGTAAGAAATGTCCTCGGTATGATCAATGAAAGAAATCTTTAATGATGTTGAAAAGCCAGAAGCGAATTGATATTGATCATGGCTATGGCGCATGTTTAAAGACGACTATCTGGTAATCAGGTAGTGGAAATATCTTCAGCTACAAAAGAATCCACTCAATCCATGTCTCACATTCATTTAAAAGTTGCAATCAAATATCTGCAAAAGGGATCCCTCAACTGTCGTCAAGATGAAGACAAATATGCGAGATAGACCCCCGGGGCCAAAGAAGATTTGGATCATCTCCGAGATTAAGGAGTTTGTGACAGATCCTTCTAGGGAAAGTTCAGATCACCGTCAAGATGAAGGCGAGTATGATGAACCTACCGACAAACCCTAAAAGATATTTGATTTCTGCTATCATCTAAAGACCTTTTGAGTCAATGTCATCAATAGAATCCCTGAGATAAAAGAAGGATCACAACATCTCCAAGATAAAGGAGTTTGTGACGTACCCTTCCCTGAAAAAGAGAGAAAAGTATGGACACATCCAAATGAAGGATGATGTGAAAAACCGAGAAAATTCAGTGACTCAAAAAGAGTGCAAAAGGATCATCATGGGAAAACACCCAGATATCAGACTGCCAAATTTGTCAGAAGTCATCTTTTCTCGTGCAAAATTCTTTTATCAATATCTCTTCACTACTTGCTTTCATGAAATTAAGAATATTTCTTCTCTTCTCATATCAAGAAAATAGATAACTTCCTTGAAGAAAATCATGAGTGCTAAAATTTTGAATTTGACTCTTAGAACCAAGGAGTTAACCTCATTGGAGGAAATACTCTAAGTAAAAGAGGGAATATCTTTGCACATACGTGCACATTTTCAAGCGTTTGAGTCAACTAAAATTTTATCTTATTGGCAAAATTTTCTAGCTATTCCAAAAATGAAATAAATATTCAATATTCATTTTGATGCGACCTAGCGTTGTTTATATTTTTCAAAAAGAGTTGCCTCCTTCAGGAGAAGTATTTCTTCCTGTCCCATCACGGTTTTCTCATTTAAGAATCTCGTATGGTAGTACCCACTCAGGTTAAGGGTCAAAACCCGAATTTTCTGCGAAAGGTCATTCATTTCAAAAGCTATTTCAGTCTCAGCAAATGAGACGCCCATATCACCCCTTTTCCAAGCTTTAGGGAATCCCAATTTCATCCTTTTGCAAACCCTTTTCGGATTTGTTCGTCCAAACTCGGAAGGTCCCATCATGGTTTTTTCGTCTGAGGATTCCATTTGGTCGTCCTCTTCAGATTAAGGGTTAAGCCTGAACCTCGCTTCGCGAGGTATCTTCCTTTTTTAGGTTTGGGTTAAACCTAAGTCTTGTTCCTACAAACTTCCTCATTTTGACAAGATGTTTTCTTCCAAGTCCCATCATGGTTCTTCTCATCGAGGAATCCATGTTTTGCATATCCATTCAGGAAAGGATCATACTTGAGCTTCATCTCATGAAGCATTCTCCAAAAATGTCCCATCAAGATCCTCATGTATTCCATTCCTCATTCAATTCATCTTGATATATTTTTGTCCCATCCAGATTAAGGGCTAAACTTGAATCATTCCAAAAGGCATATCTTGTCCCACCCATGAGACTTGATCAAAATTCTTATTTCCACCATTTCGGGATTCTCATCCAAAGTCCCATCACGATTTCCTCATCTTCTATTGCTTAGTCATATCCTTTTTTGAGGATTTCGTTTCCCCAAAACCATTCAGGATAAGGTATTTAGCCTCAGAAGTCATATTTTCAAAATAATTCTTCCACACCCAGTTGAGATCTGCTGACTAGGGCATTTTCAAAATTTGGAGTGTTATCTTTGCCACTAAGCTCAGCTTTCAACCGGCTTAGTAGCAAAGAGGGGCATCTGTGAACACCCCAAATTTTTCAAAGTTTTGTAAAAATGTTCTTTTTGCCTCTGGCTCTATCTTCTGAGAAAATCAAGGCAATTTCAAAGCCAAATTTCAATTATTCTTCAGATCTTCTGGGTTAAATTCCATGTCAATATATCCAACTCTATTCTGAATCCGAACCCAGTGTTTTAAATCCAAATCTGAGCCTCGTTGTCCAATTTCCAAATTAAAATTACAAAAATACCAAAAAATGGTTTTGAATGGCTCAGGCAGTTCATCAGGCATTCTATTGGATCCGCAACTCTATATTTCTCGATTCGAGGTTTTAAACCTCGAATATTTCTTGAAAATCCAGATCCAAACTCATTTTCTGAAGAAATTTTTCCAAAATAGCCTTGAATTCTCAGAAAAACTCTCCTTTGTAAATATTTTGCAAAAATACAAAAAAAATAGTCTTAAATCTTTAGTTTTCTTATAAATCTTAGGATTTTACTCTAAAAATACAAAAAATGGAAAAACAACACAAAAACCAAAAAATTTGGAAAAACTATGAGAAAAACAAATGATTTTAAACTTTTTTTTAAGTTAATTTTGCTAAAAACGTCATTTTAAACCATTTTTTAAATTTTTTTCTTAAAAGGGACCCTTCTTTTGAAAAAAGGGAAAAACTTGCAACAACTCCTTCACGTGCATCCCTTCTCTCCTCACCAGCGTCGATCCTCAAACAACCTTCCCTATTTTCCACCTTCCATCTTCAACTGACCTCCCTCTCGAACCCTCCACTTTTTCTTTAAGAGGAGGCCTCCACCCATTATCGAGGGGAGCCATCAGAGCACCATCCATTGATTTTTCTCATATCCACCTTCACGCAGCAACCCTCGAGGCATCCATTTTCTTCCTTCGATAACCCATTATCGAGTTTTCTTCTGATCCATCCATCCATCATCCGTTGGTACACAACAAATTCTCCTTCAGCATCATCCATTATCAGACGGAAAATCATTCAGAGACATTTACAATTACAGTAAAGGAGATAAACCCATCCTACGGTTGCACGCAGAGAACTCATCTCTTCTACCTCCATCTCAGTGAATCAAGGAATTTTGTTCAGCAGGAAAGCAAGGAGAGAATCCTTCCTTGAATTCACAGTAAGCGAGTCTTCTATTCTCTTTTGTTTATTGTTTTCATAAACCTCGGAGTTGTTCTTCATTATATGATAAGTAAGCCTTTGTTGTAATGTCGATCTGCATACAGCAGAATCAGCTTACATATGGCAACATTAACGGAACAACAAGCGTTCCAACATTTCTTTGTGTTTTCATTTTATTTATACTGTAATTTCACTCTTATTGGGTTGAGGCCATCAGATTCAATGATCTAATAGGGTTCATTTGAATCCTGGTCTAATTTATTTTTCTTTTTTTACCAAACTTTGTTTTCGTTTTTTATCTTCATGTGAGTTTTTGAATCGCCTATATGATCTCTATTTTTAACATTTGATCTCTTGCCTCTGTTAGCTATCGTTTTTTTATTTCCATTAACATGGTGGCTTCAGATAACTTGATTGTCGGCCTCACATCGGCCACTATATCATATATGCATCGCCATTCACTGCTTAAACATGAAGACATCACGTAGGAAGAGATCGTGCATCTCCTTATTTGATAGTTAGATCATGTACATTTAGATATTATATTTTTTTTTTGTTACAGTTGAATAATATGCATCCAGAGGTTAGGTCCTTTGGTAAATTCATTCATATAGATTCATTTAGAGGTTTGTTCCATCATATTTTCTTTCACAAGCATTTATACTTCGATGAAGGTATAATCCCCTGTTGCATTTGTGTTCATTGTTTTATATTCCATCAACACATTCACGATGCCTGCGCTTTCTTTACATAGTGTAAGCACCTGCTGTCACTAATTACAAACCTAGATGCACTCATATTGTAAGAACCATGATAATTCTGATATATATATTGAATTAAAATATGATTCAGTAATAGTAGTCTCTTGCTTTGACGCGAGAATTTTCTCGTAATTGTGCCAAAGTAGCGATACAAAGTCTTCATCGCGTAAAAATTTGAATTTCTAAGCGACGAAGGACAACCCTAGCAATCTAAGGTCCCATATTCTTAGATTCGATTTATAACATATCGAAGTAGGTTCACTCCGAATTTGGATCCTAAACGAGAAAAAAAAATATCTCGTTATTTCAGGTATTTTGGTGAAAGGGGTATATCGGTAAATATGAGTCGGATCGAGGCCGGAATTCGTCGAAACTGGAGATCTAAATACGTAATATTGAAATCTAGGTCTTAAAATTATGAAATATAATTTAGAAATAAAGCATTTAAATTATTTAAATCTAACTTTTAAATAAGAAAGCAATTAGGGGTTTTGAATAACTAAATAGCAATTTTTATAAAACCTAATTCAGCTTTTTCAAAAAGTTTAAAGGAAGAAGCTTGTTTGGAAAATATTTAAGAAGTGGTTAGCATGGGCCCATGTCAGCCCATGCTACCTTGAAAAAAAAAAAAATTTAAAACAAGAAAAAAAAATGCATTTAATAAAGGATTTTTGAAAAGTTTGAAAAGAGACAAACTCAAGGTTTGTTTTTGGAAATTTGAAAAGGTGGGTGGCATGAAGCCACGTGAGCATGGGCTCAGCCCATGCTACTTCCTAAAAAAAAAGAGAAGTTTGAAAAAGTAGCTTTGAAAAGTCAATGGTCAAGGGAGTGGGTGGGGGTAGGTAGTCCTTGATGGGAGTGGGTAAAGGAGTAGGTAGAGAGTGGTTAGAGGGGAGGAGCCTTGTAGTCAAAACCTAGAGAGAGCTAGGGAGGGCTGGGGAGATGGAGAACCCTCCATCTCCTCTCCATTGTTCCCCACCCTTCATCTCCAACCACTCCAATTCCTCTCTATAAATCTTGAAGAAAGAGAGGAGAGAGAAAGAGTTGGCTCTTTCTCCTCCCCTCTCTCTCCTTCTTCTCTCTTCTCCCCCATCTTCTCTTTTGTTTTTTTTTGTGCTGTGTGTGTGAGGGTGGCACAGCCTCCAGCTGAAGGATTCCATCCCCTTTTTGCAAGGTGAGTTATCTTCCTACGTTTGAATTTTTTTTTGGATTAGCATATGCATGTTTTTGGTTTTGCCTTCTTGCTAAAAACCAAGTTGCATACATGATGAGGAATGAATTTTTGTGGTGGATTTAGATCCACAAAGGTTTCGTTTAAGTTGTTTAAGTTGTTGTTTCCAACTAGAAAATGTTTCTCATATATGTATTTTCCCTTGATTGCTTCTCGTTTTTCCCGAGTTGTCAGGGAACCCTCCGAAAAAACAAGCGTATCTTCCTGGATACGTGTCGGATCGGAGTGTTCTTAAACATTCTAAAAAGGGTAGACAGAGTTCTACAACTTCTCAGTTAAGAACTTTGTCTGTTTCGGCCTTCAGAGGTGTCAAAAATCCACGTTACGGGATGACAATGTTTCCCAAAAGCAACTCAGAAATGTCCTGGGTGACGCTTGGTCTTTCTGCGGTAACTCCTGGACTGCTTATCGAAGTGCGTTTTTCTTAGACATTATGAAAAGCCCTAACCAAGCTCTACAACATTGTTGTTAATCGTTTTGTCTGTTTCGGCCTGTAGAGTTGTTGTTTTTCATCATTGTCAGCGGATGACTTGTTTCGTCAGCGGTCTGAAAATGATCCAGACAATGTCCGGCGTTTCCAATGTAACTCCTGGCCCATTTGACGAAACTCAGACTTTTTGACGTCTGTGGAAAGGTAACGAGTAGCTCCACAACTTTCATGTTCGGCATTTTTGCCGAAACAGCTTGTAAGCTGCCAGAAAATGGCAGCCTTTCGACTGCAGTTTAGAAAAAAAAAATATATAAATAAATGTATATAGTGTTCAACGTTTTTAGTCCCTAACGTCCTGTCCATTCCTTGTGGGGTGGTGCTACCTGTCCGGTCTGTACCATTGTGGGACAGACCCAACTAGGTGCACACTGGTCTGAGCATGAGCTCGACCAAGTGCACCTAGCTGGACCTTTGGCGCAGCCTTTGGCCGCCGGGCGCTAGGCACCCCACCTCTCTTGGGCGCACCTAGGTGCGAGTATGGGCTGCGGTCTGCAGCTTTGGTTCGGACCCTTCCCTGGGTCTGACCAGGGGTACAGAAGTAGTACACACCTCCGTGTGCTACTCTGTCTCTTTTGAACTAGCTGGGTCTGGACCCACAGGGTCCCGACCATGCTGGTTGGCTTGACCCCCAGATGGAGGTCGTTGGGCAAGCGTGCGCCCCTTGGGTGCGGGCTGGGCCTACTACCCCTGGTCCGAACCCCCTGGGTTCAGACCAGGGGCTTTTCTTGCGGCCCATCTGGGTCTGGTCACCCCTGGACCAGACCCTGCTGGTGTGGGTTTTAGCCCTTGCCCACTTGGGCATTTGACCCAGCCGAGCCCCACTATGGGAGCTCGCCTAGGCACAGCCGGGTGCGGCTGCACCCGGGTGAGCTAGGCTTTGGCCCTTGGCCAGTGCTGCATCAAGGCAGCAGTTGGTCTGCACTTAAAGTACAGACCTAGTTTGACTTGGGCCTAGTGGCCCAGTCATGCAGCAGGCCCGACTTGGGCCTTGATCTTTGCCTTGGTGCCAAGTTGGCACCGGGTGCTAAGGCACCCGGCTACTCTGCCGCCCCTTTAGCAACCCGTGGGGCTGGGTTGGCAGCCCGTGGTCTGAGCCATTCTCGGGCTCAAACCTATGTCTTTTTTACCACAAGTGGTCTGATTCAAAGGACCAAACCTTACGGCTTTGCCTTTGGGTCGGTTGGGACACCACCAACCGGTTCCCCGTGGTGGCACCAGTTCAGTCCGAACCACCTTGGATTCAGACCAAGGTGGGTTTATGGGCCTTGCCGGGTCTGATCCCACTGGGACCAGACCTAGCTGAGCGTCTCTTGGGAGCTCAGCAGACTAGTTACAACTTCCCTTTCATCGTAGCGAATGTGCAAGGCGAGAAAGTAGCTATAAAGTGAGAAAATTAGCTAGTGAGCAACAAGATAGTTGCGATCATGGGCATCGGATGCCCGTGCCTCATTGTCCTATCGTGGCAGTGATGTGTTGAGCTTGTGACGTGTGTCATGCTACACACTTGCGTGTACTTTCCCACCTGCGTTGGACGCCTCAGGCAGATAGCATCGTTCGTGCCCCTTTTTGGTGCGGGCAGAGTGCGGCCACGCACTTAGATATGCTAATGTAATTTCCATACGAGTGGGATTAAGTTAGGTCTCGCTCTCAACACACTTGATTGACGATTTTGTGAAGGTCCTCCACATAAGGTTTTGCTACGCGAGATTTGCCGCGATACGACGAGTGAGATACACGTATTTGGGAAAATATTTATTCCAGTCTTTGGACACTCGTCGCATATACAATGGCTATCGTATATGCATTTTGAGCCTTGTGCCACTCAAAAATAGCGAGTTGTATCATTTTAAAAAAAAAAATATATTTGTTTGTATCGTTGCCCCTGCTCGATACCTGTGCTATTGATTTTGACTTTACGACCTTTCTTGTTTCGCACGTGCACGTTGGCACATCTTGATCGTAGGTCACCGAGTGCGGGTAGTCGAGTGTTACTTGTTGATTCATGTTCATATGTGATGACTATTTTACGCACCAGAGGCGTGCTTCACACTCGATGCGACATATGCTTGAAAGCTAGAACACCATCTGGGTATTTGCACAGTTTGACCTGTTTAGGTTTGGGGCTCAGTTGGAGTCTTCGGGCAATGGCTCACGATCGTGAGAGAGCTCACGTATTGTGATACCCTAGAAATGGAAATGGTAGTGATGTGAGATCACTTTCACCGGCAGCGTGCTCTTCATGGGTCGGGTGAGGCCGAGCACGTGGGTGACATGGCTAAGACCTCGCTGCGTGCCCCGTGGGGACCACGAGGCATTTGTGAAGTTTTAAATTTGTGAAAAAGGCATGGGTTGGATATGCGTGCATTATCATAGTGCGAATATCACAATACGATCACTTGTTTACTGCCTTGTTAAATGCCACTTAGCCCTTGTACGTGTTCGCACGTGAGTAGAATGGAGATACGTAAATATGAACATTTACATTTGATGGTTGAGTCGTTATACTTTGCTTTTGCACCTATTGACATGTACGTCATGTGGATCGTATGCGACATCGGTACACATATATATATATATATATATGTGGTAGTTCACCTCTTGGCATTAAGCTAATGCTTGTCGCATCCCCTGATTATTAAGGTATGATCATCGCCTTCGCCGGCAAGGCTCTTCACTATGCTGGTTGTACTGGAGCACGTAAATGTTCGAGTGTGACCTCGACATTTCTGCTCATTTTGCCCTGCGAGGAACACAAGGCCAGATGAGCCTAAGTACCTCGGAATGAGGAATTGTGACTAGATACGCCTAATTGTGGATTGGGATACGCGATGATTTAATTGCTTTACTGCTTAAATGTCTGATTAGTTTCGTGTGCATTTTCATTGGGCACACGATTTACCCTTGGAATTTGCTCCATCTCGAACAGGAAAGAGGGGACTTGAAATATATTGTAGAACTATATACTTATCTTTGAAGACTGTTATGGATGTTATGAACTCCGTGGCGAGTTTGTGTGGGCTGTAGATCCATCTCGTGAGTTGAGCTCACCTGTGCTAAGGACGAGTGGTTACACGTATTTTTCCTTGTAGTATATCCTGTGTGTTTTGGATATATATAATTGATGAACATTCATCGTCACCCTGGAATGTGAATGCTAACCATTTGATCACGATAGTGCTGCTCATCCTTGATCGTGATGCTAGAGTTGTAGCTTCTTTGCTTACTCGCTTAGATGACTGCCGTCACTGTCTAAGTTGTTAGTGTTCGACACCGTCGCTTATCACTTGGAAGTACTCGTTACTTTGCTTACTTACTCAGATGTTTGAGGTTACTATCTAAACGTGTTAAGGCTTGATATTATCGCTTATCACTTAGTATTATTTTTACTTCACTGCTTGTGTTGGTACTGTCCTTGCGCTTGTCTCGTGCTTGGTACCTTAGTCGTTTCGTTGTTCAGTAGATGCTGGGCTTGTTTTCTTTGCTCAGTTCGTAGTAGTTGTTGTACTTGCTACTTTCACTGTTGCTTGGACTTGTAACACGTACACTTGCTTACTTGACACGCGCACTTGTACTTTGGTTTAAATGTTTCTAACTGTTCCATCATGTTAGAAATAGCCTGTTACTTGCAGTTTTCAAGCATGACATATCTGTATCCTATTTCATGCTTTATACCTTATGCTTTTCCTTAGAAATGATAAATGTATGGATGGTTTATCTCACCAGCTTGCAAGAGTACTGACCCCATTTTATGGGGATACAGGTGTTTGGCTTCTAGTGGTGTGATGGAGCTCGATGTGCGGCGGAGGACTGAACCCACACTCTAGAACTCGAAGATCTTGGCAGTGGTCGTTGGAAAAGGGAAATGATGTATATTGCTCACGTATCAATTTGTAATAAATAAAATGTTTCTTATTGTTGTTTCTTCCTGTGACTCGCTCAAAATTTCCCACTGTTTTCCCCTGCTAGTTTTCCTTTATGCGCAATGTTTTCAAAAAAAAAATTTACTCTGAAAATTTAAGGATTTTTCAACTTGGGATTTTGGGGCGTCGCAGAACTTGGTATCAAAGCCATGTTTTAGGAGTGTGGTTCAAGTCTCTGCACGCATCGACCATCGCACTGTAAGTATGCCTCATTTAGCATGATTGTGATTCTGTTGTTTAGTTGTCCTTTCTGCATGCTTGTGGTAGATTTCTCTTAAAAGGGTTTGTGTTGCGCTTGTGGATGTGGATTCCCAAACTAGTTCGTACTTCCTTTGTGTTTTCCAACGTCGTTGGATATGTTCATAATCTTATCCTTGTGAACGGTATATTTTTGGAAGCGATCTTTCGGTCAGAAGGTTAGAGCCCTGTCTGTGCCAATTGAATCTTTGTGTTCCTCGTTGGAGGATGTTGTTGTTCCCAGTTGTTTTTGGTGATGAGAACACGTGCGCCTAGCAGTGGCTTTTGCGTTGCCGATGATGGCAATCGACTTTTGAGAGGGTCGTTATTGGGAACGACATAACACCAAACTTCAGAGTGTTGTTGCTCTTGAGAGAGCATTGTGGGTATTCTTGTTTCCCAGCCATAGTCTGAGGGACTCGTGGTATCTTGAGTTGGCTCAGGTGATGATTCCTGGTAGTGCCAACGATGCCATCGGAGTGGTGATTCTCCGATGATGCCATTAGGGTGGTGATTCCCTAATGATGCTACTGAAGTGGTGACTCTTCAGTATTGCCGTTAGAGTAGTGACTCTCTAACGATGTCGTCGGGGTGACGATTCTCTGATGATGCCATTAGGGTGGTGATTCCCTAGTGATGCTACTGAGGTGGTGATTCCTCAGTATTGCCGTTAGAGTGGTGACTCTCTAACGATGCCATTAGGGTGGTGATTCCCTAATAATGCTACTGAAGTGGTGACTCTTCTGTATTGCCGTTAGAGTAGTGACTCTCTAACGATGCCGTCAGGGTAGTGATTCTCTGACGATGCCATTAGGGTGGTGACTCTCTAGTGATGCTACAGAGGTGGTGATTCCTCAGTATTGCCGTTAGAGTGTTGACTCTCTAACGATGCCATTAGGGTGGTGATTCCCTAGTGATGCTACTGAAGTGGTGATTCTTCAGTAATGCCGCTAGAGTGGTGATTCTCTAGCGATGCCGTCAAGGTGGTGACTCTTTGACGATGCCATTGAGGTGGTGATTCCCTCATGATGCTACTGGGGTGGTGACTCTCCAGTAATGCCGCTAGAGTGGTGATTCTCTAGCGATGCCATTGGAGTGGTGATTCTCTGATGAAGGTTGTTGAAGTGATGATTCTTCAATAATGTCATTTGAATGATGATTCACTTGTGATGATGTCGGAGTAGTGATCCTCCGAGCAACGTGTTAGAGTGGTGATTCTCTAATGTTGGTCATCAAGAATAGTGATTTTCTGATGACAGCGGCCCTATGTGGCATCGCTTGAGATATTGCACAATTAGATTTGTGTTGTGACATTGTTTGAATTACGCATCGTGTACTCGAAAACTTTTGAATGATTGTTGTGGTTATTACTTAGCAAAACCTATCGCTTAATAACTATTATATATGTTTGTCCTGATAGATGGATTGGGAAGCCCAATGCAACGATATTGTGGGTACTGTGAACAACCTTGCAGAGGTTGTACAACAGCAGGAGGTTGCGATGCAACAGATGGGTGCGAACCTTCAGCGGGTCGCCCATGATAGGCAGAACGTATGTACGGTCACCTACAAGCGCTTTATGGAATTAGATCCTCCTGCTTTCCTGGGTAAGACAGACCCTGAAGCTGCTGAGTCATGGTTACGAGAGATAGAACGTATTTTTCGCATTCTAGATGTCCCTGAGGAGCGGAAAGTGAACTTTGGCACCTATCGTTTGAAAGACCATGCTGAGAAGTGGTGGGACACGATCTCTACGGTTAAATTTCAAAATGGGAATGTTACGTGGGATGAATTTGTAGAGGTTTTTAACTCTGCATATTTTCCCAAGCATGAACGAAGCAAGAAGAAGCAAGAGTTTTTGGATCTGCAACAGGGGACGATGACCCTATCTGATTATATCACCAAGTTTCGCAGTTTAGAACGATATTGTCCGAATGTGTACGTCCTGGAAAAGGATCGAGCAATGAAGTTTGCTCGTGGATTGAAGCCAACTCTGAGAACCAACGTGTTCACTAACGCACCAAAGTCACTTGACGAGGCCATCGAGGTAGCAACACTATTGGAATAAGCCCAGATTGAGGAGCAGAAAAACTAGTGGAGTGGAGCCGAATCACAGACAAAGATTTTCGCGTGTACCAGTGAGAAGGATCCCAAAGGAGATGAGTCCACACAGCCTACAAGGAAGCAAAAGTGTTAGGAAGACTACCAGAACCGCCAGCAACGAAGTCGATCTCGACGACAAAGTGTGCAACGAAAGTGCCGGCGATGCAACAGAGATCACGCTTTTGGAGTTTGCCCTCTCTACGACGGCAAGTGTTTCAAGTGTGAACAACCAGGACATATTGCTAAGTTTTGTCCAAAGAGGTCTATTGGAGACCTTGCTCATGCTGATTAAGCTCTATCGACAGAAGATGACGTGATGACGAACGAGGAAGCTGTCAGGATCGTTGATCATCGAGATCAAAGTTTTGCGTACCGAAACCATTCCGTTGGAAAAGGTACGGTGGCAACACCATGGCATCGAAGAATGCTCATGGGAGCCTGAAGCGTGTATAAGGGAAGACTGTCCCGACTTTTGTGTTTGTGATTTCGTGGACGAAATCCTCTTTAAGGAGGGTAGGATGTAAGAACCATGATAATTCTGATATATATATTGAATTAAAATATGATTCAGTAATAGTAGTCTCTTGCTTTGACGCGAGAATTTTCTCGTAATTGTGCCAAAGTAGCGATACAAAGTCTTCATCGCGTAAAAATTTGAATTTCTAAGCGACGAAGGACAACCCTAGCAATCTAAGGTCCCATATTCTTAGATTCGATTTATAACATATCGAAGTAGGTTCACTCCGAATTTGGAACCTAAACGAGAAAAAAAAATATCTCGTTATTTCATGTATTTTGGTGAAAGGGGTATATCAGTAAATATGAGTCGGATCGAGACCCGAATTCGTCGAAACTGGAGATCTAAATATGTAATATTGAAATCTAGGTCTTAAAATTATGAAATACAATTTAGAAATAAAGCATTTAAATTATTTAAATCTAACTTTTAAATAAGAAAGCAATTAGGGGTTTTGAATAACTAAATAGCAATTTTTATAAAACCTAATTCAGCTTTTTCAAAAAGTTTAAAGGAAGAAGCTTGTTTGGAGAATATTTAAGAAGTGGTTAGCATGGGCCCATGTCAGCCCATGCTACCTTGAAAAAAAAAAAAATTTAAAACAAGAAAAAAAAATGCATTTAATAAAGGATTTTTGAAAAGTTTGAAAAGAGACAAACTCAAGGTTTTTTTTGGAAATTTGAAAAGGTGGGTGGCATGAAGCCACGTGAGCATGGGCTCAGCCCATGCTACTTCCTAAAAAAAAGAGAAGTTTGAAAAAGTAGCTTTGAAAAGTCAAGGGTCAAGGGAGTGCGTGGGGGTAGGTAGTCCTTGATGGGAGTGGGTAAAGGAGTAGGTAGAGAGTGGTTAGAGGGGAGGAGCCTTGTAGTCAAAACCTAGAGAGAGCTAGGGAGGGCTGGGGAGATGGAGAACTCTCCATCTCCTCTCCATTGTTCCCCACCCTTCATCTCCAACCACTCCAATTCCTCTCTATAAATCTTGAAGAAAGAGAGGAGAGAGAAAGAGTTGGCTCTTTCTCCTCCCCTCTCTCTCCTTCTTCTCTCTTCTCCCCCATCTTCTCTTTTGTTTTTTTTGTGCTGTGTGTGTGAGGGTGGCACAGCCTCCAGCTGAAGGATTCCATCCCCTTTTTGCAAGGTGAGTTATCTTCCTACGTTTGAATTTTTTTTTGGATTAGCATATGCATGTTTTTGGTTTTGCCTTCTTGCTAAAAACCAAGTTGCATACATGATGAGGAATGAATTTTTGTGGTGGATTTAGAACCACAAAGGTTTTGTTTAAGTTGTTTAAGTTGTTGTTTCCAACTAGAAAATGTTTCTCATATATGTATTTTCCCTTGATTGCTTCTCGTTTTTCCCTAGTTGTCAGGAAACCCTCCGATAAAACAAGCGTATCTCCCTGGATACGTGTCGGATCGGAGTGTTCTTGGACATTCTGGAAAGGGTAGACAGAGTTATACAACTTCCCAGTTAAGCACTTTGTCTGTTTCGGCATTCAGGGAGGTCAAAAATCTACGTTACGGGATGACAATGTTTCCCATCAGCAACTCAGAAATGTCCTGGGTGACGCTTGGTCTTTCTGCGGTAACTCCTGGACTGCTTATCAGAGTGCGTACTTCTTAGACATTATGAAAAGCCCTAACCGAGCTCTACAACATTGTTGTTAATCGTTTTGTCTGTTTCGGCCTGTAGAGTTGTTGTTTTTCATCATTGTCGGCGGATGACTTGTTTCGTCAGCGGTCTGAAAATGATCCAGACAATGTCCGGCGTTTCCGCTGTAACTCCTGGCCCATTTGACAAAACTCAGACTTTTTAACGTCTGTGGAAAGGTAACGAGTAGCTCCACAACTTTCATGTTCGGCATTTTTGCCGAAACAGCTTGCAAGCTGCCAGAAAATGGCAGCCTTTCGACTGCAGTTTAGAAAAAAAAAATATATAAATATATGTATATAGTGTTCAACGTTTTTAGTCCCTAACATCCTGTCCATTCCTTGTGGGGTGGTGCTACCTGTCCGGTCTGTACCATTGTGGGACAGACCCAACTAGGTGCACACTGGTCCGAGCATGAGCTCGACCAAGTGCACCTAGCTGGACCTTTGGCGCAGCCTTTGGCCGCCGGGCGCTAGGCACCCCACCTCTCTTGGGCGCACCTAGGTGCGAGTATGGGCTGCGGTCTGCAGCTTTGGTTCGGACCCTTCCCTGGGTCCGACCAGGGGTACAGGAGTAGTACACACCTCCGTGTGCTACTCTGTCTCTTTTGAACTAGCTGGGTCTGGACCCACAGCGTCCCGACCATGCTGGTTGGCTTGACCCCCGGATGGAGGTCGTTGGGCAAGCGTGCGCCCCTTGGGTGCGGGCTGGGCCTACTACCCCTGGTCCGAACCCCTTGGGTTCAGACCAGGGGCTTTTCTTGCGGCCCATCTGGGTCTGGTCACCCCTGGACCAGACCCTGCTGGTGTGGGTTTTAGCCCTTGCCCACTTGGGCATTTGACCCAGCCGAGCCCCACTATGGGAGCTCGCCTAGGCACAGCCGGGTGCGGCTGCACCCGGGTGAGCTAGGCTTTGGCCCTTGGCCAGTGCTGCATCAAGGCAGCAGTTGGTCTGCACTTAAAGTACAGACCTAGTTTGACTTGGGCCTAGTGGCCCAGTCATGCAGCAGGCCCGACTTGGGCCTCGATCTTTGCCTTGGTGCCAAGTTGGCACCGGGTGCTAAGGCACCCGGCTACTCTGCCGCCCCTTTAGCAACCCGTGGGGCTGGGTTGGCAGCCCGTGGTCTGAGCCATTCTCGGGCTCAAACCTATGTCTTTTTTACCACAAGTGGTCTGATTCAAAGGACCAAACCTTACGGCTTTGCCTTTGGGTCGGTTGGGACACCACCAACCGGTTCCCCGTGGTGGCACCAGTTCAGTCCGAACCACCTTGGATTCAGACCAAGGTGGGTTTATGGGCCTTGCCGGGTCTGATCCCACTGGGACCAGACCTAGCTGAGCGTCTCTTGGGAGCTCAGCAGACTAGTTACAACTTCCCCTTCATCGTAGCGAATGTGCAAGGCGAGAAAGTAGCTATAAAGTGAGAAAATTAGCTAGTGAGCAACGAGATAGTTGCGATCATGGGCATCGGATGCCCGTGCCTCATTGTCCTATCATGGCAGTGATGTGTTGAGCTTGTGACGTGTGTCATGCTACACACTTGCGTGTACTTTCCCACCTGCGTTGGACGCCTCAGGCAGATAGCATCGTTCGTGCCCCTTTTTGGTGCGGGCAGAGTGCGGCCACGCACTTGGATATGCTAATGTAATTTCCATACGAGTGGGATTAAGTTAGGTCTCACTCTCAGCACACTTGATTGACGATTTTGTGAAGGTCCTCCACATAAGGTTTTGCTACGCGAGATTTGCCGCGATACGACGATTGAGATACACGTATTTTGGAAAATATTTATTCCAGTCTTTGGACACTCGTCGCATATACAATGGCTATCGTATATGCATTTTGAGCCTTGTGCCACTCAAAAATAGCGAGTTGTGTCATTTTAAAAAAAAATATATATTTGTTTGTATCGTTGCCCCGGCTCGATACCTGTGCTATTGATTTTGACTTTACGACCTTTCTTGTTTCGCACGTGCACGTTGGCACATCTTGATCGTAGGTCACCGAGTGCGGGTAGTCGAGTGTTACTTGTTGATTCATGTTCATATGTGATGACTATTTTACGCACCAGAGGCGTGCTTCACACTCGATGCGACATATGCTTGAAAGCTAGAACACCATCTGGGTATTTGCACAGTTTGACCTGTTTAGGTTTGGGACTCAGTTGGAGTCTTCGGGCAATGGCTCACGATCGTGAGAGAGCTCACGTATTGTGATACCCTAGAAATGGAAATGGTAGTGATGTGAGATCACTTTCACCGGCAGCGTGCTCTTCATGGGTCGGGTGAGGCCGAGCACGTGGGTGACATGGCTAAGACCTCGCTGCGTGCCCCGTGGGGACCACGAGGCATTTGTGAAGTTTTAAATTTGTGAAAAAGGCTTGGGTTGGATATGCGTGCATTATCATAGTGCGAATATCACAATACGATCACTTGTTTACTGCCTTGTTAAATGCCACTTAGCCCTTGTACGTGTTCGCACGTGAGTAGAATGGAGATACGTAAATATGAACATTTACATTTGATGGTTGAGTCGTTATACTTTGCTTTTGCACCTATTGACATGTACGTCATGTGGATCGTATGCGACATCGGTACACATATATATATATGCGGTAGTTCACCTCTTGGCATTAAGCTAATGCTTGTTGCATCCCCTGATTATTAAGGTATGATCATCGCCTTCGCCGGCAAGGCTCTTCACTATGCTGGTTGTACTGGAGCACGTAAATGTTCGAGTGTGACCTCGACATTCCTGCTCGTTTTGCCCTGCGGGGAACACAAGGCCAGATGAGCCTAAGTACCTCGGAATGAGGAATTGTGACTAGATACGCCTAATTGTGGATTGGGATACGCGATGATTTAATTGCTTTACTGCTTAAATGTCTGATTAGTTTCGTGTGCATTTTCATTGGGCACACGATTTACCCTTGGAATTTGCTCCATCTCGAACGGGAAAGAGGGGACTTGAAGTATATTGTAGAACTATATACTTATCTTTGAAGACTGTTATGGATGTTATGAACTCCATGGCGAGTTTGTGTGGGCTGTAGATCCATCTCGTGAGTTGAGCTCACCTGTGCTAAGGACGAGTGGTTACACGTATTTTTCCTTGTAGTATATCCTGTGTGTTTTGGATATATATAATTGATGAACATTCATCGTCACCCTGGAATGTGAATGCTAACCATTTGATCACGATAGTGCTGCTCATCCTTTATCGTGATGCTAGAGTTGTAGCTTCTTTGCTTACTCGCTTAGATGACTGCCGTCACTGTCTAAGTTGTTAGTGTTCGACACCGTCGCTTATCACTTGGAAGTACTCGTTACTTTGCTTACTTACTCAGATGTTTGAGGTTACTATCTAAACGTGTTAAGGCTTGATATTATCGCTTATCACTTAGTATTATTTTTACTTCACTGCTTGTGTTGGTACTGTCCTTGCGCTTGTCTCGTGCTTGGTTCCTTAGTCGTTTCGTTGTTCAGTAGATGCTGGGCTTGTTTTCTTTGCTCAGTTCGTAGTAGTTGTTGTACTTGCTACTTTCACTGTTGCTTGGACTTGTAACACGTACACTTGCTTACTTGACACACGCACTTGTACTTTGGTTTAAATGTTTCTAACTGTTCCATCATGTTAGAAATAGCCTGTTACTTGCAGTTTTCAAGCATGACATATCTGTATCCTATTTCATGCTTTATACCTTATGCTTTTCCTTAGAAATGATAAATGTATGGATCGTTTATCTCACCAGCTCGCAAGAGTACTGACCCCATTTTATGGGGATACAGGTGTTTGGCTTCTAGTGGTGCGATGGAGCTCGATGTGCGGCGGAGGACTGAACCCACACTCTAGAACTCGAAGATCTTGGCAGTGGTCGTTGGAAAAGGGAAATGATGTATATTGCTCACGTATCAATTTGTAATAAATAAAATGTTTCTTATTGTTGTTTCTTCCTGTGACTCGCTCAAAAATTCCCACTGTTTTCCCCTGCTAGTTTTCCTTTATGCGCAATGTTTTCAAAAAAAAAATTTACTCTGAAAATTTAAGGATTTTTCAACTTGGGATTTTGGGGCGTCGCAGAACTTGGTATCAAAGCCATGTTTTAGGAGTGTGGTTCAAGTCTCTGCACGCATCGACCATCGCACTGTAAGTATGCCTCATTTAGCATGATTGTGATTCTGTTGTTTAGTTGTCCTTTCTGCATGCTTGTGGTAGATTTCTCTTAAAAGGGTTTGTGTTGCGCTTGTGGATGTGGATTCCCAAACTAGTTCGTACTTCCTTTGTGTTTTCCAACGTCGTTGGCTATATTCATAATCTTATCCTTGTGAACGGTATATTTTTGGAAGCGATCTTTCGGTCAGAAGGTTAGAGCCCTGTCTGTGCCGATTGAATCTTTGTGTTCCTCGTTGGAGGATGTTGTTGTTCCCAGTTGTTTTTGGTGATGAGAACACGTGCACCTAGCAGTGGCTTTTGCGTTGCCGATGATGGCAATCGACTTTTGAGAGGGTCGTTATTGGGAACGACATAACACCAAACTTCAGAGTGTTGTTGCTCTTGAGAGAGCATTGTGGGTATTCTTGTTTCCCAGCCATAGTCTGAGGGACTCGTGGTATCTTGAGTTGGCTCACGTGATGATTCCTGGTAGTGCCAACGACGCCTTCGGAGTGGTGATTCTCCGATGATGCCATTAGGGTGGTGATTCCCTAATGATGCTACTGAAGTGGTGACTCTTCAGTATTGCCGTTAGAGTAGTGACTCTCTAACGATGTCGTCGGGGTGACGATTCTCTGATGATGCCATTAGGGTGGTGATTCCCTAGTGATGCTACTGAGGTGGTGATTCCTCAGTATTGCCGTTAGAGTGGTGACTCTCTAACGATGCCATTAGGGTGGTGATTCCCTAATAATGCTACTGAAGTGGTGACTCTTCAGTATTACCGTTAGAGTAGTGACTCTCTAACGATGCCGTCAGGGTAGTGATTATCTGACGATGCCATTAGGGTGGTGACTCTCTAGTGATGCTACTGAGGTGGTGATTCCTCAGTATTGCCGTTAAAGTGTTGACTCTCTAACGATGCCATTAGGGTGGTGATTGCCTAGTGATGCTACTGAAGTGGTGATTCTTCAGTAATGCCGCTAGAGTGGTGATTCTCTAGCGATGCCGTCAAGGTGGTGACTCTTTGACGATGCCATTGAGGTGGTGATTCCCTCATGATGCTACTGGGGTGGTGACTCTCCAGTAATGCCGCTAGAGTGGTGATTCTCTAGCGATGCCATTAGAGTGGTGATTCTCTGATGAAGGTTGTTGAAGTGATGATTCTTCAACAATGTCATTTGAATGATGATTCACTTGTGATGATGTCGGAGTAGTGATCTTCCGGGCAACGTGTTAGAGTGGTGATTCTCTAATGTTGGTCATCAAGAATAGTGATTTTCTGATGACAGCGGCCCTATGTGGCATCACTTGAGATATTGCGCAATTAGATTTGTGTTGTGACATTGTTTGAATTATGCATCGTGTACTCAAAAACTTTTGAATGATTGTTGTGGTTATTACTTAGCAAAACCTATCGCTTAATAACTATTATATTTGTTTGTCCTGATAGATGGCCTGGGAAGCCCAATGCAACGATATTATGGGAACTGTGAACAACCTTGCAGAGGTTGTACAACAGCAGGTGGTTGCGATGCAACAGATGGGTGCGAACCTTCAGCGGGTCGCCCATGATAGGCAGAACGTAGGTACGGTCACCTACAAGCGCTTTATGGAATTAGATCCTCCTGCTTTCCTGGGTAAGACAGACCCTGAAGCTGCTGAGTCATGGTTACGAGAGATAGAACGTATTTTTCGCGTTCTGGATGTCCCTGAGGAGCGGAAAGTGAACTTTGGCACCTATCGTTTGAAAGACCATGCTGAGAAGTGGTGGGACACGATCTCTACGGTTAAATTTCAAAATGGGAATGTTACGTGGGATGAATTTGTAGAGGTTTTTAACTCTGCATATTTTCCTAAGCATGAACGAAGCAAGAAGATGCAAGAGTTTTTGGATCTGCAACAGGGGACGATGACCCTATCTGATTATATCACCAAGTTTCGCAGTTTGGAACGATATTGTCCGAATGTGTACGTCCTGGAAAAGGATCGAGCAATGAAGTTTGCTCGTGGATTGAAGCCAACTCTGAGAACCAACGTGTTCACTAACGCACCAAAGTCACTTGACGAGGCCATCGAGGTAGCAACACTATTGGAAGAAGCCCAGATTGAGGAGCAGAAAAACCAGTGGAGTGGAGCCGGATCACAGACAAAGATTTTCGCGTGTACCAGTGAGAAGGATCCCAGAGGAGATGAGTCCACACAGCCTACAAGGAAGCAAAAGCGTCAGGAAGACTACCAGAACCGCCAGCAACGAAGTCGATCTCGACGACAAAGTGTGCAATGAAAGTGTCGGCGATGCAACAGAGATCACGCTTTTGGAGTTTGCCCTCTCTACGACGGCAAGTGTTTCAAGTGTGAACAACCAGGACATATTGCTAAGTTTTGTCCAAAGAGGTCTATTGGAGACCTTGCTCATGCTGATTAAGCTCTATCGACAGAAGATGACGTGATGACGAACGAGGAAGCTGTCAGGATCGTTGATCATCGAGATCAAAGTTTTGCGTATCGAAACCATTCCGTTGGTAAAGGTACGGTGGCAACACCATGGCATCGAAGAATGCTCATGGGAGCCTGAAGCGTGTATAAGGAAAGACTGTCCCGACTTTTGTGTTTATGATTTCGTGGACGAAATCCTCTTTAAGGAGGGTAGGATGTAAGAACCATGATAATTCTGATATATATATTGAATTAAAATATGATTCAGTAATAGTAGTCTCTTGCTTTGACGCGAGAATTTTCTCGTAATTGTGCCAAAGTAGCGATACAAAGTCTTCATCGCATAAAAATTTGAATTTCTAAGCGACGAAGGACAACCCTAGCAATCTAAGGTCCCATATTCTTAGATTCGATTTATAACATATCGAAGTATGTTCACTCCGAATTTGGAAACTAAACGAGAAAAAAAAATATCTCGTTATTTTATGTATTTTGGTGAATGGGGTATATCGGTAAATACGAGTCGGATCGAGGCCCGAATTCGTCGAAACTGGAGATCTAAATACGTAATATTGAAATCTAGGTCTTAAAATTATGAAATATAATTTAGAAATAAAGCATTTAAATTATTTAAATCTAACTTTTAAATAAGAAAGCAATTAGGGGTTTTGAATAACTAAATAGCAATTTTATAAAACCTAATTCAGCTTTTTCAAAAAGTTTAAAGGAAGAAGCTTGTTTGGAGAATATTTAAGAAGTGGTTAGCATGGGCCCATGTCAGCCCATGCTACCTTGAAAAAAAAAAAAAATTTAAAACAAGAAAAAAAAATGCATTTAATAAAGGATTTTTGAAAAGTTTGAAAAGAGACAAACTCAAGGTTTGTTTTTAGAAATTTGAAAAGGTGGGTGGCATGAAGCCACGTGAGCATGGGCACAGCCCATGCTACTTCCTAAAAAAAAAGAGAAGTTTGAAAAAGTAGCTTTGAAAAGTCAATGGTCAAGGGAGTGGGTGGGGGTAGGTAGTCCTTGATGGGAGTGGGTAAAGGAGTAGGTAGAGAGTGGTTAGAGGGGAGGAGCCTTGTAGTCAAAACCTAGAGAGAGCTAGGGAGGGCTGGGGAGATGGAGAACCCTCCATCTCCTCTCCATTGTTCCCCACCCTTCATCTCCAACCACTCCAATTCCTCTCTATAAATCTTGAAGAAAGAGAGGAGAGAGAAAGAGTTGGCTCTTTCTCCTCCCCTCTCTCTCCTTCTTCTCTCTTCTCCCCCATCTTCTCTTTTGTTTTTTTTGTGCTGTGTGTGTGAGGGTGGCACAGCCTCCAGCTGAAGGATTCCATCCCCTTTTTGCAAGGTGAGTTATCTTCCTACGTTTGAATTTTTTTTTGGATTAGCATATGCATGTTTTTGGTTTTGCCTTCTTGCTAAAAACCAAGTTGCATACATGATGAGGAATGAATTTTTGTGGTGGATTTAGATCCACAAAGGTTTCATTTAAGTTGTTTAAGTTGTTGTTTCCAACTAGAAAATGTTTCTCATATATGTATTTTCCCTTGATTGCTTCTCGTTTTTCCCGAGTTGTCAGGGAACCCTCTGATAAAACAAGCGTATCTCCCTGGATACGTGTCGGATCGGAGTGTTCTTGGACATTCTGGAAAGGGTAGACAGATTTCTACAACTTCTCAGTTAAGAACTTTGTCTGTTTTGGCTTTAGAGACGTCAAAAATCCACGTTACGGGATGACAATGTTTCCCATCAGCAACTCAGAAATGTCCTGGGTGACGCTTGGTCTTTCTGCGGTAACTCCTGGACTGCTTATCAGAGTGCGTACTTCTTAGACATTATGAAAATCCCTAACCGAGCTCTACAACATTGTTGTTAATCGTTTTGTCTGTTTCGGCCTGTAGAGTTGTTGTTTTTCATCATTGTCGGCGGATGACTTGTTTCGTCAGCGGTCTGAAAATGATCCAGACAATGTCCGGCATTTCCGTTGTAACTCCTGGCCCATTTGACGAAACTCAGACTTTTTGACGTCTGTGGAAAGGTAACGAGTAGCTCCACAACTTTCATGTTCGGCATTTTTGCCGAAATCTGCCAGAAAATGGCAGCCTTTCGACTGCAGTTTAGAAAAAAAAAATATATAAATATATGTATATAGTGTTCAACGTTTTTAGTCCCTAACGTCCTGTCCATTCCTTGTGGGGTGGTGCTACCTGTCCGGTCTGTACCATTGTGGGACAGACCCAACTAGGTGCACACTGGTCCGAGCATGAGCTCGACCAAGTGCACCTAGCTGGACCTTTGGCGCAGCCTTTGGCCGCCGGGCGCTAGGCACCCCACCTCTCTTGGGCGCACCTAGGTGCGAGTATGGGCTGCGGTCTGCAGCTTTGGTTCGGACCCTTCCCTGGGTCCGACCAGGGGTACAGGAGTAGTACACACCTCCGTGTGCTACTTTGTCTCTTTTGAACTAGCTGGGTCTGGACCCACAGGGTCTCGACCGTGCTGGTTGGCTTGACCCCCGGATGGAGGTCGTTGGGCAAGCGTGCGCCCCTTGGGTGCGGGCTGGGCCTACTACCCCTGGTCCGAACCCCTTGGGTTCAGACCAGGGGCTTTTCTTGCGGCCCATCTGGGTCTGGTCACCCCTGGACCAGACCCTGCTGGTGTGGGTTTTAGCCCTTGCCCACTTGGGCATTTGACCCAGCCGAGCCCCACTATGGGAGCTCGTCTAGGCACAGCCGGGTGCGGCTGCACCCGGGTGAGCTAGGCTTTAGCCCTTGGCCAGTGCTGAATCAAGGCAGCAGTTGGTCTGCAGTTAAAGTACAGACCTAGTTTGACTTGGGCCTAGTGGCCCAGTCATGCAGCAGGCCCGACTTGGGCCTCGATCTTTGCCTTGGTGCCAAGTTGGCACCGGGTGCTAAGGCACCCGGCTACTCTGCCGCCCCTTTAGCAACCCGTGGGGCTGGGTTGGCAGCCCATGGTCTGAGCCATTCTCGGGCTCAAACCTATGTCTTTTTTACCACAAGTGGTCTGATTCAAAGGACCAAACCTTACGGCTTTGCCTTTGGGTCGGTTGGGACACCACCAACCGGTTCCCCGTGGTGGCACCAGTTCAGTCCGAACCACCTTGGATTCAGACCAAGGTGGGTTTATGGGCCTTGCCGGGTCTGATCCCACTGGGACCAGACCTAGCTGAGCGTCTCTTGGGAGCTCAGCAGACTAGTTACAACTTCCCCTTCATCGTAGCGAATCTGCAAGGCGAGAAAGTAGCTATAAAGTGAGAAAATTAGCTAGTGAGCAACGAGATAGTTGCGATCTTGGGCATCGGATGCCCGTGCCTCATTGTCCTATCGTGGCAGTGATGTGTTGAGCTTGTGACGTGTGTCATGCTACACACTTGCGTGTACTTTCCCACCTGCGTTGGACGCCTCAGGCAGATAGCATCATTCGTGCCCCTTTTTGGTGCGGGCAGAGTGCGGCCATGCACTTGGATATGCTAATGTAATTTCCATACGAGTGGGATTAAGTTAGGTCTCATTCTCAACACACTTGATTGACGATTTTGTGAAGGTCCTCCACAGAAGGTTTTGCTACGCGAGATTTGCCGCGATACGATGATTGAGATACACGTATTTGGGAAAATATTTATTCCAGTCTTTGGACACTCGTCGCATATACAATGGCTATCGTATATGCATTTTGAGCCTTGTGCCACTCAAAAATAGCGAGTTGTGTCATTTTAAAAAAATATATATATTTGTTTGTATCGTTGCCCCGGCTCGATACCTGTGCTATTGATTTTGACTTTACGACCTTTCTTGTTTCGCACGTGCACGTTGGCACATCTTGATCGTAGGTCACCGAGTGTGGGTAGTCGAGTGTTACTTGTTGATTCATGTTCATATGTGATGACTATTTTACGCACGAGAGGCGTGCTTCACACTCGACGCGACATATGCTTGAAAGCTAGAACACCATCTGGGTATTTGCACAGTTTGACCTGTTTAGGTATGGGACTCAGTTGGAGTCTTCGGGCAATGGCTCACGATCGTGAGAGAGCTCACGTATTGTGATACCCTAGAAATGGAAATGGTAGTGATGTGAGATCACTTTCACCGGCAGCGTGCTCTTCATGGGTCGGGTGAGGCCGAGCACGTGGGTGACATGGCTAAGACCTCGCTGCGTGCCCCGTGGGGACCACGAGGCATTTGTGAAGTTTTAAATTTGTGAAAAAGGCATGGGTTGGATATGCGTGCATTATCATAGTGCGAATATCACAATACAATCACTTGTTTACTGCCTTGTTAAATGCCACTTAGCCCTTGTACGTGTTCGCACGTGAGTAGAATGGAGATACGTAAATATGAACATTTACATTTGATGGTTGAGTCGTTATACTTTGCTTTTGCACCTATTGACATGTACGTCATGTGGATCGTATGCGACATCGGTACACATATATATATATATATATATATGCGGTAGTTCAGCTCTTGGCATTAAGCTAATGCTTGTTGCATCCCCTGATTATTAAGGTATGATCATCGCCTTCGCCGGCAAGGCTCTTCACTATGCTGGTTGTACTGGAGCACGTAAATGTTCGAGTGTGACCTCGACATTTCTGCTCGTTTTGCCCTGCGGGGAACACAAGGCCAGATGAGCCTAAGTACCTCGGAATGAGGAATTGTGACTAGATACACCTAATTGTGGATTGGGATACGCGATGATTTAATTGCTTTACTGCTTAAATGTCTGATTAGTTTCGTGTGCATTTTCATTGGGCACACGATTTACCCTTGGAATTTGCTCCATCTCGAACGGGAAAGAGGGGACTTGAAGTATATTGTAGAACTATATACTTATCTTTGAAGACTGTTATGGATGTTATGAACTCCGTGGCGAGTTTGTGTGGGCTGTAGATCCATCTCGTGAGTTGAGCTCACCTGTGCTAAGGACGAGTGGTTACACGTATTTTTCCTTGTAGTATATCCTGTGTGTTTTGGATATATATAATTGATGAACATTCATCGTCACCCTGGAATGTGAATGCTAACCATTTGATCACGATAGTGCTGCTCATCCTTGATCGTGATGCTAGAGTTGTAGCTTCTTTGCTTACTCGCTTAGATGACTGCCGTCACTGTCTAAGTTGTTAGTGTTCGACACCGTCGCTTATCACTTGGAAGTACTCGTTACTTTGCTTACTTACTCAGATGTTTGAGGTTACTATCTAAACGTGTTAAGGCTTGATATTATCGCTTATCACTTAGTATTATTTTTACTTCACTGCTTGTGTTGGTACTGTCCTTGCGCTTGTCTCGTGCTTGGTTCCTTAGTCGTTTCGTTGTTCAGTAGATGCTGGGCTTGTTTTCTTTGCTCAGTTCGTAGTAGTTGTTGTACTTGCTACTTTCACTGTTGCTTGGACTTGTAACACGTACACTTGCTTACTTGACACGCGCACTTGTACTTTGGTTTAAATGTTTCTAACTGTTCCATCATGTTAGAAATAGCCTGTTACTTGCAGTTTTCAAGCATGACATATCTGTATCCTATTTCATGCTTTATACCTTATGCTTTTCCTTAGAAATGATAAATGTATGGATCGTTTATCTCACCAGCTCGCAAGAGTACTGACCCCATTTTATGGGGATACAGGTGTTTGGCTTCTAGTGGTGCGATGGAGCTCGATGTGCGGCGGAGGACTGAACCCACACTCTAGAACTCGAAGATCTTGGCAGTGGTCGTTGGAAAAGGGAAATGATGTATATTGCTCACGTATCAATTTGTAATAAATAAAATGTTTCTTATTGTTGTTTCTTCCTGTGACTCGCTCAAAAATTCCCACTGTTTTCCCCTGCTAGTTTTCCTTTATGCGCAATGTTTTCAAAAAAAAAATTTACTCTGAAAATTTAAGGATTTTCCAACTTGGGATTTTGGGGCGTCACACATATCCAGTCATGCCATTTGTGCGTTACTGTCTCCAGACATAATCAGTGAGCTCATTCATAGAGCTCGCTAGGGATTTACATCCTTTTCATGGATCTGTCTGTTGAACCCACTCACTGGACTCACCCAATATATACACTCTCTGTAAGTATACCCATTGAATTCATCACATTAGTTTCAATTCTAACAGTGGTACAATCCCTTACATCTGAACTTCTTTCTTGCTCACTATTTGAAAATCACTTACAGAAGGATGCCATAACACAACAACCAATTGGCTCTCCAATTCAAATCACCAGGTCTGGTGTACCTTCTCTGCAGTAGAAGGCTATGAGGGTCCTTGGAAATATCATTTCAATTAGGCCAAATATCATTGCAGCTGCAGAGACGTATGCTTCAACAACAACACAATGCAGTATACCACGCGAGCTTCCAAAGATACCTTCATTCCATAAATTTGCCAGACGTGAGCAATATGCACAAAGAGATGAATTAGAGTCTAATAGGAAGTGGTGGCCTGGAAGTGATCTAGAAAAACAAGATTTTACAGCAGAAATTGATTCTAGAAATTACAGGGTTAGGAATTGGTATGTTGACTTTTCTGCAACTTGTGGTAATCTTGAGGGGTCAAGAATATCTGGTGAAAATTCCCAGCTAGATTTTTCAAGTGATATCCGATTGAATTTCCATGAGCATTCTGGGGAAAGGGGAGCAGTGCGAAACAGATTCTTTCTTGGTTTATGCTTTATGAGAATCTGTTTTGTCTCGCTTTTTTTTTTCATTTAATTTCGAAATATTATCTTGAAGTGCCAGCTGTTACATTAGTGAGAATGATTCATTCTGGTATATAAAATCATTGTTGTGGATACATTGAATGTTTCTGCTAAATGTTGGGAAACGACAGTGCAGTTAGCATTGAAGTAATGGCATAACAGGAGACCACCGATGCTCTCTCTTCTGAGTGCATCTCAGATCCCATCTATATTGTATATCCCACAGTGTGCACACCACCCACTGTGTGGATAGATCACCATTTCTAGCACACACCAAGACACCTCCCAGCACCTTTTTACGGCAGCGATTTTGCATTCACTGCTTATCCTGAACCTGTGAAGGCATTGTACAGTAGTTTGTATCACACCTTTCCTTATACCTTCACCTTCCTTTACTATTCATTGTTCTACTTCCTACTATCCATACTTTCATCATATACAGCATAGAGTATATCTTTGCTGTCATCATTTTTTTTTCTTTTTCTATTCATCATTGTCATAGAGACAACGCACTTGGCGCAACTTACTTGCATCAATTCCTTGCTGTTGTCATTTGTTATGGCATCATACCACACACTGCCATTCCAACTGGCACCATCCTCTTACACTTTAATGTCTAAATTTCTCTCCATTTATGAACATTGCTGCCCCCACATCCTATTACCTGCAGTAAGTATCTCAAACAACACCCTGCTGTTGTCATCCAACAACATCCCCTGTACAATGCTTTTGTGTCCCCACTTAGGTATAACTCACTGCTAGTATTGCTGCACCTGTATAGTTCCTTCCCATTCACCATTCCACCTATATACATATATATATATAGATAGATAGATAGATATGTATATATATATATATATATATATTCATATATGTATACATATATGTATATAGATATACATATAAATGTATATATATGCATATATACATGTACATAGGTATATATCACTTTCATCTTTTCGACACTTTAGATCTTAAATATCTTGGCATGTGAGCATTTTTATCATTGACACCCATATATGTGCAATTTTCCTCTATTTTCATACTAATGAAGTGTTTTGCAGGAAATATGTGGAAAATGTCATTACTTGGGATTTGTATTTTCAATTATAAGCGTTGTAATAAATTAGATCTTAATGAGAATTTACATTTTCTGTTCTAGATTAGAATGAATGAGCATATAAATATCATTTGTTGCATCATTTTCCTTCATTTCAAAGTTTCACAAATGGGAACACGAATGGCACGTGCACCATTTCGTAAGAGGTAATTAATCCTAAATCGATGATTTACATCAATGACCATAGTCAGGATGTAAACAAAACTTAGGATTTTTATCTTTTATAAAATAACACTAGATCCACACTAAAATAATACTGGATCCTTTTCAAAATTCATCATATTTTCTTTAAATATTTTCCTCTTTTATCAGAGTTTAGTCTAAAATTGATTCAATACATATATCAATGGCCATAGTCAGGATATATTGAGAATTAATTTCATTTTAAACTCTATAAAAGCACCAAAATGTATTTTATTCTTCATTTGAATTTAGATATGATTATTATATAATACATTCAATGACCATAGTCAGGAGTGTATTATATCATTAATCTTATTTACATTCATTTAAAGAATGAAATATGACTTTCAAATACAATTTCAAAAATTATTTAAATTCATTCATCATTTAGGATAGAATTGCATCATATTTTTAAAATTCCCTTTTCAAAATTCCAAGTGATTCTTTTTCTTTATTTCTCAGATCAAATCTTATTTATGGATTCAAATTCAATTCTATCTCATTTTCAAGATTCAAACTCGATTTCAAAGTCCAATTTGACTTTGAAATTTCAAAATCTTTTTTGTATTCAAAATTCAAATTTCCAATTCAATTCAAAATTCAATTTCAAAGTTCAATGTAACTTTGAAGTTTCTGATTCATTTTCAAAATCAAAATCAAGTTTATCTTCTCATCTTCAAAATTCAAAATCAAAGTTTGAGATTGATTCTGAATCTCAAAGCTTGACCCTTCCTAAGTTTTAAATTCAATCTGAGTTTCCAAAAACCCAGATCCATCTTCAAAAGTCCCATATGGACTTTCAAAATCCAAATCCAAAGTTAAAACCAACTTCACCTTGGATCTCAGACCTTCAAGATCCAAAAAACCATTTTAGGATCCAAAATTCAATTCTATCTCAGAATCTCAGACTTCAGATCCAAATTCCATTTAGGATCCAGAATCCAATTCCATCTTGGATCTTAGACTTCATATTCAATCCCCATTTAGGATCTTAAATCCAAAATCCAACCTCACCTTGGATCTCAGACTTCAAATCCAAAATCCATTTTAGGATCCAGAATCAAACTTCACCTTGGATCTCAGACTTCAAATCCAAAATTCATTTTAGGATCCAGAATCCACTTCTATCTTGGATCTCAGACTTCAGATCCAAATTCCATCATTGGATCTCAGATTTCAGATCCAATTCCCATTTGGGATTCTAAATCCAGCATTCAATCTCATCTTGGATCTCGATTCCATTTAGGATTCAAACTTGGGATTCAAATTCCATCTTGAATTCCAAATTTTTGAATCAAATTTTATTCCAACTCTCAAATCCAATCCCATTTCATTCCAGGTTTCAAAATCCCAGTTTATCTTGATCTCCAAAATTTCAAAAACCAATTCTGTTTCTCAAATCCTATTTGGACTTCTTAAATCTCATTCTGATTTTAAACTTCAAAAGTTAGGATTCAATTTTAAACATATATTCTGGTCCAAAACTCTAATTCAGAGTCCATTTTATGACTTTGAAAATTCCATTCTCCTCCTTTTATTTCAACTTCAAAAACATTCCTTTCAAAGTCCAGATTTTTTTTTTTTCAAACTCTGATTATTCCAAAACTCGGAACCTTAAAATCTTAAAGTTCTAAGTTAGAAACCATTTCTTCACTCTATTCATCAGAAACACTTGGAGATTTCCAAAATCATTTTTAAAAAAGCATACATCCTTGCATCTGCACAAGCATGATTCTTTGTGCATCTAGACTTAGAATAAATTCTTAGATAATCTTTTTAGCAAAGCAAAAGGCATGAATTCGACCCTTTGTTCGATTACCTTTGGTAAAGGCGCCAGGAACGGTCGAACCTCATACCGATGAGCGAATCATGTCTCCTAGTTTTCCCGCAAATATTTCAAAAAAAAAATGGAGGCGAGTTATTTTCTTAAATATCTTCAAAATTAAGGTCAAGTGAGACCCCGCAAAAGAGTTCCTCTCTCTTCTTCCTTTTCTCATTTCTCTTCTCTCTTTCTTTCTATCTTTTATTTTCTCCCTTCAAAAAGGAGGAAATAGAGGTTGGAAAGGAAAAGAAAAGGAAGAGAGAGAAATACCAAGATAGGAAAATTTTTGCGATGATCACACCTCCTTGTCGGTTGGTTTTGGCTGTAGCGCCTAGCACTGCTTCTTGGCTAGTGCGAGCTGCACCATGGTTGGTTTGGACGCCTTTGTCCAGACCAGTGACCATTGTTCTTCCCCTCCCGAGTTTGAACTCGGGCCTGCGGCAGGCCCGAATCCTAGTCGCTGCACTTGAACCGATTTCGGTTTAGGTGTCATCCTTGTTCGGCATGGTGCAAGTCTGGACCAGACTTGTCAAGGGCTCCCTGTCCCTTTGACGCACGCACAAGTTTGTTCCAGACTTGTGTTTGGCCCTTTACACCTGAACCCAGCTTGGTTCAGGGTGTTTCTCGTGGACCCTTGAGCTGGGACAAGTCTGGACCAAATTCCAGACTTGCTGCCATTTGTTTCCGGACCCCATGGTTCAGCTGTCCGGGGCTGGACACTTGTCCATACCGATGGCGGCGTGCCCGCAGGTCAGCAGCACCCAGTGACGATGCTTGCGGTTACTACAATTTCGTGGTTGTGTTAGCCGGTTCGAGTAAGTCTGGACCGAATGTCCAGACTTGCCACCGAGCCTTTCCGGACCCCATGGTCCAGATGTGTGGGTTTGGACTGTTGTCCAGACCTGCGGGCCACTTGGACTCGCGTGGTAGTGGCACCTATACAGTGTTTCGGGTAGCTTCTATTTCCATGTTGTGCGGCTGCAGTCTGATGACAACAGCATGTGTGTTTTGATGATGCATAAATATCACGTTTTATTAATACATTTTCACTGCATAAATGCATCATCTATAGGTTTAAAGCATATACTTAGGTGCATAATGATGTTAGGGAGCTCTGGTTCGAATTTCATCAAAATCGGAGTTAATTTGAAGGAATTATGGCATTTACAGTGTAACGGGTCAAATATCGGATCCGATTTGAGAGATTTGGATCCAGACGCCCATTTGGACTTTGGATCTGGACCAAATTACATGGATTTAACCCAGATCCAGCCCACTTAAGTTTTGTAAAAGCATTTTCTAAAAACCCCCTGCAGAAAGAGGCGCCCAGCAAATATTTTTATTTTAAACCTGTTTTTGAAAATAAACCCAAAGTAGCCAAAACGTCAAAAGGGAGAGGGGGCGCCCATTCCAGCTTGTCTTTGCCTTGGTTTTCGTGCCCTAGGGGCACGATTCTAACTCCAGCCCCCTTCTCATCCTCCATCTTCACGCCATCTCCATTAGAGCATGAAAATAAGCTTGAGATCCAAGCTTTTTCTTGCCTTCTTTCACAACCTCTCCATTTCTTTAATCTCCATTGTTGTTGTGTTTTGCAGGTGCAGCAGAGGTGGGAAACACTTTTCTTGGGTGGAAGTGCGAAACACTCCAACGAGAAGGGCCGGCTCTACCTCCATCCGGTCTTCTACGCCCCCCGATCGAGAATCGGTTCACACTTCATCTTCGGTGGATTTCCAACGTGTTGTAGCTGTAGGACATGGTACCATGGTGTATTTCCAGCATCAACGAGGTCCCGAACGGTGCAAAGCCAAGCAAAGTCCGCTCTTCTTCATCCCCCCACTCTTCGGATCGCCCAAAAGGTAGGTCTTCTCACCCATTGCTTCTAGTTAAAACCTATCATGTGCGTGTGTAATATGTGGGTGTTTTTCTGTATTTTTGTCAGCTTTAGTATAGCTTTTGTTCGTGCAAAAGCCAGCACGTAGTGTGTTTAGGTTTTATGTTGGTGAAAATCATCTTTTTCATCCAACGTTTGGAGTTTTTAGCTCTTTTTGGGTGCGTGCGTGTGTTTGAAATGAGAGTTCTATATGTCTGCATTTTTTCAGTTGTTCTAAGTCCATTAGTTCTTATTTTGTTCGAGTTTAGTACCTTAGGAAAAGTGACTATGTGATTTTCTATTTTGTGCGTTTTTAGATTTTGCTAAAATTATCTAGTCGAGTGTAGTTTTTCCGGTTTTTAGGTAGGACATCCAACAGTTTGTAATTTGTTTTTGTGTGCTATTTTAATGTTAGTTTGTCAATTATTGTTTAGGTTTTTCATAGATTTTAATTCGTGTATTGTGTTTAGTATGAAATTCTGTTTTGTTCTTAGTCTAGCCGATTGTAGGAATATGTTAGAATTTGTTTTCTGTTATGATTTGATTTCCAGCATGTTAGTTGTTTAGTTTGTGTGTTTTTAGCTTCATGTAGATTGTCCTAATTATGTGTTAGTTTAGTTTAAATTAGATTTATATTTGGTGTTATGTTAATAGTTAAATTAGCTATTTCGTTTTTCATATAGGTGTAGTCGTCTTCTCCAAATGTAGGTCGGCCATTAGAGGTCCAGCAAGGTTGCATGTTTCAGTTATTAGGTCATTAGGTTTTAGGAAATTAGAATTAAAATGTCTAGGTGCAATGTATTTTGTTTTAGGTAATTTAGCATTAATTGAGTAAGTTCGAATTGTGTGTAGGAATTAACTTAGATAGAATTGCTAATATCGGTTTTAATGTAGTATTAACTTAGTGATTTTTAATTTTTGTGTAGTAGTTAATATGGATAAGTTTGATTTTTGGTAGCTTTCCCTTTATGCCCTTTGTTTGAGTTGTATATATATTAATTTAGTTAGGTTAGTTTTATTTTAAGTCTAGGATGTAAATTCATGTAGATTTTAGTCAAAGGGCAGTAGCGTCTTTATGGTTGAGCATACGAATTTGGTAGAAGACTAATCCCTCTAAAATCGTGAATTGCAATTAAGAGGAAAGCCCTAATTCCCAACCAAGTCATAAATGCCTTCTCATTTTCAAAGTTGGAAACCCTTTGGAATTCAAAAGGGTCTTTTAATGAGGGTTACACGACTTTTGGAAACCCTTTGGAATTCCAAAGGTCCTTCCAAAAGCATACACGAATTTTGGGAAGTTTTGAACTTATAAATACTCATTTAAAGTCAACCCCAAAATCATGTGGGATGCTTTGGGAATGTTTTCAAAAAGAGGATTTAATGCTTAATTCTCAAAAGAGTTCCAAAATAGTTTACTCGATTTTGGCAAGAAGTTAAATGTTATCTCTTCTTTCAAGAGTTAGCCAAAATCGTGTAGTGTGATTTTAGAAGGTTTTCAAAAGGGATTCAATAGTTTTTTAATGCCTATTTGGAAAAACATGTGGATTTAAATAGCTGGACGGTTTTTGAAGATGAGTCTTTCCCTAAGAGCAATTAAGGCAATAATGAGAGAAGTTGGCCCCTACCAAAATCGTGTGTCTCAAATTCATTAGCCCTCTTTACTATTTTTGTTATTTGAATTAGCATTAATTAGGTGTTAATTAAATTAGTAATGTAGCATTAAAGTAGATTTTCTAAATTCGTGTATACTTATTTAGGTAGTTTTTAGTTTTAGGTTACATTTAAGTTAGGATTTAAATTAGATTTACATTAGTGTTTTAGGAAATAACATTTAGTTATTAGTGTAATTAATGATTTTAGGGTGGCGTGTAATGTAAAGCCCCATCTCTTAAAACCGCCCCCTACTAACCCTAGTTAGTGTATAACCTATGTAGTTAATTTAATTTATTAATTGTTAATTGTAGGTAATTAGTTATCCTAACTAACCATAGTTAATTACTAACCCTACCCTTAGTTAAAACCCAAATGCCTTAGTCAACCTAACCCTAGTTAGAACAAACCTTAGTTAGTTAGTAGTTCTAATTAGTTAACCCTAGTAGTTAGTCAAACCTAATTAACCCAAACCGACCTACTTATTAGACCCTAGTTAACCCTTACCTAAACCTAGTTAGCCATATAACCTTACCCCTAGTTAAACCTAGTTAGTTCTAACCGACCTTCATTAACCGAACCCTAGTTACACCCTCTTAACCATAACCACCCTTATCTAACCATAGTCAACTTTAGTAGACCGAAATTAGTTAGCCTACCCTTAGTCAACTAACCCTTGTTAGTTAGATTAACCCTAGGTATTTAGTTAACTTAATTAACCCAAACCGACCTTAGCTAGTTGACCTACTTACCCCAGTCGCCCCCTAGTCAAATCCATAACCTTAACCGACCCCTACCTTATCCCATCCGACCCTTGTCCACCATAGTTAAACCCTAGCTAACATAAACCGTAGTTAATTACTAATCCTAGCCTTAGTTAAACCCCTAATCCTATTTAGAATCTAACCCTAGTTAGTTTAACCGTAGATTAGTAATTGCTTTATTAGGTTAGAATTAACATTAGATTAATTAGTTCATTAGGTAATCATGTTAGCTAGAGTATGTTAGATTTAGTTAGATTTGTTATTTAGGTTAGATAGTTAATTAAGTTAGTTAGTAAGTTAGTAGTTGTTTTAGTAGGTATAATTAATATTAGAATAGATAGTTAAGTTAGTTAGTGATATTAGATATTATGCATTAGGTTTAATTAGAGTTTAGATTAATTTAGATATCTTATTTAGAGTGCTAGTGAGTTTAGGTTAGGTTAGTTCTTAAATTTTATAATGTAATGTAATTGTTATTGTTTTCTGTATTCTAACAGTAGATTAGGTTCAGTTAGGACTGCTTTTGTATGTAGTTCAATGTCCAAATGTCAAATGTGGATTAAAAGGGATGAATAGTGCACTGAACCAAAACCCTAATTTTTACCCGATCGTGCACTAGCTAGTTCATGTGGATTTTTCGTGAGTTTTCTGAATATTATTTTTCTATTCTCCACATTCGTGTGTTAACTGTCTGCCGACAAAATTTCAGCTCGATCCGAGTTTATTTGGTCTAGTTTTTAAGCGTATTATGAAAACAGCTTTTTCTGATTTTGAAATTTCGGGTCCAGCGATTTCCCAAATTATCCTGATTTTGAAACGCTTCGTTCTGGAGATCCAGAACGTATTTTTCACTTATGTAAAATGTGTCAGTTCCTTGGATCTGTCTTTTATAGAATAGAAGTGATTTGACTAATTTTGGAATTCGTTTGACCACTCAAACAGTCGTTTTGCGAAAAGCTGTCATAATCCATTTTTGCCTTCTTTAGGGACAAAACAGTCTTTTAAGTAATTGTTTAATTTCGGGTAGTTTTACTGTTTTCTAGTTGTGTAATCAGTAAATTAATAGTATTTAGATTAATTATAGTTATTTAGCTTAGTTAGTTTACTCAGTTAGTATAATCTTAGTTTTAGATGTTTAAATTAACTTTAATTTAATTTAGAAATAGTTTAGAAATAATGTAGATGTAATCTAGATAAATTCTTGATTTAGTTACTGACTTTGTGTTTTTATTGTGTAGGTTTTTAAGTTAGAACAGGTTCACAGGTGTAATTCAATTATAATGTGCGACTGCACTTGATGTGAAAAGACAGAAATGCCTCTGGAGACCTGCAGAAGACTTAGCCTCCGATTTTATTTTATTTTCATAGTTTAGAATGTTATTTAATGTAACTTGTAAACATTGACATAGTTGTAAACTTTGTTTTTATTAATAAAGTGTTATTTTAGAATTAATTCAGAATGTTCTCGTTCCCTGTGGATTCGACCCGTACTCGCCACTTCGGTGGAAAGTCGGTTTTATATCTTTGGTTGACGATTTTCCCATGTTTTCATTGAAAAATAATGTTGAAAAAAATATTCACTCCAAAAGTGCAACCATGTTTGTTGCAATCGTAGCATGACCTTTATTGCAACCAGAGTAGGTTGTTGCTGCAGTAGTTTCGGGGCAGCAAAGGTTCAAACTCCCGCCCTTGTGTGTTCGCAGGCGTTACGCATAGTATGGCTATCTTGGTTTGGCAGCACATCGCAATGTGCACGGCATAGTTGCCGAATCAACCTTTCGCAAACAACAACACACCTTGTCGCCTCTAGGGCAGAAAATGCATATAGTTAAATAAGTTTTTTTACCTTGTGCAACGGCATGCTTATGCTTCATAATCAGCCCTTACGTAATTTTGGGGTTCACAAACTATAAAGCAATTAAAGATATGCATGCAAAGCTTGTATTCATAATGTAAGGGTAAGAACTATAAATTTTTGTAGTTCGACTCACCTACGTTGAGGTTATGGTCGCCTCGACATAAACATGATATAGTCGCAAATGAATGCCTTCAAGTAAAATAGGGGTTTTCATAACTACGAAACTTAAGGCACAGGTCATCAAATGAAATTAGACACATAATCGTGCACGTTGTGTTTGTTTATGCACTCCCATGACTTGCTCGCACTACTTGAACATATTAGTCACATTGGAAAATGAATGGTTTCCCCTAAGCACGAGGGAGCTCGAGGCACTTCGTATGATTTTGCAGTCTTTTTAGACTTGTGCAACTCCTTGGCGAGTTGTTGTGGGCGATGGCCCCACTTAGCGAGAGGAGCTCGCTTATAGTTGTAATATATGGTTTATGAACCTTGGCACAGCTTGTGAGTCACGCATTACGTGACAAATGTTTCTAACTGTCTCATCATAACGTACAATGTTTGGTATTGGCACTTAACTAGTTCTCTCACTTATGACACGATGCACATGCTTGTCCACTTGTACTTGTGCACAGTTCATGATGACACATCTACTTGCATATCATAGTCTGTTGTTAGTACTTTATGTTCTGTGATGCATGCCTTGTTACAATGTTATGTATCGTGTTAGAAATTTATGTTCCTTGATGCATACCTTGCTATTTGATATGAGTTGTGAACTGAATAGTCGTAGATAGTTGCTCATGCTTTGTCTACTTGCACTGATTTCTGTTAGTTGCAGTCTTTAGTAGATCCATGTATAGTTTTATACTTGTTCATGCTGTATTTGCTCAAGTAATATAAGATTAGCATGCTATGTATGTCTTGAATAGCTTGCTTTCGATTTCCACACTTGATATATCGTGGTTTGGTTTGTCTCACCAGCTCGAAAGAGTACTGACCCTGTTTTATGGGGATACAGGTTTACTTAGACGTGCGATGGAGCTCGGTGTGCTGCAGCGGACTCAGAACCCACACTTCTGAACCTCACTTGTTGGATCCTGTCAGGTTGGTTTTGTATAAGGGAATGATATGTAAATTGGTAAAATGATTAATAAAAGTTGTTCCACTTTACTGTTGTTTCACTCATGTAGTGGCTGCCCAATATTTTCCGCTTATTCTATCCCTTTTTGGTTTCTTCCACACTTGCGTACTTGTTTCAAAAAAAAAAAGGAAAGTTTACTCAAAATTCAAAAGGATTTATAAGTGGGAAATCTGGGGGCGCTACAGTTTGGTATCAGAGCAGGTTTTAAAAGAGTTAAGAAGTGTGGTTCAAGTCTCTGCATGCATCAGCCTTCGCACTGTAAGTATTTCTTGTTCAGTTTCTGATTGTTTAATGACTTGTTCTGCCTGATTTGATGACCTTGTGTGTTTTTCGGGTGTCGTTTGATGTGAGACCCTATTTCGTGCTTAAGCCTCGTATATTGGGCTTAAGGCATCGATTATCAGAACCTAAGGGTTTGTTCACGCTTGTGGATCTAGTTTCCCAAGCTGTTTCGAGTTGACTTCTGTGAGATTGGAGATCTTTCGACTAAGATCTCATAGGACTACTTGTGTAGTTCGCCCTTCTCGTTCCACATCATGTGGTGGAGACGATTGATTTATCGTAGCAATTATCGAGCTCTTAGCCTTATCGTGTTGTAGACGAGATGGCTTTGATAGAGATCGTCGTGTAAGGCTCAGAGTGGATGTTATCGCTCTCTTCCAACCTTGTTGGAATTGTTTGTAACCCTGTCATTGACAAAGGGTATCTCGTTTGATGTGATCCTTTTCTGGACAGAAGGCTGAAGCATTGTCTGTGCCAGTGAGCCTCTGCGTATCCCATTGGCGGATACTGCTGATTCCCCCCCAGTCGTTCTTGACGATGAGAAAGTATCTGTTGTTTCGCGCTTAGCATAGTGCTCTTCAGTTGCCTATGATGGCACTTTGACTCCTGAGAGGGTCGTGTTCTGGGGATTGTTAACACCGATCATTCGGGTGTTGTTGCTCGAGAGAGAGCGTTGTAGAAATTTTTGTTTCCCCCACCACTGTCTGAAAGATTGTGATGCGTTGGCTCAAGAGGTGATTCATGGTAGCGCCAACTATGTCGCTGGATGGAGTAGCTCTCCAGCGATGCTGTTAGCATGGTGATTCGCTGATGATGCCATTAGAGTGGTGATTCTCTAATGAAGGTCATTGGAGTGGTGATTCTCCAGTGATACCGTTGGAGTAGCGACACTTTAGCAATGTCGTTAGCATGGTGATTCGCTGACGATGCCATTAGAGTGGCGATTCTCTAATGAAGGTCATTGGAGTGATGATTCTCTAGTAATACCGTTGGAGCGGCGACACTTCAGCGATACCGTTAGCGTGGTGATTCGCTAACGATGCCATTAGAGTGGTGATTCTCTAATGAAGGTCATTAGAGTGGTGATTCTCCAGTGATACAGTTAGAGCGGCAACGCTTTAGCGATGCCGTTGGCGTGGCGATTCGCTAATGATGCCATTAGGATGGTGATTTCCTAATGATGCCATTAGGATGGTGATTTCCTAATGAGGTTGCTGAGATGGTGATTCCCTGGCAAGGCCGTCAGCATGGCAATGCACTGATGTTGCCGTTAGCATAGTGATCCGCTGGCGATGTCATTAGGATGGCGATTTGCTAATGATGCCATTAGGATGGTGATTTCCTAATGATGCCGCTAGGGTGGTGTTTTCCGTAACGGTGATGTGATTAACGAGGTTACGATGAAGATATCCTGTGACGATGCTAGATGAGTAACGATGACTCTCGTGTTTTGTTGTGTCATGTGATAATGACTCTCCTTGTTTCGTTAGAATGGTGTTTCTCTAACGTTTGTCATCTAGAATAGTGATTTTCTAGCGATAGCGACCTTGTTTGGTGTCACTGAAGATCGTTTGTAGAACGTGTTTTCGTTGTGTTGTGTTGCACGATTGAATTGTGATGTGATTCCTGTCTGAATTATGTGTGTTTTGTGCTCATGATTGTTGTTTGATTTCTGCGATTGTCGTTTCGCAAGTATGGTTTTTCAAACCTACCGATTGACTTGCTTCATCTTCTTGTCATGATAGATGACTTGGAAGACTAGATGCAACGATATTATGGAGGTTGTGCAGCAGCAGACGGCTGCGATGCAACAGATGGGTGTGAATCTTCAGCACGTAGCCCAAGATGTGCAGAACAGTAGTGCAGTTACGTATAAGCGATTCATGGAATTAGATCCTTCTGCTTTTATGGGTAAGACAGACCCTGAAGCTGCTGAGTCATGGTTACGTGAGATAGAACGTATTTTTCGTGTTCTGGATGTCCCAGAGGAGAAAAAAGTGAGTTTTGGTACTTATCGCTTGAAAGACCATGCTGAGAAGTGGTGGGACATTGTTTCTTTGGTCAGATTCAAGGACGCGACTGTTACGTGGGACGAATTCGTTGAAGTTTTAACTCTGCTTACTTTCTGAAGCACGAGCGCAGAAGAAGATGCAAGAATTTCTAGATCTTCAGCAAGGAACGATGACCTTGTCTAATTATATTACGAGATTTCGTTGTTTGGAACGATATTGTCCGGACGTTTACATTGTGGAGCATGATCGAGCACTGAAGTTTGCTTGTGGTTTGAGGCCTACTTTGAGAACTAAGGTGTTCACTAGCGGGCCTAAATCGCTCGAAGAAGCTATTGAGGTAGCTACTCTGCTGGATGAAGACCAAGCGGAGCATCAGGCTCAGATTTGTGCGATTACCAGCTTGAAGAAACCTAGAAGGGTAGAGTCTTCGCCACCTACTAGGGAGCGAAAGCGTCAGAAAGTGCAGCCAAATCGCCAGTGTAAGCGATCCCAGCGATCGAATGTCCTGCGAAAGCGACCTCAGAGACCAAAAGTTCAACGAAAGTGTCGACAATGTGACGTAGATCACGGTCTTGGAACTTGTCCTTGTTTCAATGGCAAGTGTTTCAAGTGTGGACAGCCAGGGCATGTCGCCAAGTTTTGTCTAAAGAAGTCTGCGAGAGACTTAGTTGTGGACGATTAGGCGTTGTCAGACGAGATCTGACCATTTTGTTGTTTTGTGATTTCGCGGACGAAATCCTTCTTATGGAGGGTAGAATGTAAGACCCGCGAATTTTCTTAGGAATTTACTGCTTACTTAAGGTTGAAATGTATGCTTTGGTGTGATTATGAGATATAGCACGTGATTTGATGTGAATTGACTGTGCTTTGTATTTTTGCCTTGTACGCGCGACCCAAAAAAAAATCGCATAAATACACTGTGTAAGTAAGAAGTGCCTAATTATTGACAAATTAGCTTCTGAAATTTTAAGGGTTAATTTATAATATATTTTTATAGCTTGTCCCCAAATTCGGGACTTATACGACGTAAAAACCTTGTCAGTGCATGTGAATTACGAGTTTTGCTCTACGATTGAACCTGAATCGTAATACGCTTAATTCTCGCAATCGAATGAGAATTTGCTTGAGAGGCTTCAACCATTTCATATTAATTGAGGTTATATACAGCACTAAATGATTTATCAGAATTTATTTAATATTTTAATGCATTAATTAAGCGTTGTTTTGAAACTTAAGGCATATCGGATTTTGGATTTGGATTCGGGTCAACTAGAGGACCCAAACCCTTTGGGCGTCCTCTCTAGAGGACCCTTTTGGGCTTGGTTGACCAACTGGTCAAGGTTTGACCAGATGGGTGGCAATTTTGAAATGTTTTTGCATGGCTTTTGAAATAGAGGCCTTGATTGGCCCTTGATCTTGTCAAAATCCTCATGATGGAGCCCAAAGCTCATCATGAGGGGACATTTTTCCAATAAAGGAGGCATGTGGCTGGCGCCCCATGGCTCATTTGTAATATCTTTAAAGCTTTTTAAATAGCCAAAGCCGATTGGCTAGCCTTAGGGGCACCCCATGTGATTTCTACAAACTTTAAGGGCTTTTCTAAAACCTTTTTGATGGCACACTTGAAAACCTTTTTAGAATTTCAAATACTAAACATGCAATGGGCATGGGTTGGCCATGGGGGGGCGTGGAGCACCCCAGTTGTCCATCTAGGCTGGACTAATCCCAGCCATCTGTTCCTCCTAACCCTAGCTACTTAAGCTTTGAAGAGAGAGAAAGAACTCATCCCTTGGGCGATTTTCTTGGAGGAGCCTCTCTCTCCCTTCTCTTGCTCTTCTTCCCCTAGGTGTGTGAGTGTGGTGTGGAGCACCACCTAGTTCCAGCCGTGAGCACCTCCTTCATCTCCTTATTTTCTATTGTAAAGCCGCGAAGGTGAGACACCTCCTTCCCTTTTTAACGATTGTGGATTTCGTTCAAGCAAAGTTCTATCTTTGTTTGCATTATTGAGCATTTTCGTTTTGATTCCTCATTTCCTGTTTATGTATTTTGCAAATGGGATGCACACTATGAGAATGTGTTTTTCGTTTTTAAGCAAGTCTTTATGCATTTGCTTTCGCCGCCATACCATGAGCATGGTTGGCTTGAGAGCATCACGATTTTTATGTTCCATTTGTTGATTTCCATAAGGATACATGCATTCATTTCCATTTCAGGTCCATGCACCATCTGCTTCTTTTCTTCCTTTGCATCTAATAACTTTTAGTTTTTGTTTCGCTTGGCTTTTGTCGTCGTACGCTCCTTCATTTGGCCCAACCGAATCTGGTCCAGACTGCTAGACGTGTCCAGCAGCCTGTTGACTTTGGAACGACTCCCTGCTAGGGCATCTTTCCCTTCTTCTTGCTTGTGGTGTGCTACGAACCGTGGCCAAGCCCACCGAACTGGATGGGTGTGGGTCGATTTGGCCCTGGCCTGACATGGTCTGGACCGACTGGTCCAGACCTGTCAAAAGCTTGCCTCACGCTGTTGGTTGGGGCATCCTTTTACTCGCCTCACTTCGGTCTTTCTCCTTTTGACCGCGCCCTCCCCGGGTGACTTGGGTGCGCAGGCACCCATGCGTTGTGCACTAGCACTTTGGTGCTGGTCTCCTTGTCGGCTGGTGTTGGCTGCAGCGCCCAGCACTGCTTCCTGGCTAGTGCATGCTGCACCATGGTTGGTCTGGAAGCCTTTGTCCAGACCAGTGACCAGCGCTCTTCCCCTCCCGAGTTTGAACTCGGGCCTACGGCAGGCCCGAATCCTAGTCGCTGCACCTGAACCGATTTCGGTTCAGGTGTCATCCTTGTTCGGCATGGTGCAAGTCTGGAGCAGACTTGCTGAGGGCTCCCTGGCCCTTTGACGCAGGCACAAGTCTGTTCCAGACTTGTGTTTGGCCCTTTACACCTGAACCCAGCTTGGTTCAGGGTGTTTCTCATGGACCTTTGAGCTGGGGCAAGTCTGGACCAAATTCTAGACTTGCTGCCATTTGTTTCCGGACCCCATGGTCCAGCTGTCCGGGGGCTGGACTCTTGTCTAGACCGGTGGCGGCGTGCCCGCAAGACAGCAGCACCTAGTGATGATGCTTGCGGTTACTACGATTCCGTGGTTGTGTTAGCCGGTTCAGGTAAGTCTGGACTGAATGTCCAGACTTCCCACCGAGGCTTTTCGGACCCCATGGTCAAGCTGCGTGGGTCTGGACTGTTGTCCAGACCTGTGGGCCACTTGGACTCGCGTGGCAGCGGCACCTATACGGTGTTTCGGGTAACTTCTATTCCCACGTTGTGCGGCTGCAGTCTGATGACAGCAGCATGTGTGTTTGTTGCAATCGTAGCATGACCTTTATTGCAACCATAGTAGGTTGTTGCTGCAATAGTTTCGGGGCAGCAAAGGTTCGGACCCCCACACTTGTGTGTTTGCGGGCGTTACGCGTAGTATGACTATCTTGGTTTGTCAGCACATCGCAATGTGCATGGCATAGTTGCCGAATCAACCTTTCGCAAACAACAACACACCTTGTCACCTCTAGGGCAGGAAATGCATATAGGTAAATAAGTTTTTTTTACCCTGTGCAATGGCATGCTTATGCTTCGTAATCAGCCCTTACGTAATTTTGGGGTTCGCAAACTGTAAAGCAATTAAAGATATGCATGCAAAGCTTGTATTAGCAACGTAAGGGTAAGAACTATCAATTTTTGTAGTTCGACTCACCTACGTTGAGGTTATGGTCGCCTCGACATAAACATGATATAGTCACAAATGAATGCCTTCAAGTAAAATAGGGGTTTTCATAACTACGAAACTTAAGGCACAGGTCATCAAATGAAATTAGCCACATAATCCTTCGCGTTATGTTTGTTTATGCACTCCCATGACTTGCTTGCACTACTTGAACGTATTAGTCACATTGGCAAATGAATGGTTTCCCCTAAGCACGACGGAGCTCAAGGCACTTGGTATGATTTTGCAATCTTTTGAGACTTGTGCAACTCCTTGGAGAGTTGTTGTGGGCGATGGCCCCACTTAGCGAGAGGAGCTCGCTTATAGTTGTAATATATGGTTTATGAACCTTGGCACAACTTGTGAGTCACGCATTACGTGACAAATGTTTCTAACTGTCTCATCATAACGTACAATGTTTGGTATTGGCACTTAACTAGTTCTCTCACTTATGACACGATGCACATGCTTGACCACTTGTACTTGTGCACAGTTCACGATGACACATCTACTTGCATATCACAGTCTATTGTTAGTACTTTATGTTCTGTGATGCATGCCTTGTTACAATGTTATGTATCGTGTTAGAAATTTATGTTCCTTGATGCATACCTTACTATTTGATATGAGCTGTGAACTGAATAGTCATAGATAGTTGCTAATGCTTTGCCTACTTGCACTGATTTCTGTTAGTTGCAGTCTTTAGTAGATCCATGTATAGTTTTATACTTGTTCATGTTGTATTTGCTCAAGTATTGTAATATTAGCATGCTATTGAAATTCCACTAGAGGGGGGGTGAATAGTGAAATACGATGCAAGTTGATATAATAAAAAATAAAGCAATAAGACACAACACAATAAACACAGGATTTATACTGGTTCGGTGAAAACCCTGACCTACATCCAGTCCCCAAGCAAACCACTTGAGTTTTCCACTATAACATCCGAGTCACCGGATAAATAGTACAACACCCTCTTCCTCAGAGGTCTTCTTCTCTCAACAGAGAAGGGGCACACCCTCTTCCACAGAGGTCTTCTTCTCTCAACAGAGAAGGACAACACCCTCTTTCACAGAGGTCTTCTTCTCTCAACAGAGAAGGGCAACACCCTCTTTCACAGAGGTTTACTTCTTTCAACAAAGAAGGATTACAGTGAATAACAGAAAGTTACAATACTTCCTATAGAACCTTCAGGATGATATGAATGCACGAATGAAGGATTCTCAGAATGTTCTGTTTGTCACTCAGAAGATACTCTTTGTCAAAGAGTTATTTTTGACTTTTTCTCTTTCTTTTTCTAGGCTCTCTTTCAAATATCGAATAGGTATTTTTCTTGTTGTAAGCTCACTTGTCTATTTCATTCTCAGCTGAATAGTTCATTTGAGTGTGTTTTTATAGCTTAAAAAAATAGTCGTTGGCTTTTTGAAATCATAGCCTTTTTGAGATGTGAAATGTCATGTCATTTCAAAAAACATCTTTAGAGAGATTCGAGAAAGTCTTCTATCCATAAAAGTAAAATATAGGGTACACTAGTCGTTGTAATATTTTAGGTAATATATATTTTATGTAAAAAGTCTATTTCTTACAATAGTACATTGAACGTTGGATTGTAGGTTGTCATATGGTTTTGTCTTTATCCTAATTAATGATTTGTGGTACATAGGTACTTCTTTACTTTAAATGAGTGTAAGTACAATGAGTGCTTTGAGATATTTATTTGTACATAGTCATGTCAAGTGTTTTCTTTATGTTGTGTTTTTCAAAGTCTACAGAGAGAATAAAGACTACAAGTTAGTCGACATTTTTGAGAAGGATATTTAACAAGGATTCTTTACAGAAGGTATTTAATGCTATACAAAGAGAATGATGACTTTAAGTAAGTCGACATTCTATGAGTTTGTAAAAAGGTAACTAGAGTCTTTTTCAAAACATATTATATTTGGTTTCTTTGTGTAGCCGATTTCATGTTTTGTCTTTTTCCTATATTTGAAATCATTTCTTTAAAGAAGGTAACTAGAGTCTTTTCAAAACATATTATATTTGTTTTCTTTGTGTAGTTGATTTCATGTTTTGTCTTTTTCCTATATTTGAAATCATTTCTTTAAAGAAGGTAACTAGAGTCTTTTCAAAACATATTATATTTGTTTTCTTTGTGTAGCCGATTTCATGTTTTGTCTTTTTCCTATATTTGATATCATTTCTTTTCATGTTGTCTTATATATGATATAAGGTACAATTATTACATTTTGAAATCATGTCAAAAAACCTTTTTCATAAAGGGTTGTAAGAAGGTACAATTATTTGTTTTCAAAAAGGAGCTTTTTGAAACTATCGTATACTTTTATGAAATAGCTTTTATGAGTGAGTATGTAATATGCAATATGCATCCTTCTGAAGGTTCTGTTACAAATGACTCTAAAGAAGAAAAAATCTTCAACTTGAGGAAGCTGATCTCTTTAGATGGTCTTTAGGAGTGCATGGCTCAACAAGCTTTTTCTTCAAGGAGTATGATTGCATCATAGTTGTACTTGAACAAGAGGTCTTCATCCTTTTTGAGTGAGATATCCTTGCATCAAATACTCGTTAGATATATGGCAAAACATATCCAGTCATTATATTGAAAGTGCACTAGGATCGAGGCAACGAGCACTAGAGGGGGGTGAATAGTGCTTTTAAAACTTTCTGCGGAATATTGAATGATTTTGCAAATCTCAAAGCAAACACACAAAGAACACAAGATTTTATCCTGGTTCGGTCAAACCCGACCTACATCCAGTCCCCAAGCAAAACCCGCTTGAGATTTTCCACTATCAACCTTGTAAACTACAAGATCACACAGACCATAACCGGTCCCACTTTCAGTAACAATCCTACTGAAAGCAAACAACTCCTTTACACCAAGGAGTCCTTTTTACACAAAAGAAATAACAACTTACAATACAACCTATGAGCCTTCCTTTTGAATGCAAATGAGATGCAATTGGCTTTTGAGGTTGTTGAAATACTCTACTCACGAATTCACTATCTCTCAAAGTGATTTGAGTGAAAAACTGAAGTGAAAGTATCACGTGAGTGAGAAAACAAATACTTGAATGGATAGGAGTGAAAAGCAAGAAGTAATTCAATATAATTCTATTGAATTTCATTGTTTTGAGTGTAGAATGCACTCATATTTATAGTTAAAATATTTCATACGTTGAGAGTATGAAAGGGTGTCAAAACTGTCCATTTTGAACGATCAAAATGTTTGAAAAATGAAAAGACACGCCTTTTTGAAGTTTCAGGAAAACGGCAAAATTAGTCGACTGAAACATCAGTTAGTCGACTAATAGTTAGTTATTAGTAGACTGACAGTTATCGTCGGTCGACTGATCTGTTAATCGAGCCATTTGAAAATCTGAACTTTTGAAACTTAGTCGACTGGAGAAAAGTTAGTCGACTGATAATATCATCAGTAGACTGAAAAAACTTTTAGTCGACTGCTGCTAAAAACTTCTGAAAAACAAACATTCTGTTCGGTCGACTGATAAAAAGAATTAGTCGACTGCTGCTAAATTTTTCAGAAAACACATGTTCTATTCAGTCGACTGAAAAACCATTAGTCGACTGCTGCTAAATTTTACAGAAAACACATGTTCTGTTCAGTCGACTGAAAAATCATTAGTCGACTGCTGCTAATTTTCCAGAAAACATACATTCTGTCCAGTCGACTGATAAAACCTTCGGTCGACTAATTTGACAAAAATGACTTTTTAGAAAATATGGCGCGAAAGGATTAGTCGACTGATAAGTCTATTGGTCGACTAATAAACATGAAAATTTAAGAAAAGAGTTTTCTAAAAAGATTTTCAAAAGAGTTTCTTTTAGAAAAGTTTTTCTAAAGACTTTTAAGGTGAAATGCAACCTAAATATGCACTCTAAGTAAGGCTCTTACAAGAATCTAAGACTTTTAATGAATTAAACATTTGCACACTAGTCTTCAAGGATTCTTCACTGAATTCTTCAATTTCTTCATAGCCTTAGCTGAAATGCAGTTGATTCCACTTTCTCATCATCAAAACCTTGTACTTGAAGTATCATGTATGGCTTCATTGTCGTAACATATATAACATTTTTTAAGAAGACATATTATCATATCATATGACATTTAAATAAGACAGTGTATCATATTATGTGACATCAAAACAGAGTTTCTCAACATTCTCCCCCTTTTTGATGATGACAAAATATGCTCCCCCTGTCAAAAAGACATTATGCATAGAAATAATAATATCATAAATATTAAAAAAATGTTTAAAGAGAGAGTATTTCTCCAATAATGGAGACCGGGTTTCTCCCCCTTTGTCACAGACAAAAAGGAAGGGATCAGAGTATCAGAGTTATTACAGACCAAAAGTGATTAAAGTTATTACAGTCCCAAAAAAATAAGTTTATTTTGAGCCGGAGGAAGGGTGAAACTGTCGGAGTAATGCATCTTGGCCGAGTTGTAGTGAAGCTTGATTCTGCAGAAGGAGATCTTGGGTGTTCTGGACAGTGACAAGAGCTGTGAAGATGTCAAGGTCAGAAGTTGCTGCTTGATCTGCTTCGTGAGGGCCTTCGTCGTCAGAGTTTAAAGTAGAGGACTCTTCTTCATGGAGAGAGGAGTCATCAATTATATTGTTTGAGTAGTAGACGACATCTGTTGCACGAGGAATCTGGAAGAATTCAAGAATGAGTGTGATGAAATATCCGAAGGGAAGAGACTTAAGAGAACGAAAGTTGATCATGTTGTGGAAGATGACACTGGACCAGTTGATGGGAAAGGCATAGAAGATGGCATAAAGAAGAAGGGAGACTTCATTTGCAATAAATCCCCTGGAGGGCGACTTGGGGACGATATTGGAGGAAAGAATTTTGGATAGCAATAGAGCATGAGGTTTGAGATTGCTCTCATGCCATGGGAAGTGAGTGGAGCGAGTGGAGAGGAGGATTTTCTGAAACACAGAGTGGTCGAGAGGAACAATGTTGGAAAGTTCAATACCGTAAGAAGAAATATTCAAAATATTGCCTAACTGAGATATGTCAAAGGAGAAAATTTTTCCATGTACCATGGAAGTGATAGAAGAGTGATCATGGTCGATAGAAAGGTTGGTGTAGAAAACTTTGATAAGGTGAGGATAGATGGGCATTTGTTTAGGAGAGGCTAGAACATGAATAAGTTCAGAAAGAGAAGTTTGTAAGTCAAACGCTGGAAAGGCTTCAAGATGAACCAAGCTGCCTGGTAGGATTGTCAAAGATTTTATGTAGTGATAAGTGTGAATGAGATCCGGAAATCTCAACTCCGAAGCTTGGGGTAAGTCGGATGTGCAAGAGAATGCCATTGCAAGAGCCTAAAAAAAATGAGCAAGAGAGAAAGACTTGGAAAGGAGTAAGAGTTTGTAAGAGAATAGAGAAAATCGTGGGAAGGAGATATGAATCAATCTAATAAATAGAAGAAGAAATATAATGGTGATAAGAAATGAATGACATTGGAAGTGAAGGATTTTTAGATTTTAGTGGAAAGAGGAAATGCGTGAGTTGTAAAATAAGAGACTTGTGAATGACAAATCAAATCAATTTCGGAAGATAGTGTATTATATTAGTGAAGATATTAAGGACATAGTTTCAAAATAATATGTAACAAATTTTCTATGGGCAATCTTGTTGGATAGTGAGAAGAGTCATGAATTGAGTATGGAGTGTCATATTAAACGTAAGAGAAAGAATGATTCAAGAGTTTTTAAAGATTTTCGTGAAGATCATGAAGAATAGAGAGTGAATAATGGCCTAATAAGAACAAACAACTTTTTCAAAGGTTTACTTTATGTGAAAGCATTCCAAAATCGTGAAGAGGGAGTTTGGAATAGGACAAACATGAGAATATGATGAAATGCAATAATTTCTTATTTAAAAAGTGTATATTTTGATATACGTGAAAGGAGTGTGAATAGATATAAAGGAAGGTGATACGGATGTGTGAAGAAATGAGAGTGGTCATAAAAGACACAAATCACTTGAAGTTGGATAGGAAATGTATGACATAAAGTGGAGTAAAGGACAAGGTTTTAATGAGTCTCGATTGGAGAGAGATATAAAATATATGAGAGTGTCATGGTCACGGATGAAAAGGAACTTCGTATAATGTAGAGAGAGAGAGAGAGAGAGAGATAAAAAGGTGATACAAAACGTACTAATGAGTGGAGTACAAGTTTTTGAATAGAGAATTTTTACAATACTTTTTGTAAAAGATGTAAAGCATGAAGAGATGATAATAGATTGTTCTTAGGCTATGATATAATAGATGATATAGTAAAAATTTACGTGAGATATAATAACTTAAAAGGTGGTACGAGAGGATAATCATTTGAATTTTTCATGAAAGGCATTAATGTTTTAGTGATGTGTCTCGATAGGAAGAAAAGGAAGATATGATAGAGATAGAGTGTACGTAATATATGATATAACAAATGATATAGTAAAAATTTTACGTAAAAACATAGCAACTAGATCTTTAGAAGAAGGTAAAAAGAACCAAAAAATAATTATTCGATTTTGACTAAAATTTGAAAAGCAAGATTTCTCATAAACTAATATGTTATCATGTTGAAGGTGAATCAACTTATCGTAAGATAAGTTTTCACAAAAGGACAAAAAAAAATAATAAAAGAGTTATGAGATGAGTGATGTGAACAATGTCATGATAGCCTTTAATATAATTAGTTCTTATGGATATGAGTGAAAGGAGATAGGACAAGGAGTCATTATGAAGGTGTACTTGAAAGATGACAAGTTGAAAGACATAAAGAATGTGTCTTAAGAATTTAGAGTATACGTGAATATGGAAACCTAGTTTAAAAAAAATCGATAAGAAGAAAAAAACTTTTAAAGTAAGATTTTATCAAAACTTACAAGAAGTATTATAATAAGTGTGATTAATTTATAAGTCACTTAGTTTGCATATTCCTAGTTCTCTTCTAATTCGTATAAAGTCTTCATGTTTCAATGGTTTAGTGAATGTCTGCTAACTGTTGATTAGTGGGTATGAATTCGAGTTTAATTATGTTGTTTAAGACTTGTTCTCTTAAGAAGTGGTGTCTTATTTGAATGTGCTTAGTTCGTGAGTGTAAAATCGGATTCTTAGATAAGTTTATAGCAGTAGTATTATCACAGAAAATAGTTGTATTTTCAAAATTTAAACCAAAATCTTTTAAGGTTTGTTTCATCCAGATAACTTGTGTACAGACTAGGTTAGCAGCAATGTATTCGGCTTCAGTAGTTGATAAGGATACACAGTTTTGTTTCTTACTGAACCATGATACAAGTGAGTGTCCTAGCGTATGACATGTTCCACTTGTGCTTTTTCTGTCAGATTTACTTCCAGTAAAGTCAGCATCGCTGTATGAGATTAAATCAAATATAGAGGATTTTGAATAGAATAATACAAAATCAACTGTGTCTTTTAAATATCTCATTATTCTTTTTACAGCCTTAAGATGTGATTCTTTTGGATTTGACTGAAATCTAGCACACAAGCAAACACTGAACATAATATCTGGACGGCTAGCAGTTAAATAGAGAAGTGATCCTATCATACCTCGGTATACCTTTGTATCAACAGACTTACCATCTTCATCTTTGTCCAAAACAGTAGTAGTGCTCATAGGAGTAGATTTTGAAGCAGTTGAGTTCATGTTGAACCTCTTCAGAAGTTCACGAGCATACTTAGACTGATTGATGAAAACTCCATCCTTGGTTTGCTTAATATGCAGTCCAAGAAAGTAGGTGAGTTCTCCCATCATACTCATTTCAAATTCTTTCTGCATGGACTTAGAAAATTCTTCACAAAGAGTGCTGTTAGAAGATCCAAAGATGATATCGTCCACATATATTTGAACAATTAGGGTATGATTATTCACTATTTTCACAAATAAAGTAGAGTCTGCTTTGCCTACAGAAAAACCAGTTTTTAATAAAAAGGTTTTAAGTCTATCATACCAAGCACGAGGTGCTTGTTTTAATCCATACAAAGCACGTTTGAGTTTGAAAACATGATCTGGATATTGTTCATTTTTAAATCCTGGAGGTTGTTTTACATAAACTTCTTCATTTATAAGACCATTTAAAAAGGCACTTTTAATATCCATTTGATATAATTTGAAATCCATATAGCTTGCATATGCTAAAAACATTCTAATGGATTCAAGTCTAGCAAGAGGAGCAAATGTTTCATCAAAATCAATACCTTCCTCCTGGTTGTATCCTTGAGCTACTAGTCTTGCTTTGTTTCTTATAACATTACCTGTTTCATCTAGCTTGTTTCTGAAGATCTATCTTGTCCCAATGATCGGATGATCCTTTGGTCTTGGTACAAGATCCCAAACTTCATTCCTTTGGAATTGATTCAGTTCTTCAGTCATGGCTAGCATCCAGAACTCATCGATGATGGCTTCATCAATCTTCTTTGGTTCAAGTTGAGAAAGGAATGCCATATTTGCAATCCGTTCTAGCTGAGCTCTAGTCTGAACCCCCTTTGTTAGTTCTCCCAAAATCTGCTTTTGAGGATGATCTTTGATATCAACAAATGTTCTTTGATGATCATCTTCATTAGACTTAGCTGTGTTATCTAAAAATAAATCTATACTTTCAACATCATCATCGTTAGTTTGCTTATGAACAGATTGATCAATAGATTCACAGAAACTAACATGCATAGATTCTTCAATAGACTTAGAACTCTTATTGAAAACCCTGTATGCTTTACTATGACTTGAATATCCTAAAAATATGCCTTCAATAGATTTAGCATCAAATTTATCTAGGCTATCTTTTGTGTTTAGGATAAAGCATTTACATCCAAAGACTTTGAAATAGTCTATTCTTGGAGTTCTGTCATAGAATAGTTCATAGGGAGTTTTATTTAATAAGGGTCTAATGAGAACTCTATTTGTTATGTAGCATGCAGTATTAACAGCTTCTGCCCAAAATGATTTAGCAAGATTATTGTGTTGGAGCATAGTTCTAGCAGATTCCTGAAGGGTTCTATTCTTTCTTTCTACTACACCATTTTGAGGTGCAGCTCTAAGAAAGGCAAAGTTATGAGAAATACCATGCAAGTTACAAAATTTTTCAAAAAGTTCATTTTCAAATTCTCCTCCATGGTCACTACGGATTTTAACAATAGAACAAGATTTTTCATTTTGTAATTTTTTACATAAAATTTCAAATTGACAAAACGTATCACTTTTGTTTTTCAAAAATATTACCCAAGTAAATCTTGAGTAGTCATCTACAATGACAAAGACGTATTTATTGTGATTATGACTAGCTACTCTAGAAGGACCAAAGAGATCCAGGTGGAGAAGCTCTAGAGGTCTTTTGCTTGAAATGATATTTTTTGATTTAAAAGATGATTTGGACAGTTTTCCTAATTGACATACATCACAAAAATAATCTTTTTTAAAAGATATTTTGGGTAACCTACGTACCAACTTATCTTTAGCTAATTTAGACATATACTTAGAATTGACATGACCCATTCTCATGTGCCATAGATGTTGAGAGTCATTATTAGCTATGAGGCAATGTTCTGTGATGTTTTCTAGGTATAGTTCATATATATTATTTTTTCTTATACCTTTTAAGATAATATTTTCATTGATGTCTGCTATAAGACAAGCATTATGATTAAAGCTAACATTATAACCTGTATCACACATTTGACTAATACTTAGAAGGTTATGTTTTAAGCCTTTAACCAGGAGAACGTCTTTGATAAGAGGTTTATCTATATTTCCAATATTACCAATACCTATTATCAAACCTTTGTTGTTATCCCCAAAGGTGACGGTTCCTCCTTTTTTATGAAGAACAGCAAAGAGATCTGAATGTCCAGTCATGTGTTTTGAACATCCACTGCCTAGAATCCATCTGTTCTTCTTGTTTGGAGCCTATAAATCATTAAGTAAAATTTCTTTTTGGTACCCAATCGGGTCCCTTTTTGTTAGACTTTGGAACCCATATCCATTTGGATTTGGGTTTGTCTACAGCCTTAGAGGAGTTCAAAAAGTTAAAATTATAATACTCCTTATTTTGTTCAGAAGAACTTTTCACAAAAGTGGTCTTTTGATTCATACAAGAAGGCTTGTTGAAATGAGAGTAGCCAATACCATTCTTGTAGAAAGAGACTTTTTGAGAGGATAGGAGTTTATCCAAGTTCTCTTTTCCTTTAGTAAACTTGAAAACCGTTTTTATAAGGTTCTCAGTTTTACTTTTTAATTCTGAAATTTCTACTTGCAGATTTTTAGTCTTGAAGCTAGTAGACGAGATTTCAGAAGTAATAAGAAGATTTTTCTTTTGTAACTCAGAATTTTTAATACTAAGTTTTTCATTTTTCAAAAGGAGCTCTAGATTCTCAGATTTTAACTGTTTATTTTTTAGAATCGTTTTCCTTGATTCTTCAAAAAGTTCCTGAAAAGCATTTTGAAGATCTTCAAAGGAGAAATCAAGAGATTCACTTATAGAGCTTTCTGCCATGAAGCACATGTTGGCGGTTTTTGCTTCATCATCATTTGACTCTTCACTGGTGGATGGTTCTGAATCATCCCATTGAGCATGCAGAGCCTTTTTCTTGAAGAACCTTTTCTTTGGTTCCTCAGTCTTGGATTTTCTTTTGAGAAGAGGACAGTCACGTCTCAGGTGACCTGGCTTATTACACTGGTAGCACATAGAATCTTCTTTTGGGTCTTTTCTTTCTTTGTGTTTATTTGGAAGCCGGTTCCTTCTCATAAAGCGCTGAAATTTTCTGGTGAGTAGCGCAATCTCAGTTTCTTTTTCTGAGTCTTCATCCTCAGAATGGGCTGGGAAGGCTAGAGTTTTCTTGTTCTTCTTCCCTTCTTTCCTTCATGTGGACTTCATATGCCATAAGATTTCCTATTAGATCGTCCAGGGAAAGTTTGGATAAATCTTGAGCTTCTTCAATAGCAGTAGTCTTTTTCTCCCAATCAGTTGTGAGAGATCTCAAGATTTTCTTCACCTTTTCTGTCTGAGAGTGGGTTACACCCAGAGATTTCAGACAGTTGGTGATGTTGGTGAATCTGGTGAACATCTCTGTGATGGGTTCATCTTTGTTCATTTTGAACAACTCATATTTTCTGACAAGAGATGAGATTTTGGCTTCTTTCACTTTGTTGGTTCCTTCATGAATAACCTCCAAAGAATGCCAAATATCATATGCAGATTCACATACAGATATTCTATTGAATTCATTATGATCGATGGCACAATATAAGGCATTCATAGCCTTTGCATTTAGGTTTGCCATTTTCTTTTCTTCATCAGACCATAAGTTATAGTCTGCGGAAGGAGATGTGTATGGATGCTCAACAATTTTCCATACAGCAAAATCTATGGATTTGAGAAATATAGTCATTCTGCACTTCCAGTATCCATAGTTGGAGCCGTTAAAGAAAGGAGGACGAGATGCGTGTTGACCTTCAATATCACGAGCATAAGAGGTAGATGCCATATGTGCTGGAAGACTTGTTATGTCGAAACCAGCAAACCTGCTCTGATACCAAATGAAATTCCACTAGAGGGGGGGGGGGGGGGGGTGAATAGTGAAATACGATGCAAGTTGATATAATAAAAAATAAAGCAATAAGGCACAACACAATAAACACAGGATTTATACTGGTTCGGTCAAAACCCTGACCTACATCCTGTCCCCAAGCAAACCACTTGAGCTTTCCACTATAACATCCGAGTCACCGGATAAATAGTACAACACCCTCTTCCTCAGAGGTCTTCTTCTCTCAACAGAGAAGGGGCACACCCTCTTCCACAGAGGTCTTCTTCTCTCAACAGAGAAGGACAACACCCTCTTTCACAGAGGTCTTCTTCTCTCAACAGAGAAGGGCAACACCCTCTTTCACAGAGGTCTACTTCTTTCAACAAAGAAGGATTACAGTGAATAACAGAAAGTTATAATACTTCCTATAGAACCTTCAGGATGATATGAATGCACGAATGAAGGATTCTCAGAATGTTCTGTTTGTCACTCAGAAGATACTCTTTGTCAAAGAGTTATTTTTGACTTTTTCTCTTTCTTTTTCTAGGCTCTCTTTCAAATATCGAATAGGTATTTTTCTTGTTGTAAGCTCACTTGTCTATTTCATTCTCATCTGAATAGTTCATTTGAGTGTGTTTTTATAGCTTAAAAAAATAGTCGTTGGCTTTTTGAAATCATAGCCTTTTTGAGATGTGAAATGTCATGTCATTTCAAAAAACATCTTTAGAGAGATTCGAGAAAGTCTTCTATCCATAAAAGTAAAATATAGGGAACACTAGTCGTTGTAATATTTTAGGTAATATATATTTTATGTAAAAAGTCTATTTCTTACAATAGTACATTGAACGTTGGATTGTAGGTTGTCATATGGTTTTGTCTTTATCCTAATTAATGATTTGTGGTACATAGGTACTTCTTTACTTTAAATGAGTGTAAGTACAATGAGTGCTTTGAGATATTTATTTGTACATAGTCATGTCAAGTGTTTTCTTTATGTTGTGTTTTTCAAAGTCTACAGAGAGAATGAAGACTACAAGTTAGTCGACATTTTTGAGAAGGATATTTAACAAGGATTCTTTACAGAAGGTATTTAATGCTATACAAAGAGAATGATGACTTTAAGTAAGTCGACATTCTATGAGTTTGTAAAAAGGTAACTAGAGTCTTTTTCAAAACATATTATATTTGGTTTCTTTGTGTAGCCGATTTCATGTTTTGTCTTTTTCCTATATTTGAAATCATTTCTTTAAAGAGGGTAACTAGAGTCTTTTCAAAACATATTATATTTGTTTTCTTTGTGTAGTTGATTTCATGTTTTGTCTTTTTCCTATATTTGAAATCATTTCTTTAAAGAAGGTAACTAGAGTCTTTTCAAAACATATTATATTTGTTTTCTTTGTGTAGCCGATTTCATGTTTTGTCTTTTTCCTATATTTGAAATCATTTCTTTTCATGTTGTCTTGTATATGATATAAGGTACAATTATTACATTTTGAAATCATGTCAAAATACCTTTTTCATAAAGGGTTGTAAGAAGGTACAATTATTTGTTTTCAAAAAGGAGCTTTTTGAAACTATCGTATACTTTTATGAAATAGCTTTTATGAGTGAGTATGTAAAATGCAATATGCATCCTTCTGAAGGTTCTGTTACAAATGACTCTAAAGAAGAAAAAATCTTCAACTTGAGGAAGCCGATCTCTTTAGATGGTCTTTAGGAGTGCATGGCTCAACAAGCTTTTTCTTCAAGGAGTATGATTGCATCATAGTTGTACTTGAACAAGAGGTCTCCATCCTTTTTGAGTGAGATATCCTTGCATCAAATACTCGTTAGATATATGGCAAAACATATCCAGTCATTATATAACATTTTCAAGAAGACATATTATCATATCATATGACATTTAAATAAGACAGTGTATCATATTATGTGACATCAAAACAGAGTTTCTCAACAGCTATGTATGTCTTGAATAGCTTGCTTTCGATTTCCACACTTGGTATATCGTGGTTTGGTTTTTCTCACCAGCTCGAAAGAGTACTGACCCCATTTTATGGGGATACAGGTTTACTTAGGCATGCAATGGAGCTCGGTGTGCTGCAGCGGACTCAGAACCCGCACTTTTGAACCTCACTTATTGGATCCTGGCAGTTTGGTTTTGTATAAGGGAATGATATATAAATTGGTAAAATGATTAATAAAAGTTGTTCCACGTTACTGTTGTTTCACTCATGTAGTGGCCGCACAGGTGTAAACACCCCAAATTTTCACCCTCATCCAATGTTTGTCCATTTCATGTGTCATTGCATATCATTGCATGCATTCGGCATATCATTTCATCGCATTGCATGCCATTACATCTCATTCTCGAGATCCAACACTCCTGTTTTCAAAACATTCAATCCAGATTTGAATTTTAAAAACTTTTATTTCAAAATCAATTTCAAAACCTGGGTTTTTATTCAATACTCTGTCATTTTCCAACCCCAGGACTTTATATTTCGAAATATTTTCTCAAGGAAACAATCTGGATTCATTTCAAATTCAAATTTCAATCGATTTCAATTCACAGATGAGACCCATTGAGGTGGTGTCGCTTCTGAAGTCCTCTATTCATCAAATTTTTCAAATTTTTGAAAGTTTCAGTCCGATCAGTACTCTGTCTCAGAGTCCTGATCCGGTCAGGAGTCTGTTTTGAAGTCTGTTTTACTTTCATTTTCAATCTTTTCCGTTTGTTTTCAAAATTTAGGTCATTTTACAGAGTCCAGTTAGTTCAGGATTCTATTTTAGAGTTCGGTCGAGTTAGGAGTCTAACCCTGACTGTGTTTTCTGACTTATTTCATCATTTCTTGATAAAATCTTTTGAAAATTCTTTCATTTGGCTTTTAAAATCTAAAATCTCAGAGTCCTAAGAGTTCAGGACTCTAACCCGGAGTTCCAGTTCGCTTGAGACCCTATTTTCAAAGATCTTGAATTTCAAATATCAATTTTAACCCCTTTTCAAAGCCATTTTCAGTGTTTATTTCAAAATTTCCAAAACTCGATGTGGGCCCACTCAGTTGGCACCATATCCAGAGGAATTCTAACTCAGTTAGAACCCTATGCCATTTCAAAAATTTTAATTTTAAGATTGTCTTTGAAAATCCTTTTGAAAACTCCTTCAATTTCAAGTTTTAAAATCACTTTTTGAAAAACTCAAGTAGGGCCCACTCGGGGTGGAGCCATATTTGAGTAAGTCAGGGCTAGACTAGGGTTAGTTGATGTCTTGGTTAGTGTTAGAGGTTTAGAAGAGTCAAAACCATTTTGAAAAACTCATTTTGAAAGTTAGTTTTTAAAACTAGTGTTTTTAAAGGTTTTTAAAGGTGTTTTAAAAACCCAATGTGAGAAAATGCCAAGTGGCACCACATTTGGGGGATTCTTAGGTTTAGCTAGGGGTTAATTAGGGATTAATTAGGATAATTTAGGTCAAGGGCATATAGGTAACTCCACCCAAAAATCGCCCCCCCTTAGAGAGTCCAAAGTTTTCAAAATTGTTGATTTTTAACCTAAAAATGTATTATAAAAAGAGGCTATAGGGAAGTCGATTTTATCATCTCTCTCCTATTGGATTCTTGGAGCTTCTCTCTCCTCTTCAGCCCTTCCTCCATTGCTGCAAGCATCAAGGTAATATTTTTAATATTTTTTTAGTTTTATTCAATACTTTTTCATGTTTTAAATCAATTTTAGCCATTGGTACCATCACCTTCATGGATTAAACCATGGATTCAACCTCAAGAACCATCAAGAATCAGCAATAACGATCCAAGAAGGTGATCTAACCCTGTTTTGGATGATTTACATGGATTTTAATCCATTAGAATTGATTTTAATATGATTCTTTACATTATTAACCAATAAAATATATGATTTACCCTTTTTAATGGGTTAAATCTATGTTTTAAAGGTGATATCAAATTCCAGCCATTGATTCCCTGTTTTTATTTTATTTTCATGGTTTATTCATGTTTGTTTTACGTTCTATAGCATAGAAATAATTTTTATTTACTGTTTTATGGTTTATTTTATTTATTTACATTAGTTAATGCATGGTTTTTCAAGTTTCTTAAATTTCTGTGTGTTCTAGGTTTAGAACAGTAAAGATGATGTTATTTCGGATTGAATCACTCATTGTTTATTTCTGATTTTTTTATATGTGGTGCATGCATGAGTTATTGAGTTACTGTAGAAAAATCAGAGGTTTTGGATTTCGGAAACCCTGTCAAAAAAATCAGACATCAAATCGGGTTTTTAAAACTTTAAAATCGTGGTTAAAATCAAGAAGGTAACTTGCTGTTATGATATTTCTCTCATCTTATATTCGATTTTAGATATGTAAAGTGATATGGATTCACATTGAGTAGATATGTCTGCTGTGAAATTTTCAGATTTTTTAATCACTGTTTATTATTTTTCCCTTTTTAGAGAATCTGGTTTTAAATTTAAAACTCGTTAGGGTTTACCAAAACCCTAATCAGACTTGTGTTAGTCATAAATCCCAAACCACAGATCCGATTCTAGATCTGTAAAAAGTGAGTATTGTTTTTTTTCTGTCTACTGTTCACTACTAAAATTTAAGAGATTTTTGTTTAGGATTGATATTTATGTATGTATTTTGAATCTGGAATAGCTGTTTTAATCCCTGTTAAGAGTGATATATTTTAGCCCAGATTGCCGGAAGGGTTTCTCCCTAACCATAGATAATTTTTCTGATCTGTAAATTGGAAAATCTCTGTTTTTCTTCTTAGTTAGTATCTGTAAAATTTCATAAGTTTCCATGGAGATTTGACTCCTGGTTCAGGTCTTGGACTGAGACTGGTTGGTGAATTAGGTCAAAAATAGCATATTTTAGGGTTTAATGCAATTTTCGGATTAATTTAATGTCAAAAAATTATTTTTATAATTCCAATTCGACATTAGGGTTATAAAGAGTGCAGGTACCAATTTTTATGGATTTTTGAATCCATTTGATGGCTGAATTAAGCAAGTTGCAAAACCGGGTTCCTGAAAGATCCAAAAACACTGCTAAAATCACAGTTTTTGTGATATTATTGGATTTTCGTGCATAAGCATATATTTTTAGGGTTTAATCATGTTCATAATCATATTAGGATGCTTTAGGTTTAATTTGGTGCTCATTTGATTTCATTTAGTGCATAAAACCTAAGTTTTTACCAAAATCTATTTCTAAAAACCCTGATTTCAAGGCCATAGTCTTGCTATTGGGGGCAATTTGGTCATTTGACCTAAATTTCGAAATCCCTAACCCTAATTTTATATTTTAATCATGTCATAGCATATTTGGTTTGAGTTTATTCCATTCAAATTTCAAAACTTGCATTTTATCAAAATATCTTTCTAAAAACCCTAATTTCAAGGCCATAGTCTTGTTATGAGGGGTATTTTTGTTATTTTGACCCCAATTTCGAAATTTCATATTTTCTCTTTCATATTTATTCAATTTTATTTCATATTTTATCATTTTTATTTAAGGGAATCAAGGAAAAGGCTTATATCTAGCAAAATCCAGTAATTTCTAGATATTACTGAATAAATCTAGAAAAGCCAACATATTTTCATTAACAAAGTTTTCTAGTTTTGCAGGTACATTGAAGACTTTATTTTTCATGTATTTAAATTTCAATAGTGATGTAATTTGTAATTAAACTTTGGAATAAGAATTTACATTTCCTGCTTAGCTTAGGATGCATTGCATATAGTTTATTTTTTTTATAATGTTAATGTGTGATGGATGATTATTCATGCATATTTTTATAAATTCACCATGGTCTACACGAATGGCACATGCACTAGCTTTTATGAAGTTTATAAACTTGGTGGAATTCGTATTTATGGCCATAGTCAGAATATGAATGATACCCAGATTTATGATCTTCACATTAGCCACATTCAGCCTACACTCTTAGGCTAACTTCAAAAATGCACTGCATTTCTCAAAAATACAAAAAGTATTTCTCAATTCCTCAAATCCATATTCATTCATTTCATGCATTTGCTAATTCCAATTCCAATTTTCAATTCAAAGAAGTTCATTTTCTCAAAATCTCCTAAGTCTTATAGCAAAATCGATTTTCCCAAAAGCATTGAATTTCAAAGAATATTTCAAGTATTTCCCAAGTTCCAAATTCAAATTTTCTAAGTTAGAATTTCAATTTCCAAGTTTGAATTCAGAGAAACCAAGTCTCTCAGAATCGATTTTCACCAAATGTCAAGGATTCCTCAAAATCGATTTTATTTCTCTGAGAAGTACATTTCAAATCCCAATTCACGATTTCCAAGATTTACATTTTCTAAATATTTCAATCATTCAAAGCAAACATCATGTTTTCAAATATGCATTTCTTGAAAATTCATAGCACATGCCTGATTCTATGTGCATTTAGAAATTAGGATATGATTTAGACAAGTTGAATAGAGTAGAGCATAAGATTGATCCTTGGTTCAATTACCCCTCTTTAAGGTGGCAGGAACGGTTGAACCTCGTACCGACAGGCGAGTCCCATTCTACGGAATTTTACCGCATTTTTAAACGGAGGCGAGTTATTTTCAAAATCTTTTCAAAGGTCAGTTTGACTTGCAAAAGTAAAAATTTTGCGATGATAACAGGTTTGGCGACCGTGATGGGACCTGTCTTTGCCTGATCAATCTAATGCTCTACTTAGTTCAAATTGTCAAAATCGATTTCCATGGAATGTCAGCTTTGCTTTATGATATCATGTGAACCTAGGAGCCTAGACTTGAACCCAGCTGACATGGACTGCATGTAGACTAGGTATGGTTTGGTAGGACCATATTGAGGAGAATTATTCATGCTCACATAGACTTAGGTTTAATACAACACTCCTCAATTTAGGAATTGTATGAAAACAATGCTTGCTTCTTCAAATATTTCAAAAATCTATCTCTTTAGGACTTAGAGCCTTCTATTTGATTGCATGTGCTCATGTTTTTCAAAAACCACCCCCACCTATATTGTCCCAGTCTTCACGTTGCTGGGCTCTCTTCCAGAACCATAGTTCGGGACAGAGCCTCACAACTGGGCCACCTATTTGGGTGAAAACCCCCCTGCCACGTACCAAGGGCCATAGTCCAACGTATATCGGCAGGTGCTCAAGGATGTTGGAAAACTTGAACCTAGAACCGGAGGAATTGATTTTATGCCACGTACATTGAGCCTTGGCTCGAGTATATAGGCATAACTGGATTGGATACAGTTGATCTGAACCCTAGAGTTAGGATTAAGGTCCTACAGCTATTTCAAAATTTGTGCATCTAGAGTCAGCTTTACGGAATGCTGTATGTGCATACTTGTTTGTGCAGAATGTGATTGAATATGTTATAGTCATTTCCTTTTATTTTCCATATTTTCCCAATTTTCTAAAATACTGGACGATTTTCTCAAAATTCCCCAATCTATGTCCATGTACTGTCCATGTTTTAAAACCTTGGACGATTTTTCAAATACTTCATTTTCCATTTTTCATCAAACCCTGGACGATTTTCCAAATTTCCCTTAATTTCCTCAAAACTCCAGGTGATTTCCCATCTTTCCTGTCTTCTGGATCTCGAATTTCCTGCTTTATTTTTATCTTGCCTGCACTTTTCTCAAATTTCCTGTATTTTCCCAAGTCTCATTCCAATTTCCATGTCTTCCAGTCCGATGGCATCCAGTCAGCTTGATTGAGTCTTCCCTGAGGGTCACATCTCCTACGAGGTGCGACAAAGTCTTCCCGAACATCGAGTCCTCAGCACCGGATCCTTCTTTCCACGGTGGTATTATTCATGGTTCAAGAACTTCTCTCGTATGTTTCCGGACCATCTGGACGAGTGTGGATTGGAACTGGCGTCCGCAGTGGGAAAGCAGACAGTCAACGACAACTTGATCCATGCACTAGCAGAGCGGTGGAATCCGAGCACTTCTACCTTCTGGTTCCCGTGGGGCGAGATGACAGTACTGATGGATGAACTATCAGAGATTATGGGATTGCCCGAGCCAACCGGTCAGCCTGGAGATCCATTGGAGAAACAATTTTTTATTAATGTCAAGGGTCTGGAGCCAAAAGATGCCTTAGCTCGCATGACTGGACGCAAGTCTTGGCCTCTGATTGAAGAAGACGGAAATGAATATGTGGACCTGCTCGAAATCTACAGACAGCATGGGACATTTGTGGAAGTCAGCTCGTTGTCCAGGACAGCTCGAGAAAGAATTCAGCATGCGATGGTTCTGTGCACGGTGGGATTAACTTTCTTTCCCGATGGACGGAATTACATGGATATCAGAATAATTCAGCTTATGAGAAGATGGGGAAGTCGACAGACCAGACACCTCTCAATAGCCATGGCCGCACTCGCTTTTCTATACCGAGGGTTGACTCGTTTCGCACTCGGAGAATCGATCCTAGTCGAAGGGTGCACCTATGCCTTGCAGTCTTGGTTCCTCCGACATGTGCCAGTCCGAGCCAGTTCCTTCAGATATAATGGTAAAAAGCTTCTTCCAGTTGCGCGATACCGGTTCTAGATCGACAACCTTCAGGAGGAAGAGGTTGTATGGGACTACTTTGATCGCCAGGAATCACCTCCCAGATACACTTATGCTTACGGCAAGCGATTCAGACTACTTGGCCCGTTTTTCTGCGCATACTATCATCCAGAGCGGTGTGTCAGGCGATTCTCTCAGAGGCAGAAGCGCGTAGAGATTCGTCCACTAGCCGGGGTTCTGCCAGAATTCGATCTCGCATCAGATCAGTGGTCCGGAGCATACCATTCTGCCAGACACGGCTGTGATTCTTTTGTCAGTCTTACTATCTTTCCTGGTCCCCGTGTATCTTTTGATTATCTGGAGTGGTGGAAAATTGTCTGTCCCCCTCCCCTCTGTCAAGTGTATTATTGAAAGAACCATGTTTTTCCCCTTAATAAAAATTCCTTTATTTTACATTGGTTTGACGACCTCGCCTAGGTAACAACGCATATTTTCAGTTGTTTATCTTACAAAGAATAGCAACACAATTGTCGTAATCCCAACGACGACTCAATCCCTAGTAATGGGATATTATTTCAATTGTCTACCAAAATTCTCAATAAATATTTTTCTCCAAACCAAATTTCCGTCAGAAGCCTAACCATCAGTTCTACCCTGCAGAGAGCATCAGAGAACATTTGCAATACCCGATGGTCAATACAAGATCCAGAAAGAAAACAACATCAGTTGAAGGCGTCGCGTAGTCAGTAGCTTGAGAAGAAGAAATGGACTCACCCCGATAAATCCAGAGTCAGGGTCAGCAGGCGGATGATGGCATCGATCCCCAAATGTACATCATGTTCAAAAAAATGATGACCAAGATGCTGGCAAGGCAAGCTGAGGCCAGCACTGAGCAAAATCAGACCAAACAGAAAGGTAAGGGTCATGCCGTCAAGAATGTAAAGATCAGCAAAAAGCAAAGTCGTCACGAGGAAATATCTGATGAGTTAGAATCAGCTGACGATGCTGACAAGGAATGTGAAAATAAATATGAATTCAAAAGGTCGACTCAGGGACAGGGGTCGGCTTACAAAACCAAAAACCAGTCTGTTAATGACCCTACCCAGTCACAGCTAAAAGACATGATGAAAATGGTCAAAGATCTGCAGGCCCGCGACAAGGGCAAGAAAGTCTTCACCAGTGAAGACTTCTATGATGGTTTAGATGGGGACAACAATCTGGATAATCTCCCCAGAAAATTTATCAAGTTTGATGGTTCTGGCGACCCTAAAGCTCATCTCGCCATGTTTTTCGCTGAATGTTCACGATTCAAGCGTGACAATCGGGCACTCTTCCTTTGCTTCCCTCGCAGTCTGGAGGGAACGACAGCTAAATGGTACTCGGAGAAGATCAACCCCATAGAGCTGAAAGAATTCGATAAGGTGGTAAATATGTTCATTGAGCGCTTTCTGTTCAATGCTGAGGCACTCCCGACCCTCAGCCATCTTTGTGGCCTGAAATAGAGAGAAAATGAAAAGGCCCGAGATTTTATCCACCGCTGGAGGTCAGCTTGTAATAAAATGAGAGATCCCGTATCAGAGGGGCACGCTTTGTCTCTAATTCTGAGTAACTTCTCGCAGTCTCTAAAAGGCCTCATCTCCACCGCACCATCCAGAACCTTTATAGAGTTAACAGAGCGAGTCGAATGGCTCGAATTGAGTATGGAGAATGGTTTCTATGAAGGTTTCACTTTCACCAAGAACAGCGGCCAGAACGAGTCAAAGAAGAAGACTCACTTCACTAATTCTGTCAATAATAATAAATGGAATCATCGCAAGGGGCAGAATAGAGACTTCTGTTATGGGGCAGGAGGTTCAAACAGGAATGATCAGAAAGGGAAGCCGATCCCGCAATTCAGCAAGCCGCTTCAACTAGAACAGGGACCAAAACCCCGAGAGAAAGTGAAGCACGAAGGATGGAGCTATGAGAGGAAGTTCACTCCATTAGATCAATCACTCGAGACTGTGCTCGAGTACCTGTTGACCAAGGAGATGGTCAAATTGCCCAGGCTGGTCGATCCTTCCGCTCCTATGGGAAAATTCAAAGACCAATTCTGCAAATTTCATCGAACAGTGGGGCATAATACTGAGAATTGCTTCGTTCTGAAGAACATAGTTCAAGATCTTATTGACAAGAATCTTCTGATAGAAGGTGCCGAAAATGAGAATATAGAAATTTTGAAATAACCATTTCCCCCTTATAATACAGCGGTCATCTCTGAAGGAATGCACTAAGGGCATTTGCTTGTCTTTTCATTTCCATTTTTTTTATTTCCACATTCGGGATGATATCCCATTCCATTCTCATCATTGTCATTTTGATTAATTCTATCTTTCAATAAAGTTGCAAGTCTCCTTTGTCTATCTTGGTGCCATTTGTTTCTTTGCTTCTCAATATTAAATCTTCACAAAATTGAAATCATTTTGCTTTTTCATCTTTCCAATTATTTTCAATAAAAGCAATTTATTTCATGATGAGCAATTTCCCTAAATCAATTTATCCTCCAATTTTCAGAATGTCTTCCCGATCTATCAAGAAGCTCGTCTTTAATCCAAAAGCCTGTTCAAAATCAGCAATAATTCATCAGGTCAGAATAAGAACAGAATGCAGTCAGACTGCAAAGCAGTCAGAAGAATCCGCAGAGTTTGATTCAGCTCTTCAAGAACTGCCAGAATTTGCATCGGTTCAGAAGCAAGATGAGCCATCATCCTTAGTTCAAGATCCGACTAAGGATATCAATATCGGATCAGAAGACAATCCTAGAATTCTCAAAATTGGTAGTGGTTTGAGCCCAGGAGAGAAAGAAAGGCTCACTAATTTCCTCAAGCAGCATGAAGAAGTATTCGCATGGACTTATGAGGATATGCCAGGTTTAGATCCGAAATTGGTGGAACATCGCCTAGTTTTGAAGCCTGAGGCGAAACCAGTCAAGCAGAAGTTGAGAAAAATGGATCCTCGAATCGAGCAACAGGTCAAGGAAGGACTTGAGGATCTACTTAAAGCAGGATTCATTCGAGCAATTGATTACCCGGATTGGTTGGCGAATATCGTAGCTGTTCCTAAGAAGAATGAGAAAGTGCGAATCTGTATCGACTTCCGTGATCTCAATAAAGCCACTCCAAAGGATGACTATCCGCTCCCAAACATTGATCTCCTAGTCGATAGCACAGCCGGGCATGCTATGTTCTCCTTTATGGACGGATACTCCGGATATAATCAAATCAAGTTGGCCGCTCGTGACCAATCTAAAACATCCTTTACCACGCCATGGGGCACTTTCTGCTATACAGTCATGCCTTTTGGGCTTAAGAATGCTGGAGCCACTTATCAGCGCGCTATGGCCGTTATATTCCATGATCAGATGCACAAGACTATGGATGCATATGTCGATGATATTCTGGTGAAATCCAAAGAAGAGGAAGATCACATCGAAGCTCTCAATCAAGTTTTCAAGCGACTCATTCTTTACAAGCTAAGACTCAATCCACAAAAATGTGTTTTTGGAGTTGAATCAGGCAAGTTGCTAGGCTTCTTGGTCAGCAAGAAGGGGATAGAAATGGATCTCGCTAAGGCCAAAGCTATCATTGGCATGCCGCCCCCGACTAATCTCAAAGAATTGCGTAGCCTTCAAGGACGCATGCAATCAATTCGGCGATTCATTTCCAATTTGGCCATGAGATGTGAGCCTTTCAATCATTTGCTCGGAAAAGGAGTGAGGTTCGAATGGGGACCAGAGTGTCAGCAGTCGTTCGAACGCATCAAGAAATATCTTCTCAATCCTCCTGTTTTAAAGCCGCCAGAATTAGGAAAACCCCTATTGCTATACATTTCAGTTAATCAAGTTGCTTGCGGCGGATTCTTGGCGCAATACGAAAAAGGCAGCTTGATAGAACATGCCATTTACTACGTGAGTAAGACCTTTATTGATTATGAGAAGAAATACTCTCAGATAGAGAAGACATGCCTAGCTCTGGTATGGATGTGTCAGAAATTGTGACATTATCTATTGGCGTCTGAAGTCAAGATTCTATCTAAATTAAATCCTCTCAAGTATATTCTTGAACAACCATTTCTCAGCGGACGAATCGCCAAATGGCAAGTTCTATTAATGCAATACGACTTGGAATATGTCTCTCAACAATCTATCAAAGGCCAAGCAATTGCAGACCAATTAGCAGATTTTCCTCTAGCAGAGGATATTAAAGCTGAGGATGATTTCCCCGATGAGCGGATCTGCAATATTCAACAATCCCCAATTTGGAATTTATTCTTCGACGGTTCCAAGAATATGGCAGGCATAGGAATCGGAATTCTGCTAATCACACCAGAGAAAGAGATGATTCCCTTTTCTCTCAAACTGGATTTTCAGTGCACTCACAATATGGCCGAGTATTAAGCTTTGAAACAAGGCCTGAAAATTCTACAAGATTTTAATGTCAAAAGAGTGCATGCTTATGGCGATTCTTTGTTAATCGTCAATCAAGTTCTGGTCGAATGGCAAGTGAAAGATCAGAAATTACTTCCTTACCAGAAGATTGTCTCAGCTCTTGCCAACAAATTCGAAGAATTCCAACTTTTCCATATCAAGAGAGATTTCAATCAAGTTGCAGACAGTTTAGCTAATCTGGGATCCATCATGTCTTTCAGGAGTGGAGAATCTTGTCGCTCATTTGAAATTGGCAGACTTGATCAACCCGCTTTCGTCCCAATAGAGCAGATAAACCAGGCTGAGCAGAAGAAGAAGCCTTGGTATCATGATATCAAGAATTTCATTAAAACTGGCGAATTTCCTCTAGAATTATCAAAGAGAGAGCAGCAAGCAATTCAACGCATGTCTGCTCGATATTTTATTCTTGCCGACGTCCTTTATCGTCGTGGATTCAGTTCTGACTATTCCAGATGTTTGGACGAAGAAGAAGCCAAAGAGGTTGTGCAAGAAGCACATGAAGGCATTTGCGGTGGTCATGTTGGCTATCAGACTCTCGTCAAACAAATCATCCGAGCAGGATATTATTGGAGAACTATGCAACAAGATTGCTATCGTTTTGTGAAGGAGTGCGTTCAATGTTAGATGCATGCGCCTTCCATTCATGCGCCAGCGCCATACTTGCAATCTGTCGTCTCGCCATGGCCATTTTCCATGTGGGCTTTCGATGTCGTAGGCCCCATCACTCCTTCAGCCTCCAATGGTCATAAATATTTTCTGGCCACAACAGAATATTTTACTAAATGGGTAGAAGCAGTCACTCTACGCACAGTAGAAGGTCGGCACGTAGTTTCTTTCATCCATAAGAATATCCTTTGCCGTTTCGGTATACCGCATGATATTGTGTCAGATAATGGCAGTCATTTCAAGAATGAGAGAATGAGGACATTCTGCTCAAAGTTCAAAATTCATCATCATTTTTCCGCTCCTTATTATCCTCAAGGGAATGGTCAGGCAGAGGCCACCAACAAGATTCTGATTCGAATCCTGGAGCGAACTTTAGAAACGGGCCGTGACTGGCATGAAAAGATTCATGATGCATTATGGGCATACAGAACCACCATTCGAACTCCAACGAATGCTACTCCGTCAGAACTTGTCTATGGAACTGAAGTAGTACTGCCTCTACAAGTTCAGAAACCTGCTCTGAAATTTGCATCACTTCTAGAATTACCTCTTGATCAGTATCAGCAACAGCAACAGCAACTGGTACAACTTGATTTGCTCGATGAAAGAAGGCTCAGAGCAGCAGAGCATGCTCAATCCTATCGCCAGAGGATAGCCCGACAATATGCAAAATCTGTCATTGAGAGAAAATTTCGGGTCAATGATCTAGTGCTCAGATCAACAGCCTATCTCAGGCATCGCCCAGGTGGCAAATGGTCGCCAAATTGGGAAGGTCCTTATGTTGTCAAAGAGGCACTACCTCGCAATTCATATCGGCTCATCAATGCTGATGGAATAGAATTACCAGATCCCATCAATGCTCGACATTTGAAAAAATTCTATACTTGAACAACTCCCTATTCTTTGTAATTCTTCCAAATTTTCTTCAATAATGATCAAAATTCTTTTTCACAGTTACACTGGGGCATTTTAAAATTTTGTTTTTATCTACAAATACCCTGTATGCAGGCAGGATAAACAAATCTCTTATTTCATGCACCTGTGCATTCATGTGCATCAATTTGCATTCATTTGCATTCAATCGCATTAATAACGATATGGTCAGTATTGAGATTTCAATTATCAATCCCATCACAATTCCTAACGGTTCAAGATTGAAAGACAATCACCAAAACTGAACCAAAATCCAGTATCCAAACTGGTACATTTTTAAAACCGGTATGCGTACCGGTATCCTTTCAAAATCAAGAACTCGTGTTAGTGTTCCACTGAATGGTCATGTCAGTCGACCTCTTGAGTTCAATCCTCGTGTTGATCACTCATCAAATTTCCAATTTCCAATTATCAATTTCCAAATTTCCAATTTCCAATTTCCAATTTCCAATTTCCAATTATCAATTTCCAAATTTCCAATTTCCAATTTTCAATTTCCAATTTCCAAATTTCCAATTTCCAATTTCCAATTTCAAATATCAAATTTCAAAATTCCAATTTCCAAATTTTGACCCTTTTGGTCACCCAATACCCAATTTCAATTATTTTCTCTTGCGAGAGACCCTTTTTATAGGGAGAGTTCGAGGGAGCTCGCTCTTTTCGCATGCTATCCAATTCGTTCACTAAGCCACTTTTCAGGAAGAGTTTGAAGGGGCTTGTGTCTTTGTGAACCGTTTGCAAAACAAAATTCCAAATTTCACACAAGGAACCCTTTTTATAGGGAGAGACTCGACGGAGACTTGCTTTCCTTGTGGCCCCCATAATTTCAGACTAGGCCATTTCATCATGAGGGACCCTCTTTTCAGGGAGAGTGTGATGAACTCGTTCCTTCATGACCAATTTACCAACCTCACCAATTCCGGCCCCCTTTCCATAAGAGAAGCCTAATGTTAGGAAGTTTTGACGAAAGCTTAATTTCTCTTCGAAAGTTCATTTTGCAAACACCTCCTCTTCAGGGAAGAGAGGAGTAATTCCCAATTCCAATTTCTGAATCTTCTCCTTTGGGGAAAGGAGAAGAGAATCTTTGTCATGGATGTGTTGCGTTGTGCTTCAAATGCTCGCTTTCACAAAAGGATTTCAAGAAAGTTTTGCCAATTTGTCACTAAATATTTGTTGATTTCAAAAATCTTTATTGCACAAAATTATTACTTCAGAATACCCCCAGTATTACTTCCGAAAGGACAAAGCTTTCGCGAAAAAGGATTCAAAGTTCAAAATCTTTCTATTGGCCAACCAAAAGGATGAAGAATAAATCCGCGATATGGCCAGTAAAGAAAACTCAATGTTGTTGCAAAGCCATGTGTGATTGATATTGATCGCAGTCAATGGCACATTTTTAAAGACCATTCTTGAAAAAATAAAGCAGTCGAAATATCCTGGGTGATACAGAAAAATCCACTCAATTTTCATATCTCCTCAATCACCTAAGCTGCAATTAAATATCTGCAAAAGGAATCTCTCAATTGTCGTCAAGATGAAGGCGAATTAAGCGAGTCGACCCCTGGGGCTAAAGAAGATTTGGATCATCTCCAAGATGATGGAGTTTGTGACAGATCCTTCCAGGGAAAGTTCAGATCACCGTCGAGATGAAGGCGAGTGTGATGAGCCTACCGACAAACCCTAAAAGGTATTTAATTTCTGCTATCATCAAGAGATTTCCTACCAAAGAGCCAATAACTATCAAGATAATCCCTGAGAGAAAAGAAGGATCGGAACATCTCTGAGATGAAGAAGTTTGTGACGTACCCTTCCAAAAATAAAAAGAGAGAGACAAGTCAGGACATCTCCAAAATGAAGGATGATGTAATTCCCAAAAAATCCAAGAGAGCTCCAATCTGCTAAAAAGAGAGTGCAGAAAGATCATCATGAGAAAAGAATCCCAGGATATCAGACTTCCAAATCTATCAAGAATCTTCTTTAATTTTGTGAAATTCTTTTATCGATATTCTTTCACCAATAGCCCTCGCAATATCAAGAATACTTTCTTTTCCGCCCATATCAAGTAAATTGATAGCTTCCTTGAAAGAAAGCCAATCGCAAGCAATTTGAATTTGAATCTTGATTCTACGGAGTTAAGCCCAGTCGGAGGTAATACTTTCGGTAGACAAGAAGGAATATTTTCACACCAATGTGCATCATTTTCAATTATTTTGAATCAACAACAATTTTCAACATTTTGACAATATTTTCTAGCTATCCTGGCATGAAGCGAGAGCTTGAGGTTCATCTTTGGCGCATCCTGACATCAGTTGTTATCCCTTTTAGGACTTGATAACGGGAGTTTTCAAGATTCCTTCCCTTCTTTGGTATAATCTAAGCGCCTGGGCTCTCAGATTCGCACACTTCCCTGTGTCCCCACTGTCCTACCATAGACAGTCCAATTTCGGCTTGAGGTTAAGCCACCTATTTCAGCAAAAAGCAATTTCAAAAGCTATTTAGTCTCAGCAATGAGACACCCAAAATCAAACCCTTTTCAAGCTTTAGGGACCCCAATTTCCTTCCTTTTGCAAAACCCCTATCGGATTCATTGTGCGGAAATCCGAAGGTTCCATCATGGTCTCTTCTTTTGAGGATTCCGTCCATTTTCATTGCCCAATCAGGATAAGGGTATAAACCTGAGCCTCCTTTGATGAGGTATTCCATTTTCTGCCCAATCAGGTTAAGGGTATAAACCTGGGCCTCCTTTGATGAGGTATTCCATTTTCTGCCCAATCAGGATAAGGGTATAAACCTGAGCCTCCTTTGATGAGGTATTCCATTTTCTGCCCAATCAGGTTAAGGGTATAAACCTGGGCCTCCTTTGATGAGGTATTCCATTTTCTGCCCAATCAGGTTAAGGGTATAAACCTGGGACTCATTTGATGAGGTATTCCATTTTCCACCCGATCAGGTTAAGGGTACAAACCTGAGCCTCCTTTGATGAGGTATTCCATTTTCTGCCCAATCAGGTTAAGGGTATAAACCTGGGCCTCCTTTGATGAGGTATTCCATTTTCTGCCCAATCAGGTTAAGGGTATAAACCTGGGCCTCATTTGATGAGGTATTCCATTTTCCACCCGATCAGGTTAAGGGTACAAACCTGAGCCTCCTTTGATGAGGTATTCCATTTTCTGCCCGATCAGGTCAAGGGTACAAACCTGAGCCTCCTTTGATGAGGTATTCCATTTTCTGCCCGATCAGGTTAAGGGTACAAACCTGAGCCTCCTTTGATGAGGTATTCCATATTCATTTCCCGGTCAGGTTAAGGGTTAAACCTGAGCTTCGTTTCTACACGAGGTATTTTCTGTCCCATCCAGGTTAAGGGCAAAACCTGAATCTCACTTCATTTTGAAATAAAATTTTCTTCTTATTCTCCATTTCATATCTACCATCATCCCTTGGATTAATTCTTTCATACCCAGTCAGATTTATCTAACTGGGGCATTTTTATGGTTCAAATTTGGTATGTTTTCTTTGCCACTAAGCTCGGCTTTCAACCGGCTTAGCAGCAAAGAGGGGCATCTGTAAACACCCCAAATTTTCACCCTCATCCAATGTTTGTCCATTTCATGTGTCATTGCATATCATTGCATGCATTCGGCATATCATTTCATCGCATTGCATAGCATTGCATGCCATTACATCTCATTCTCGAGATCCAGCACTCCTGTTTTCAAAATATTCAATCCAGATTTGAATTTTAAAAGCTTTTATTTCAAAATCAATTTCAAAACCTGGGTTTTTATTCAATACTCTGTCATTTTCCAACCCCAGGACTTTATATTTCGAAATATTTTCTCAAGGAAACAATCTGGATTCATTTCAAATTCAAATTTGAATCGATTTCAATTCACAGATGAGACCCATTGAGGTGGTGTCGCTTCTGAAGTCCTCTATTCATCAAATTTTTCAAATTTTTGAAAGTTTCAGTCCGATCAGGACTCTGTCTCAGAGTCCTGATCCGGTCAGGAGTCTGTTTTGAAGTCTGTTTTACTTCCATTTTCAATCTTTTCCGTTTGTTTTCGAAATTTAGGTCATTTTACAGAGTCCAGTTAGTTCAGGATTCTATTTTAGAGTTCGGTCGAGTTAGGAGTCTAACCCTGACTGTGTTTTTTGACTTATTTCATCATTTCTTGATAAAATCTTTTGAAAATTCTTTCATTTGGCTTTTAAAATCTAAAATCTCATAGTCCTAACAGTTCAAGACTCTAACCCGGAGTTCCAGTTCGCTTGAGACCCTATTTTCAAAGATCTTGAATTTCAAATATCAATTTTAACCCCTTTTCAAAGCCATTTTCAGTGTTTATTTCAAAATTTTCAAAACTCGATGTGGGCCCACTCAGTTGGCACCATATCCAGAGGAATTCTAACTCAGTTAGAACCCTATGCCATTTCAAAAATTCTAATTTTAAGATTGTCTTTGAAAATCCTTTTGAAAACTCCTTCAATTTCAAGTTTTAAAATCACTTTTTGAAAAACTCAAGTAGGGCCCACTCGGGGTGACGCCATATTTGAGTAAGTCAGGGCTAGACTAGGGTTAGTTGATGTCTTGGTTAGTGTTATAGGTTTAGAAGAGTCAAAACCATTTTGAAAAACTCATTTTGAAAGTTAGTTTTTAAAACTAGTGTTTTTAAAGGTTTTTAAAGGTGTTTTAAAAACCCAATGTGAGAAAATGCCAAGTGGCACCACATTTGGGGGATTATTAGGTTTAGCTAGGGGTTAATTAGGGATTAATTAGGATAATTTAGGTCAAGGGCATATAGGTAACTCCACCCAAAAATCGCCCCCCCTTAGAGAGTCCAAAGTTTTCAAAATTGTTGATTTTTAACCTAAAAATGTATTATAAAAAGAGGCTATAGGGAAGTCGATTTTATCATCTCTCTCCTATTGGATTCTTGGAGCTTCTCTCTCCTCTTCAGCCCTTTCTCCATTGCTGCAAGCATCAAGGTAATATTTTTAATATTTTTTTAGTTTTATTCAATACTTTTTCATGTTTTAAATCAATTTTAGCCATTGGTACCATCACCTTCATGGATTAAACCATGGATTCAACCTCAAGAACCATCAAGAATCAGCAAGAACGATCCAAGAAGGTGATCTAACCTTGTTTTGGATGATTTACAGGGATTTTAATCCATTAGAATTGATTTTAATATGATTCTTTACATTATTAACCAATAAAATATATGATTTACCCTTTTTAATGGGTTAAATCTATGTTTTAAAGGTGATATCAAATTCCAGCCATTGATTCCCTATTTTTATTTTATTTTCATGGTTTATTCATGTTTGTTTTACGTTCTATAGCATAGAAATAAGTTTTATTTACTGTTTTATGGTTTATTTTATTTATTTACATTAAATAATGCATGGTTTGTCAAGTTTCTTAAATTTCTGTGTGTTCTAGGTTTAGAACAGTAAAGATAATGTTATTTCGGGTTGAAGTTCTCATTATTTATTTCTGATTTTTTTATATATGATGCATGCATGAGTTATTGAGCTACTGTAGAAAAATCAGAGGTTTTGGATCTCGGAAACCCTGTCAAAAACATCAGACATCAAATCGGGTTTTTAAAGCTTTAAAATCATGGTTAAAATCAAGAAGGTAACTTGATGTTATGATATTTCTCTCATCTTATATCCGATTTTAGATCTGTAAAGTGATATGGATTCACATTGAGTAGATATGTCTGCTGTGAAATTTTCAGATTTTTTTATCACTGTTTAGTATTTTTCCCTTTTTAGAGAATCTGGTTTTAAATTTAAAACTCGTTAGGGTTTACCAAAACCCTAATCAGACTTTTGTTAGTCATAAATCCCAAACCACAGATCCGATTCTAGATATGTAAAAAATGAGTATTGTTATTTTTCTGTCTACTGTTCACCACTAAAATTTCAGAGATTTTTGTTTAGAATTGATATTTATGTCTGTATTTTCAATCTGGAATAGCTGTTTTAATCCCTGTTAAGAGTGATATATTTTAGCCCAGATTGCCGGAAGGGTTTCTCCCTAACGAGAGATGATTTTTCCGATCTGTAAATTGGAAAATCTTTGTTTTTCTTCTTAGTTAATCTCTGTAAAATTTCATAAGTTTCCATGGAGATTTGACCCCTGGTTCAGGTCTTGGACTGAGACTGGTTGGTGAATTAGGTCAAAAATAGCATATTTTAGGGTTTAATGCAATTTTCGGATTAATTTAATGTCAAAAAATTATTTTTATAATTCCAATTCGACATTAGGGTTATACAAAGTGCAGGTGCCAATGTTTATAGATTTTGGAATCCATTTGATGGCTGAATTAAGCAAGTTGCAAAACCGGGTTCCTGAAAGATCCAAAAACACTGCTAAAATCACAGTTTTTGTGATATAATTAGATTTTCGTGCATAAGCATATATTTTTAGGGTTTAATCATGTTCATAATCATATTATGATGCTTTAGGTTTAATTTTGTGCTCATTTGATTTCATTTAGTGCATAAAACCTAAGTTTTTACCAAAATCTATTTCTAAAAACCCTGATTTCAAGGCCATAGTCTTGCTATTGGGTGCAATTTGGTCATTTGACCTAAATTTCGAAATCCCTAACCCTAATTTCATATTTTAATCATGTCATAGCATATTTGGCTTGAGTTTATTCCATTCAAATTTCAAAACTTGCATTTTATCAAAATATCTTTCTAAAAACCCTAATTTCAAGGCCATAGTGTTGTTATGAGGGGTATTTTGGTCATTTTGACCCCAATTTCGAAATTTCATATTTTCTCTTTCATATTTATTCAATTTTATTTCATATTTTATCATTTTTTTTAAGGGAATCAAGGAAAAGGCTTATATCTAGCAAAATCCAGTAATTTCTAGATATTACTGGATAAATCTAGAAAAGCCAACATATTTTCATTAACAAAGTTTTCTAGTTTTGCAGGTACATTGAAGACTTTATTTTTCATGTATTTAAATTTCAATAGTGATGTAATTTGTAATTAAACTTTGGAATAAGAATTTACATTTCCTGCTTAGCTTAGGATGCATTGCATATAGTTTATTTTTTTTATAATGTTAATGTGTGATGGATGATGATTCATGCATATTTTTATAAATTCACCATGGTCTACACGAATGGCACATGCACTAGCTTTTATGAAGTTTATAAACTTGGTGGAATTCGTATTTATGGCCATAGTCAGAATATGAATGATACCCAGATTTATGATCTTCACATTAGCCACATTCAGCCTACACTCTTAGGCTAACTTCAAAAATGCATTGCATTTCTCAAAAATACAAAAAGTATTTCTCAATTCCTCAAATCCATATTCATTCATTTCATGCATTTGCTAATTCCAATTCCAATTTTCAATTCAAAGAAGTTCATTTTCTCAAAATCTCCTAAGTCTTATAGCAAAATCGATTTTCCCAAAAGCATTGAATTTCAAAGAATATTTCAAGTATTTCCCAAGTTCCAAATTCAAATTTTCTAAGTTAGAATTTCAATTTCCAAGTTTGAATTCAGAGAAACCAAGTCTCTCAGAATCGATTTTCACCAAATGTCAAGGATTCCTCAAAATCGATTTTATTTCTCTGAGAAGTACATTTCAAATCCCAATTCACGATTTCCAAGATTTACATTTTCTAAATATTTCAATCATTCAAAGCAAACATCATGTTTTCAAATATGCATTTCTTGAAAATTCATAGCACATGCCTGATTCTATGTGCATTTAGAAATTAGGATATGATTTAGACAAGTTGAATAGAGTAGAGCATAAGATTGATCCTTGGTTCAATTACCCCTCTTTAAGGTGGCAGGAACGGTTGAACCTCGTACCGACAGGCGAGTCCCATTCTACGGAATTTTACCGCATTTTTAAACGGAGGCGAGTTATTTTCAAAATCTTTTCAAAGGTCAGTTTGACTTGCAAAAGTAAAAATTTTGCGATGATAACAAGTTTGGCGACCGTGATGGGACCTGTCTTTGCCTGATCAATCTAATGCTCTACTTAGTTCAAATTGTCAAAATCGATTTCCATGGAATGTCAGCTTTGCTTTATGATATCATGTGAACCTAGGAGCCTAGACTTGAACCCAGCTGACATGGACTGCATGTAGACTAGGTATGGTTTGGTAGGACCATATTGAGGAGAATTATTCATGCTCACATAGACTTAGGTCTAATACAACACTCCTCAATTTAGGAATTGTATGAAAACAATGCTTGCTTCTTCAAATATTTCAAAAATCTATCTCTTTAGGACTTAGAGCCTTCTATTTGATTGCATGTGCTCATGTTTTTCAAAAACCACCCCCACCTATATTGTCCCAGTCTTCACGTTGCTGGGCTCTCTTCCAGAACCATAGTTCGGGACAGAGCCTCACAACTGGGCCACCTATTTGGGTGAAAACCCCCCTGCCACGTACCAAGGGCCATAGTCCAACGTATATCGGCAGGTGCTCAAGGATGTTGGAAAACTTGAACCTAGAACCGGAGGAATTGATTTTATGCCACGTACATTGAGCCTTGGCTCGAGTATATAGGCATAACTGGATTGGATACAGTTGATCTGAACCCTAGAGTTAGGATTAAGGTCCTACAGCTATTTCAAAATTTGTGCATCTAGAGTCAGCTTTACGGAATGCTGTATGTGCATACTTGTTTGTGCAGAATGTGATTGAATATGTTATAGTCATTTCCTTTTATTTTCCATATTTTCCCAATTTTCTAAAATACTGGACGATTTTCTCAAAATTCCCCAATCTATGTCCATGTACTGTCCATGTTTTAAAACCTTGGACGATTTTTCAAATACTTCATTTTCCATTTTTCATCAAACCCTGGACGATTTTCCAAATTTCCCTTAATTTCCTCAAAACTCCAGGTGATTTCCCATCTTTCCTGTCTTCTGGATCTCGAATTTCCTGCTTTATTTTTATCTTGCCTGCATTTTTCTCAAATTTCCTGTATTTTCCCAAGTCTCATTCCAATTTCCATGTCTTCCAGTCCGATGGCATCCAGTCAGCTTGATTGAGTCTTCCCTGAGGGTCACATCTCCTACGAGGTGCGACAAAGTCTTCCCGAACATCGAGTCCTCAGCACCGGATCCTTCTTTCCCCGGTGGTATTATTTATGGTTCAAGAACTTCTCTCGTATGTTTCCGGACCATCTGGACGAGTGTGGATTGGAACTGGCGTCCGCAGTGGGAAAGCAGACAGTCAACGACAACTTGATCCATGCACTAGCAGAGCGGTGGAATCCGAGCACTTCTACCTTCTGGTTCCCGTGGGGCGAGATGACAGTACTGATGGATGAACTATCAGAGATTATGGGATTGCCCGAGCCAGCCGGTCAGCCTGGAGATCCATTGGAGAAACAATTTTTGATTAATGTCAAGGGTCTGGAGCCAAAAGATGCCTTAGCTCGCTTGACTGGACGCAAGTCTTGGCCTCTGATTGAAGAAGACGGAAATGAATATGTGGACCTGCTCGAAATCTACAGACAGCATGGGACATTTGTGGAAGTCAGCTCGTTGTCCAGGACAGCTCGAGAAAGAATTCAGCATGCGATGGTTCTGTGCACGGTGGGATTAACTTTCTTTCCCGATGGACGGAATTACATGGATATCAGAATAATTCAGCTTATGAGGAGATGGGGAAGTCGACAGACCAACCACCTCTCAATAGCCATGGCCGCACTCGCTTTTCTATACCGAGGGTTGACTCGTTTCGCACTCGAAGAGTCGATCCTAGTCGAAGGGTGCACCTATGCCTTGCAGTCTTGGTTCCTCCGACATGTGCCAGTCCGAGCCAGTTCCTTCAGATATAATGGTAGAAAGCTTCTTCCAGTTGCGCGATACCGGTTCTTGATTGACAACCTTCAGGAGGAAGAGGTCGTATGGGACTACTTTGATCGCCAGGAATCACCTCCCAGATACACTTATGCTTACGACAAACGATTCAGACTACTTGGCCCGTTTTTCTGCGCATACTATCATCCAGAGCGATGTGTCAGGCAAACCTGTTATCATCCGTTTTGCTCCAGGTGATTTTCCATCTTTCCTTTCTTCTGGATCTCGAATTTTTTGCTTCATTTTATCCTGCCTGCAAATCTCTTTCAAAATTCCTGTATTTTCCCAAGTCTTATTCCAATTTCCATGTCATCCAGTCTGATGGCATCCAGTCAACTTGATTCAGTCTTCCCTGAGGGTCACATCTCCTACGAGGTGCGACAAAGTCTTCCTGAACATCGAGTCCTCAGCACCGGATCTTTCTTTCCCCGGTGGTATTATTCATGGTTCAAGAACTTCTCTCATATGTTTTCGGACCATCTGGACGAGTCTGGATTGGAACTGGCGTCCGCAGTGGGAAAGCAGACAGTCAACGGCAACTTGATCCATGCACTAGCAGAGCGGTGGAATCCGAGCACTTCTACCTTCTGGTTCCCTTGGGGCGAGATGACAGTGCTGATGGATGAATTTTCAGAGATCATGGGATTGCCCGAGCCAGCCGGTCAGCCTGGAGATCCATTGGAGAAACAGTTTTTGATTAATGTTAAGGATCTGGACCTTAAGGGTGCCCTAGCCCGCATGACAGGACGCAAGTCTTGGCCTCTGATTGAAGAAGATGGAAATGAATATGTGGATCTGCTCGAAATCTATAGACAGTATGGGACATTCGTAGAAGTCAGCTCGTTGTCCAGGACAGCTCGAGAAAGAATTCAGCATGCGATGGTTCTGTGCATGGTGGGATTAGCTTTCTTTCCCGATGGACGAAATTACATGGATATTAGAATAGTTCAGCTTCTAAGGAGATGGGGAAGTCGACAGACCAGCCGCCTCTCAATAGCCATGGCCGCACTCGCCTTTCTATACCGAGGGTTGACTCGTTTCGCACTCGGAGAATCGATCCTAGTCGAAGGATGCACCTATGCCTTGCAGTCTTGGTTCCTCCGGCATGTGCCAGTCCGAGCCAGTTCCTTCAGATACAATGGTGAGAAGCTCCTTCCAGTTGCACGATACCGATTCTTGATCGACAACCTTCAGGAGGAAGAGGTCGTATGGGACTACTTTGATCGCTAGGAATCACCTCCCAGATATACTTATGCATACGACAAGCGATTCAGGCTACTGGGCCCGTTTTTCTGCCCATATTATCATCCAGAGCGGTGTGTCAGGCAGTTCTCTCAGAGGCAGAAGCGCATAGAGATTCGTCCACTAGCCGGGGTTCTGCCAGAATTCGATCTCACATCAGATCAGTGGTCCGGAGCATACCATTCTGCCAGACATGGCTGGGATTCCTTTGTCAGTCTTACTATTTTTCCTGGTCCTCGTGTATCTTCTGATTATCTGGAGTGGTGGAAAATTGTCTGTCCCCCTCCCCTCTGTCAAGTATATTATTGATAAAATCATGTTTTTCCTCTCAATAAAAATTCCTTTATTTTACATTGGTTTGACAACCTCGCCTATGTAACAAGGCATATTTTCAGTTGTTTATCCTGCAAAGAATAGCAACACAATTGTCGTAATCCCAGCGACGACTCAATCCCTAGTAATGGGATATTATTTCAATTGTCTACCAAAATTCTCAACAAATATTTTCCTCCAAACCAAATTTCCTTCAGAAGCCTAACCATCAGTTTTGCCATGCAGAGAGCATCAGTAATATCCAAGAGAACATTTGCGATACCCGATGGTTGATACAAGATCCAGAAAGAAAGCCGCATCAGTTGAAGGCATCGCGTACTCGGTAGCTTCAGAAGAAGAGATGGACTCACCTCGATCAATCCAGAGTCAGGGTCAGCAGGCGGATGATGGCATCGATCCCCAAATGTACGTCATGTTCAAAAAAATGATGACCAAGATGCTGGCAGAACAAGCTGAGGCCAGTACTGAGCAAATTCAGACTAAGCAGAAAGATAAGGGTCATGCCGTCAAGAATGTGAAGATCAGTAAAAAGCAGAATCGTCATGAGGAAATGTCTGATGAGTCAGAATCAGCAGATGATACTGACCAAGAGTATGAAAACAAGCAAGAATTCAAAAGGTCGACTCAGGGGCAGGGGTCGGCCTACAAATCCAAGAATCAGTCTGTTGACGACCCTACGCAGTCACAACTGAAAGATGTGATGAAAATAGTTAAGGATCTTCAAACTCGTGACAAGGGCAAAAGAGTCTTTACAAGTGAAGACTTCTATGACGGACTGGATGGGGATGATGATCTTGATAATCTCCCCAAGAAATTTATCAAGTTTGATGGTTCGGGTGACCCAAAAGCACATCTCGCCCTATTCTTCGCAGAATGTTCCAGGTTCAAGAGGAACAATCGTGCCTTATTTCTCTGCTTCCCTCGCAGTTTGGAAGGTGTCGCAGCAAAGTGGTACTCAGAGCACATTAATCCGATAGAACTGAAAGAATTCGACAAAGTGGTCAATTTATTTATTGAGCGCTTTCTATTCAACGCTGAAGCACTCCCGACTCTCAGTCATCTCTGCAGTCTGAGGCAGAAGAAAAACAAGAAGGCCAGGGATTTCATTCATAGATGGAAATCCGCTTGCAATAAGATGTGCGAGCCAATAGCAGAAAGACACGCACTATCTTTGATCCTGAGCAACTTTTCGCAAACCCTGAGGGGAATAATTTCTACATCTCCATCGAAGAGCTTCATAGAACTAACAGAACGAGCCGAATGGCTCGAGTTGAGTATGGAGAACGGGTCTTATGAAGGTTTTATGTTTACAAAGAATAACAGTCAACAAGAATCAAAGAAGAAAGCCCATTTTACCTACTCTGCCAATAACAGTAAGAATCAGAACAAAGGAAATGGAAAAAATCATAGTTATGCTTCAGGAGGGTCAAATCCCAACAAAAGTGATCAGAAAGGCAAGTCGATTATTCAATATGATAAGCAGCCACAACAAACCCTCGAACAAAGATCAAGACCACAAGAAAAGCCGAAGCGGGAAGGATGGAGTTATAACCGCAAGTTTACTCCTCTAGACCAGTCCCTCGAGACAGTATTAGAATATATGCTCGGCAGTGATATGATTAAGCTTCCAAGGGTAGCTGACCCGCCAGTGGTTATGGGAAAAATGAAGGACAGATTCTGCAAGTTCCACCGAACTGTGGGACATGATACCGAGAACTGTTTCGTTCTCAAAAACATCATACAAGATTATGTTGACAAAAATCTGTTAGTAGAAGGGGCTGAAGATGAGAAAATGGAGATTCTAAAACAGCCTTTCTTGCAGCACTCAACAGCAATGATATCTGATCATCCCTTTCAGCCACAAGATCATATCCGACCATGCCCTAGCAGTGATATCAATGTGCAGCATCAGGTATTAGTATTGCATAAGGCCCAGTCCGGTTCTCAAAAGATGGACCTCGTTTCAGCATTCAGTAAGCTGAAAGTTTTGAGAGAACCCGCTAGAATATCTCCAGAGGTAGCCAAAAGAATGCCATGGTTACCCAAGAACCTTGTCAAATCTACTTCGGAAAAAGGGAGAAAACTAGAAGAAAAGGTCTACACGGTGCAAAGACCAATCACTGCCTTCTCTAATATCCCTATCCTTGAGTTGGCACGTGCCTCTCCTAAGCATCAGCAAGTTCTGGACGATTTACTGCGAAAGATCAAAGTCAAGCCAGACACCACACCTGAAGACATGGCTCAGATCGTTAATCAGGCCATGACCAATGCTCCCATAACCTTCTCAGATGAGGATCTGCCAAAACCTCACGCATTTCATAACAATGCCTTGTACATTATGGTGCGAACCAGGGGAATGACTGTACCCCACGTGCTTGTAGATGGAGGCAGTAGCCTCAACATTTGTCCTGAAATGACTGCCAAGGCTCTGGGTATAAAAGAAGAAGAGTATACACCGGATCCGATCACCATTTATGGGTTTGATAATCATGGACAGACAGCAAAGGGAAAGATCTTCTTGGAAATATTTATCAACTACTCTGTTCATACAGTGCCTTTCCATGTCGTTAACGTGCCACCAACGTATAATCTTCTACTGGGAAGAACATGGATTCATAATGCCAACGCCGTGCCATCCACTCTGCATCAGTGCATCAAGTGGTCTAAAGGTGGCATGATAACTACTGTTTTGGGGGAAGATCCTGAAGAGAGGCTACCTCAGCCTATGATCCCTAGGCCAACTTATACTGCTGATATCCCTAGCATTAGAGAAAGTGAAGAAATTGTTCTCAGTGAAAGCCTTGAAATGCTAAAGTTAGGAGCAACATCAGAGACAAATCACACAGCAGCGATGGTCCAATGGCAAGGACCACATTTCTTTAAGATTGGAGGTCGTCTCGATTACAGTACTTTCAAAGACCATCCTCTTTTCCCGCAGTTTGTTAGAACCAAGAAAGGATTTGACCTGTTACTGAAGCATGATTATCAGCCTTTTAAAGGATTGGGCAAGAACGGAGATGGCCGGCTAGAGCCAGTGATCCCTGATCATCATCCGCGCAGGGCAGGACTAGGATTCACGGGCAAAAGATCCCACAAAAATACTGTCTTCATTAAAGGGATCCATTAAAAAATTTTCTACCATCTGTCTTTTCTATTTCATTCATTTGATTTTTGCAGTTTGTAGGGACAATGTCCCATTTCAGTTCATTTTAAATGTCCTTATTTCATTTCAAGTCTTCAATAAAGTTATCAAGTTTCTCGTCTATCTGGATGTCATCTTTCTCTTATTCCTCTGCAATTTGTCTTCAAAAATTATTTGTTCTTATCTTTTTTATAACCATGCAATTTATGTCATAGTAAAGGAGCTTTCTCTAAAAGCTATTCCTTTTCAAAATTTCAGAATGTCTTCTCAACCGATAAAAAGGTTAGTCATTAATCCTTCAATCCTATCGAAACCGGCAAAGATATATCGGGTCCGAGCAAGAGCAGGGGACAGTAAGGTCACAAAGCAGTCAAAAGAAATGGCAAAATTCGATTCGTCGCTTCCAGAGTTGCCAGAATTTACAGCGATTCAGAAACAAGATGAACCATTGACCCTAGTCCAGGATCCGACTGAGGACATCAATATTGGTTCAGAAGATAGTCCAAAAATTCTCAAGATCGGCACCAGCCTAAGTACAGATGAGAAGGAAAGACTCATTGACTTTCTCAAGCAACACCAAGAAGTATTCGCATGGACTTATGAAGATATGCCAGGTTTAGATCCTAAATTGGTGGAACATCGACTCGTTCTGAAGCCTGATGCGAAACCTGTTAAACAAAAGTTAAGGAAAATGGATCCTCGAATCGAGCAACAGGTCAAGGAAGGACTTGAGGACCTGCTTAAAGCAGGATTCATTCGAGCAATAGATTATCTGGACTGGTTGGCGAATATCATTGCAGTTCCCAAGAAAAATGGCAAAGTGCAAATTTGTATCGACTTTCGCGATCTCAATAAAGCTACTCCAAAGGATGACTATCCCCTCCCAAATATTGACCTCCTAGTTGATAGCACGGCTGGGCATGCCATGTTTTCCTTCATGAACGGATACTCCGGATATAATCAGATCAAGTTAGCCGCTCGTGACCAATCCAAAACATCCTTCACTACGCCATGGGGCACTTTCTGTTATACAGTCATGCCGTTTGGGCTCAAAAATGCTGGGGCAACTTATCAGCGTGCAATGGCTGCCATTTTCCATGATCAGATGCACAAGACTATGGATGCATATGTTGATGACATCCTGGTCAAATCCAAAGAAGAAGAAGATCATATTGATGCCTTAAGTCAAGTCTTCAAGCGGCTTATTCTTTATAAGCTAAGACTCAACCCTCAGAAGTGTGTCTTCGGAGTTGAATCAGGCAAATTGCTAGGCTTCTTGGTCAGCAAAAAGGGGATAGAAATGGATCCCGCTAAAGCAAAGGCCATCATTGACATGCCACCTCCAACTACTCTTAAGGAGTTGCGTAGTCTTCAGGGACGTATGCAATCAATTCGGAGATTCATATCCAACCTTGCCATGAGATGTGAACCTTTCAATCATCTACTCAGAAAAGGAGTGAAATTTGAATGGGGACCAGAGTGTCAGCAATCGTTTGAGCGTATCAAGAAATATCTTCTTAATCCGACCGTTCTAAAGCCACCAGAATTGGGAAAGCCTCTCTTGCTATACGTTTCAGTTAACCAAGCCGCTTGTGGCGGATTCTTGGCACAATATGAAGAAGGCAGTTTGGTTGAACATGCCATTTACTATGTAAGCAAGACTTTCATTGACTACGAGAAGAAATATTCTCAAATAGAGAAGACATGCCTAGCACTGGTATGGATGTGTCAGAAGCTGAGACATTACTTGTTAGCATCAGAAGTCAAGATTCTCTCAAAACTTAATCCTCTCAAGTATATTCTCAAACAACCATTTCTTAGTGGACGGATTGCTAAGTGGCAAGTCCTGTTAATGCAGTATGATTTGGGGTATGTTTCTCAGCAATCTATCAAAGGTCAAGCAATTGCAGACCAATTGGCAGATTTTCCTTTAGCAGAAGATGTTAGAGTCGAGGATAGCTTTCCCGATGAGCGGATCTGTAATGTTCAACAATCCCCAGTTTGGAATCTGTTTTTCGACGGATCCAAGAACATGGCCGGCATAGGAGTCGGAATCTTGCTGATCACACCAGAGAAAGAGATGATCCCCTTTTCTATGAAACTGGATTTTCAATGTACCCATAATATGGCTGAGTATGAAGCTTTAATACAAGGTATGAGAATTTTGCAAGACTTCAATGTTCAGAGGGTACACGCTTTCGGCGATTCATTGCTCGTCGTCAGCCAAGTAAAAGCTGAATGGCAGGTAAAAGATCAGAAGTTGCTCCCTTACCAAAAGATCATTTTATCCCTTATCAACAATTTCGATGAATTTCAGCTTTTCCATATTAAAAGAGAGTTTAATCAAATAGCTGATGGTTTGGCCAGCCTGGGCTCCATTATGTCTTTCAGAAATGGAGAATCCTGTCGCTCCTTTGAAATCGGTAGACTTGACCAACCTGCCTTCGTTCCGGTAATGCAAGTCAACCAGGCGGAACAGAAAAAGAAGCCTTGGTATCAAGATATCAAAAACTTTATTGAAACTGGTGAGCTTCCACCAGAACTATCAAAGAAGGAGCAAAAAGCAATTCGGCATATGTCCGCCCGCTATTTTATCCTTGCCAATGTTCTTTATCGTCGTGGGTTCAGTTCTGAGTATTCCAGGTGCTTAGACGAAGAAGAAGCTAAAGAAATCATACGAGAAGCGCATGAAGGTATTTGCGGTGGTCATGTCGGCTACCAAACCCTTGTTAAACAAATCATTCGGGCAGGATACTATTGGAGAACCATGCAGCAAGACTGCTATCGTTTTGTGAAGAAGTGCGTTCAGTGTCAGATACACGCACCTTCCATTCATGCGCCAGCCACGTACTTGCAATCAATCGTGTCTCCATGGCCATTTTCTATGTGGGCCTTCAACGTCGTAGGACCCATCTCTCCTTCAGCTTCTAATGGTCATAAATATTTCCTTGCCGCAACAGAGTATTTCACCAAATGGGTTGAAGCCGTCACTCTGCGTACAGTGGAAGGTCGAGATGTAGTCTCGTTCATTCATAAGAACATTCTTTGTCGTTTCGGTATACCACACGACATCGTGTCAGATAATGGTACTCATTTCAAGAATGAGAGAATGAAGATCTTTTGTTCAAAATTTAGAATTCATCATCATTTTTCAGCTCCTTATTATCCACAAGGAAATGGTCAGGCAGAAGCAACCAACAAAAGTTTGATTCGCATCTTGGAAAGAACCGTTGAGACGGGTCGTGATTGGCACGAGAAAATTCATGATGCACTTTGGGCATATCGAACTACCATTCGAACCCCAACCAATGCGACTCCTTCAAAACTTGTTTATGGGACTGAGGTGGTGTTACCTCTTCATGTTCAGAAACCCGCCCTTAAGTTCGCATCTCTTTTAGAGCTACCACTCGATCAGTATCAGCAACAGAGATTGGTACAGTTAGATTTACTCGATGAAAAAAGACTCAAAGCAGCAGAACACGCTCAGTCTTATCGTCAGAGGATAGCAAGGCAATATGCCAAGTCAGTCATCAAAAGGAGATTCCAAGTTAATGACTTGGTCCTTAGATCAACGACTCATCTCAAGCATCGTCCACGTGGCAAATGGTCACCAAACTGGGAAGGTCCCTACGTGGTGAAAGAAGCGTTGCCCCGTAATTCATATCGTCTGATTAATGCAGACGGGGTAGAACTATCTGACCCCATTAATGCTCGACATCTGAAGAAATTCTATACCTAGAAAATCTCTATCCTATCTTTTGTATTCTTCAAAAATTCTCCTCAATAAATGAATAATTATTCTTTGGTCAAAATACCCCTCTTCCCCAGAATATACTGGGGCATTCTTGTTAAAGTTGCCTTTTATCCAAAACAATTTGTGTGCAGGCAGGATCTAATAAATCTCTCATTTTGCACGCATGTGCACTCAGTTGCATCCATTTGCATTTGCACGCATTCATCTGCGTCAATTTACATTGAATTTCCCATTCAGGATAAGGGATAAATCCTGAGACCCCGGCAAGTCGTCCAAGTCATCGCCAATTGATGACCCTTCAAAACCCAGTGCTCGTACTGGTAATCTTTTAAAAACCAGTGCTCGTACTGGTAATCTTTTGAAAACCCAGTGCTCGTACTGGTAATCTTTTAAAAACCAGTGCTCGTACTGGTAATCTTTTGAAAACCCAGTGCTCGTACTGGTAATCTTTAAAACCCAGTGCTCGTACTGGTAATCTTTTAAAAAACCAGTGCTCGTATTGGTAATCTTTTAAAATTCAGTGCTCGTACTGATAACCTTTTAAAATCCAGTGCTCGTACTGGTAACCTTTTAAAGTCCAGTGCTCGTACTGGTATCCTTTAAAAATCCAGTGCTCGTACTGATAGTCTTTTAAAATTCAGTGCTCGTACTAATAACTTTTTAAAATCCAGTGCTCGTATTGGTAGTCTTTTAAAGTCCAGTGCTCGTACTGGTATCCTTTAAAAATTTAGTGCTCGTACTGGTAATATTTTAAAATACAGTGCTCGTACTGATAACTTTTTAAAAACCCAGTGCTCGTACTGGTAATCTTTTAAAATTCAGTGCTCGTACTGATAACCTTTTAAAATCCAGTGCTCGTACTGGTAACCTTTTAAAGTCCAGTGCTCGTACTGGTATCCTGTAAAAATTCAGTGCTCATACTGGTAGTCTTTTAAAATTCAGTGCTCGTACTGATAACTTTTTAAAATCCAGTGCTCGTACTGGTAGTCTTTTAAAGTCCAGTGCTCGTACTGGTATCCTTTAAAAATCCAGTGCTCGTACTGGTAATCTTTTAAAATTCAGTGCTCGTACTGACAACTTTTTAAAATCCAGTGCTCGTACTGGTAGCCTTTTAAAATCCAGTGCTCGTACTGGTAATCTTTTAAAATACAGTGCTCGTATTGGTACTTTGCAAAAGTTCGGTCTTCATACTGGTCGCAACATAACTCTCACATTGAGGTTCAGGCTCAATCTTTAGACCTGCGAACCAAACAATCTGTATCAGACTCTTGGGTCATTCCATTCTGTTAATCTGACATTCGGGGTGCCGATTTTGTCAAGACCTCTAGTCATTCGTGTTATCAAGCAGTTCTTTGAGTTATCAAAAGCTATCAAAATCAATCGCCAAGTATCTCTCTTGCGAGGGACCCTTTTTCCAGGGAGAGTTCGAGGGAGCTCGTTTCTTTTCGCATGTCTTTATTGTTCGGTCGTTGAACCCCTTTTTCTAGGGAGAGTTTGAAGGGACTCGTGATTCACGAACAGTTTGCAAAATAATCTTTATTGTCACACAAGGAACCCTTTTTCTAGGGAGAGTTTCGACGGAAGCTCGTCCTCCTTGTAGCCTTAAATGTCTTTTGTTAGGCCACCCCCGTCGTCGAGGACCCTTTTTCCAGGGAGAGTGTGATGAACTCGTTCCTCTATGATATCCTTTCAATCTCTGTTAGCGGCCCCCTTTCCATAAGAAAAGCCTAGAAATAGGGAGTTTTGACGAAAACTCTATTTCTCTTCGAAAGTTCGTTTTGCAAACACTTCCTCTTCAGGGAAGAGAGGAGTATCTTTTGTTACCCGTTCAGGTAAGGGTCAAGCCTGAGTCTCTCCTTTGGGGAAAGGAGAGGAGAATCTAGCCACGGATGTGTCATATAGATCTCAAATGATTTCCTTCACCAAGGATTCCAAGAATATTTTGCCAATTTGCCATAAAAAAAAATAGTTGTTGATTCCAAAATCTTTATCGCATAAAATTGTACCTCAGAATATCTTCAGTATTACTTCCGAAGTGACAAAGCTTTTGCGAAAAAGGATTCAAAATTCAAAATCTTTCTATTGGCCAACCAAAAGGATGAAGAATAAATCCGCGATATGGCCAGCAAAGAAAATTCAATGTTGTTGCAAAGCCAGAAGTGATTGATATTGATCACAGTCAATGGCATATTTTTAAAGATCATTCTTGGAAAATAAGCAGTCGAAATATCCTAGGTGATACAGAAAAATCCACTCAATCTCCATGTCCCCTCAATCACCTAAGCTGCAATTAAATATCTGCAAAAGGGATCTCTCAACTGTCGTCAAGATGAAGGCGAATTAGACGAGTCGACCCCCGGGGCCAAAGAAGATTTGGATCATCTCCAAGATGACGGAGTTTGTGACGGATCCTTCCAGAGAAAGTCCAGATCACCGTCGAGATGAAGGCGAGTGTGATGGACCTCTCGACAATCCCTAAAAGGTATTTAATTTCTGTTATCATCAAGAGATTCCTAACCAATGAGCCAATAACCGTCAATATAATCCCTGAGAGAAAAGAAGGATCGGAACATCTTTGAGATGAAGGAGTTTGTGACGTACCCTTCCAAAAAAAATAAAGAGAGAAAAGCCAGGACATCTCCAAAATGAAGGATGATGTAATTCCCGAAAAATCCAAGAGAGCTCCAATTCTGTCAAAAAAGAGTGCAGAAAGATCATCATGAGAAAAGAATCCCAGGATATCAGACTGCCGAATCTATCAAGAATCTTCTTTAATTTTGTGAAATTCTTTTATCAATATCCTTTCGCTAATAGCTCTCGCAATATCAAGAATACATTCTTTTCCGTCCATATCAATGAAATTGATAGCCTCCTTGAAGGAAAGTCAATTGCAAGTAATTTGAATTCGAATCTTGATTCTACGGAGTTAAGTCCAGTCGGAGGTAATACTTCAGGTAGAAAAGAGGGAATATTTTTCATATATATATGTGCTTATCATTCTTGAATTAACTACAATTTTTATCTTATTGGCAATCTTTTCAAGTTATCCCGACATGAAGTGAGAACTTGATATTTATTTTGATGTATCCAGGCGTTGTTGTTATCCCTTTTAGGATCAGATGATGGGAGTTGTCCAAGATCCTTCTCTTCTTGTTTTGATCTGAGTGCCTGGGCTCTCAGATTCGCACACTTCCCTGTGCTCCCCACTGTCCCACCATAGACAGTTCCCGTTCAGGTTAAGGGTTAAACCTGAATTTTCCGCAAAAGGTCATCTGTCTTAAAAGCCATTCAGTCTTAGCAATGAGACGTCCAAGATCAATCCCTTTTTAAGCTTTAGGGAACCCTCTTTCTTCCTTTTGCAAACCCCTCTCGGATTTATTGTGCAGAATTCGAAGGTCCCATCATGGTTTCTTCATTTGAGGATTCCGTATATCGTCCCCTTTCAGGTTAAGGGTTAAGCCTGAGCCTCGTTTTTCCACAAGGTATCGTCCCCTTTCAGGTTAAGGGTTAAGCCTGAGCCTCATTTTTCCACGAGGTATTTCCTGTCCCATCCAGGTTAAGGGCAAAACCTGAATCTCACTTCTTTTCGAAGTAAAATTTTCTCCTTATTCTTCATTTCAAATCTATCATCATCCTTTGAACTAATTCTTTCATACCCAGTCAGATTCATCTAACTGGGGCATTTTTATAGTCCAAATTTGGTATGTTTTCTTTCCCACTAAGCTCGGCTTTCAACCGGCTTAGCAGCAAAGAGGGGCATCTGTAAACACACCAAATTTTTAACTTTATCCAGTGTTTGTCCATTTCATAAGTCATTACAGATCATTGCATGTCATTGCATGTATTCTACATAGCATTGCATGTCATTGCATAGCATTGCATGTCATTGTATCTCATTTTCGAGATCCAGCACTCCTATTTCAAAACAATCAATCCAGATTTGAATTTTAAAGCTTTATTTCAAAATCAATTTCAAAACCTTGGTTTTTATTCAATACTCTGTCATTTTCCAACCCCAGGACTTTATATTTCGAAATATTTTCTCAAGGAAACAATCTGGATTCATTTCAAATTCAAATTTTAATCGATTTCAAGTCACAGATGAGACCCATTGAGGTGGTGTCACTTATGAAGTCCTCTATTCATCAAATTTCTCAAAATTTTGAAAGTTTCAGTCCGATCAGGACTCTGTCTTAGAGTCCTGATCCGATCAGGAGTCTGTTTTGAGGTCAGTTTTACTTCCATTTTCAATCTTTTCTGTTTGCTTTCGAAATCTAGGTCATTTCACAGAGTCCAGTTAGTTCAGGACTTTATTTTAGAGTTCGGTCGAGTTAGGAGTCTAACCCTGACTGTGTTTTCTGACTTATTTCATCATTTCTTGATAAAATCTTTTGAAAATTCTTTCATTTGGCTTTTAAAATCTAAAATCTCAGAGTCCTAAGAGTTCAGGACTCTAATCCGGAGTTCCAGTTCGCTTGAGACCCTATTTTCAAAGATCTTGAATTTCAAATACTGATTTTAACCCCTTTTCAAAGCCATTTTCAGTGTTTATTTCAAAAATGTTCAAAATTCGATGTGGGACCACTCAGTTGGCACCATATCCAGAGGAATTCTAACTCAGTTAGGACCTTATGACATTTCAAAAATCCTAATTTTAAGTTTACTTTTGAAAATCTTTTGAAAACTCCTTCAATTTCAAGTTTTAAAATCGCTTTTTGAAAAAAACTCAAGTAGGGCCCACTCGGGGTGGCGCCATATTCGAGTAAGTCAGGGCTAGACTAGGGTTAGTTGATGTCTTGGTTAGTGTTAGAGGTTTAGAAGAGTCAAAACCATTTTGAAAAACTCATTTTTGAAAGTTAGTTTTTAAAACTAGTGTTTTTAAAGGTTTTTAAAAGTGTTTTAAAAACCCAATGTGAGAGAATGCCAAGTGGCACCACATTTAGGGGATTTTTAGGATTAGCTAGGGGTTAATTAGGCATTATTTAGGATAATTTAGACTAGGGGTAGTTAGGTAACTCCACCCCAAAATCGCCCCCCCTTTTAGAGACCAAAATTTTCAAAATTGTCAATTTTTAAACCTAATTTTTTTATTATAAATAGAGGCATAAGGGGGGTCGATTTTCCCATCTCTCTCCTATTGAGTCCTTGGAGCTTTTCTCTCTTCTCCATCCCTTCCTCCATTGCAGCAGCCTCAAGATAATGTTTTTCTTTAATTTTTAGTTTTTATTTAATGTTTTTCATTGTTTTAAGCATGATTTAGCCATTGGCACCATCATCTTCATGGATTAAACCATGGAGTTGACCTCAAGAACCATCAAGAATCAGCAAGAACGATCCAAGAAGGTGATTTAACCCTGTTTTGGATGATTTACAGAGATTTTAATCCATTAGAATTGATTTTAATATGATTCTTTGCATTATTAACCAATAAAATATATGATTTACCCTTTTTAATGGGTTAAATCTATGTTTTAAAGGTGATATCAAATTCCAGCCATTGATTTCCTGTTTTTAATTTATTTTCATGGTTTATTTATGTTTGTTTTACGTTCTATAGCATAGAAATAATTTTTATTTACTGTTTTATGGTTTATTTTATTTATTTACATTAATTAATGCATGGTTTTTCAAGTTTCTTAAATTTCTGTGTGTTCTAGGTTTAGAACAGTAAAGATGATGTTATTTCGGATTGAAGCACTCATTGTTTATTTCTGATTTTTTTATATGTGGTGCATGCATGAGTTATTGAGTTACGGTAGAAAAATTAGAGGTTTTGGATTTCAGGAACTCTGTCAAAAAAATCAGACATCAAATCGGGTTTTTAAAGCTTAAAATCATGGTTAAAATCAAGAAGGTAACTTGCTGTGATGATATTTCTCTCATCTTATATCCGATTTTAGATATGTAAAGTGCTATGGATTCACATTGAATAGATCTGTCTTCTGTGAATTGTTCGGATTTTTCGACCACTGTTTAGTATTTTTCCCTTTTCATAGAATCTGTTAGTCAATTTAAAGCTCGTTAGGGTTTACCAAAACCCTAATCAAACGTGTGTTAGTCATAAATCTCAAACCACAGATCCGATTTTAGATCTGTAAAAAGTGAGTATTATTATTTTTCTGTCTACTGTTCATCACTAAAATTTCAGAGATTTTTGTTTAGAATTGCTATTTATGTCTGTATTTTCAATCTGGAATAGCTGTTTTAATCCCTGTTAAGAGTGATATATTTTAGCTCATATTTCCGAAAGGGTTTCTCCCTAACCAGAGATGATTTTTTCGATCTGTAAATTGGGAAATCTTTGTTTTTCTTTCTAGTTAGTCTCTATGAAATTTCATAATTTTCCATGGAGATTTGACCCCTGGTTCAGGTCTTGGACTGAGACTGGTTGATGAATTAGGTCAAAAATAGCATATTTTAGGGTTTAATGCAATTTTCGGATTAATTTAATGTCAAAAAATTATTTTTATAATTCCAATTCGACATTAGGGTTATAAAAAGTGCAAGTACCAATTTTTATGGATTTTGGAATCCATTTGATGGCTGAATTGAGCAAATTGCAAAACCGGGTTCCTGAAAGATCCAAAAACACTGCAAAAATCACAGTTTTTGTGATATTATTGGATTTTCGTGCATAAGCATATATTTTTAGGGTTTAATCATGTTCATAATCATGTTAGGATGCTTTAGGTTTAATTTTGTGCTCATTTGATTTCATTTAGTGCATAAAACCTAAGTTTTTACCAAAATCTCTTTCTAAAAACCTTGATTTCAAGGCCATAGTCTTGCTATCGGGGGTAATTTGGTCATTTGACCTAAATTTTGAAATCCCTAACCCTAATTTTTACATATTTAAGCATGTCATATCATATTTAGCTTAGTTTATTCCATTCAAATTTCAAAACTTGCATTTTATCAAAATATCTTTCTGAAAACCCTAATTTCAAGGCCATAGTCGTGTTATTAGGGGTATTTTGGTCATTTTGACCCCAATTTCAAAATTTCATATTTTACCTTTATTATTTCTTCAAATTTTATCATTTTGATTTAAGGGAATCATGGCAAAAAGGCTTATATCTAGCAAAATCCAACAATTTCCTGATATTGTTGGATAAATCTAGAAAAGCCAACATATATTCATTAACCAAGTTTTCTAGTTTTGCAGGTACATTGAAGACTTTATTTTTCATGTATTTAAATTTCAATAGTGATGTAACTTGTAATTAAACTTTGGAATAAGAATTTACATTTCCTGCTTAGCTTAGGTTGCATTGCATATAGTTTATTTTTATAATTTTAATGTGTGATGGATGATGATTCATGCATATTTTTTACAAATTCACCATGGTCTACACAAATGGCACATGCACTAGCTTCTATGAAGTTTATAAACTTGGTGGAATTTGTATTTATGGCCATAGTCAGAATACGAATGATACTCAGATTTATAATCTTCACATTAGCCACATTCAGCCTACACTCTTAGGCTAACTTCAAAAATGCACTGCATTTCTCAAAATACAAAAAGTATTTCTCAATTCCTAAAAATCATATTCATTCATTTCAAGTATTTCCCAAGTTCCAAATTCAAATTTTCTAAGTTAGAATTTCAATTTCCAAGTTGGAATTCAGAAAGACCAAGTCTCTCAGAATCGATTTTCACCAAATGTCAAGGATTCCTCAAAATCGATTTTATTTCTTTCAGAAGTACATTTCAAAATCCCATTTCACGATTTTTCATGTGATATCATTTCCAAGATTTACATTTTCTTAATATTTCAATCATTCAAAGCAAACATCATGTTTTCAAATGTGCATTTTCTGAAAATTCATAGCACATGCCTGATTCTATGTGCATTTAGAAATTAGAATATGATTTAGACAAGTTGAATAGAGTAGAGCATAAGATTGATCCTTGGTTCAATTACCCCTGTTAAAGGTGGCAGGAACGGTTGAACCTCGTACCGACAGGTGAGTCCCATTCTACGGAATTTTCCCGCATTTTAAAAGCGGAGGCGAGTTATTTTCAAAAATCTTTTTCAAAGGTCAGTTTGATTTGCAAAAGTAAAAATTTTGCGATGATAACACATGTGCTCATGTTTTTCAAAAACCACCCCCACCTATATTGTCCCGGTCTTCACGTTGCTGGGCTCTCTTCCAGAACCATAGTTCGGGACAGAGCCTCACAACTGGGCCACCTATTTGGGTGAAAAACCCCCTGCCACGTACCAAGGGCCATAGTCCAACGTATATCGGTAGGTGCTCAAGGATCTTGGAAAACTTGAACCTAGAACCAGAGGAATTGATTTTATGCCACGTACATTGAGCCTTGGCTCGAGTATATAGGCATAACTGGATTGGATACAGTTGATCTGAACCCTAGAGTTAGGATTAAGGTCCTACAGCTATTTCAAAATTTGTGCATCTAGAGTCAGCTTTTAGGGAATGTTGTATGTGCATACTTGTTTGTGCAGAATGTGATTGAATATGTTATAGTCATTTCCTTTTATTTTCCATATTTTCCCAATTTTCTAAAATACTGGACGATTTTCTCAAAATTCCTCAATCTATGTCCATGTACTGTCCATGTTTTAAAACCTTGGACGATTTTTCAAATACTTCATTTTCCATTTTTCATCAAACCCTGGACGATTTTCCAAATTTCCCTTAATTTCCTCAAAACTCTAGGTGATTTCCCATCTTTTCTGTCTTCTGGATCTCGAATTTCCTGCTTTATTTTTATCCTGCCTGCATTTTTCTCAAAATTCCTGTATTTTCTCAAGTCTCATTCCAATTTCCATGTCTTCCAGTCTGATGGCATCGAGTCAGCTTGATTCAGTCTTCCCTGAGGGTCACATCTCCTACGAGGTGCGACAAAGTCTTCTCGAACATCGAGTCCTCAGCACCGGATCCTTCTTTCCCCGGTGGTATTATTCATGGTTCAAGAACTTCTTTCATATGTTTCCGGACCATCTGGACGAGTGTGGATTGGAACTAGCGTCCGCAGTGGGAAAGCAGACAGTCAACGGCAAGTTGATCCATGCACTAGCAGAGCGGTGGAATCCGAGCACTTCTACCTTCTGGTTCCCGTGGGGCGAGATGACAGTACTGATGGATGAACTCTCAGAGATTATGGGATTGCCCGAGCCAGCCGGTCAGCCTGGAGATCCATTGGAGAAACAGTTTTTGATTAATGTCAAGGGTTTGGACCCAAAAGATGCCTTAGCTCGCATGACTGGACGCAAGTCTTGGCCTCTGATTGAAGAAGACGGAAATGAATATGTGGACCTGCTCGAAATCTACAGACAGCATGGGACATTTCTAGAAGTCAGCTCGTTGTCCAGGAAAGCTCGAGAAAGAATTCAGCATGCGATGGTTCTGTGCACGGTGGGATTAACTTTATTTCCCGATGGACGGAATTACATGGATATCAGAATAATTCAGCTTATGAGGAGATGGGGAAGTCGACAGACCACCCACCTCTCAATAGCCATGGCCGCACTCGCTTTTCTATACCGAGGGTTGACTCGTTTCGCACTCAGAGAGTCGATCCTAGTCGAAGGGTGCACCTATGCCTTGCAGTCTTGGTTCCTCCGACATGTGCCAGTCTGAGCCAGTTCCTTCAGATATAATGGTAAAAAGCTTCTTCCAGTTGCTCGATACCGGTTCTTGATCGACAACCTTCAGGAGGAAGAGGTCGTATGGGACTACTTTGATCGCCAGGAATCACCTCCCAGATACACTTATGCTTACGGCAAGCGATTCAGACTACTTGGCCCGTTTTTAGCGCATACTATCATCCAGAGCGGTGTGTCATGCAGTTCTCTCAGAGGCAGAAGTGCGTAGAGATTCGTCCACTAGCCGGGGTTCTGCCAGAATTCGATCTCGCATCAGATCAGTGGTCCGGAGCATACCATTCTGCCAGACATGGCTGGGATTCTTTTGTTAGTCTTACTATCTTTCCTGGTCCCCGTGTATCTTCTGATTATCTGGAGTGGTGAAAAATTGTCTGTCCCCCTCCCCTCTGTCAAGTGTATTATTGAAAGAACCATGTTTTTCCCCTCAATAAAAATTCCTTTATTTTACATTGGTTTGACGACCTCGCCTAGGTAACAAGGCATATTTTCAGTTGTTTATCTTGCAAAGAATAGCAACACAATTGTCGTAATCCCAACGACGACTCAATCCCTAGTAATGGGATATTATTTCAATTGTCTACCAAAATTCTCAATAAATATTTTTCTCCAAACCAAATTTCCGTCAGAAGCCTAACCATCAGTTCTACCCTGCAGAGAGCATCAGAGAACATTTGCAATACCCGATGGTCAATACAAGATCCAGAAAGAAAACCACATCAGTTGAAGGCGTCGCGTACTCAGTAGCTTCAGAAGAAGAGATGGACTCACCCCGATCAATCCAGAGTCAGGGTCAGCAGGCGGATGATGGCATCGATCCCCAAATGTACATCATGTTCAAAAAAATGATGACCAAGATGCTGGCAGAGCAAGCTGAGGCCAGTACTGAGCAAAATCAGACCAAACAGAAAGGTAAGGGTCATGCCGTCAAGAATGTAAAGATCAGCAAAAAGCAGAGTCATCACGAGGAAATATCTGATGAGTCAGAATCAGCTGACGATGCTCACAAGGAATGTGAAAATAAATATGAATTCAAAAGGTCGACTCAGGGACAGGGGTCGGCTTACAAATCCAAAAACCAGTCTGTTAATGACCCTACCCAGTCACAGCTAAAAGACATGATGAAAATGGTCAAAGATCTGCAGGCCCGCGACAAGGGCAAGAAAGTCTTCACCAGCGAAGACTTCTATGATGGTTTAGATGGGGACGACAATCTGGATAATCTCCCCAGAAAATTTATCAAGTTTGATGGTTCTGGCGACCCTAAAGCTCATCTCGCCATGTTTTTCGCTGAATGTTCACGATTCAAGCGTGACAATCGGGCACTCTTCCTTTGCTTCCCTCGCAGTCTGGAGGGAACGACAGCTAAATGGTACTCGGAGCACATCAACCCCATAGAGCTGAAAGAATTCGATAAGGTGGTAAATATGTTCATTGAGCGTTTTCTGTTCAATGCAGAGGCACTCCCGACCCTCAGCCATCTCTGTGGCCTGAAACAGAGAGAAAATGAAAAGGCCCGAGATTTTATCCACCGCTGGAGGTCAGCTTGTAATAAAATGAGAGATCCCATATCAGAGGGTGTTATCGTCGCAAAAAAATTTTCCCCGTCTTCCCTTCCTTGCAGAAGAGAGAGGAAAATGCTTTCGCGATTCAAACTTGACCGAATTTTGGAAATTGTTTTGAAATACTCGCCTCCGTTTTAAAAATTGCGGGAAAATCCATGGGATGGGGCTCGACCTGTCGGTACGAGGTTCGACCGTTCCTGCCGCCTTTAACAGGGGTAATCGAACCAAGGACCAAAATTATGCTTGACTTAGTAAAATCATTGAAATTATGTTCTATCCTAGATGCACAGAGAATTCAGGCATGTGCTATGAGATTTGGTAAAATATGGGTTGGAAAACTATGATGTATGCTTAGAAAACATTTGGAGTTGAAAAGCATTTCTCAGGAAAATATGGAAATCAATCTCTCAGAAAAACTCAGACGAAGAAGGTTTGAAAATCTAGGGAAAGTTTATAAAGACTTAGAAAATCTTGAAGAAGCGAGAATCTCGAGAAAATCTTGAGAAATTTTATAAAGATCTGGAAAATCACGAAGAGATGAGAATCTCAGAAAAATTTTTAGAAAGCTTAGAAAGACTTGGAAAACCATGAGGAAATAAGAATCTCAGGAAAACTTTAAGAAAGCTTAGAAAGATTTGGAACACCATGAGGAAATGAGAATCTCAGGAAAATTTTGAGAAAGCTTAGAAAGACTTGGAAAACCATGAGGAAATAAGAATCTCAGGAAAATTTTAAGAAAGCTTAGAAAGATTTGGAACACCATGAGGAACTGAGAATCTCAGGAAAATTTTGAGAAAGTTTATAAAAACTTAGAAAACTCTGAAGAAATGAGAATCTCAGGAAAAGTTTGAGAAAGTTATAAAGACTTGGAAAACTATGAAGAAATGAGAATCTCGGGAAAATTGGAAGGAATTCTTGAGAAAAGATGAATACTTGAAAGGAAAGCATTTGTTGGGAAAACTCGGACTTTGAGAATTTTCTTAAGAAAATGATAGAAAATTTTGTAGGAAAAATTCATTGGAGAAGGAAATTCAAAACTTAGGAAATTGAATTCCTGAGAATCTTGTCTTTTGAAATGTTGGAAAATCAACTTGGATTCTTGAGAAAGATGAAAAATTCCTTTTAAAAAGAATCTTAAGAAAATAACATTTTCAGAGAAAATCATGGGAAAATTTTGATTTGGAAAAATCCAACTTCGAATATCATCATAGTTTCTTGAGAAATCGATTCCATGAAGTGAAAATCTCTTGAGAAAATCATGAGAAAAACAAATGATGCAAATGATTTGAATGAATGAATGCAGTTTGAAAAGATTTCTGGAAAATCTGTTGGAAAAATATGGATTAAGCCAAAGTAAATCCTTCACATATTCTGACTGTGGCCATGAATATGTTCAGAGTTTATTTGAGTTAATTCACAATATTTTGAAAACATTGGAAATATGAGGTGCATTTTCAAGATAGCCTAAGAGTGTAGGCTCAATGTGACTGGTAGAGAGATGATGGATCTGAGTCTCCTCCATATTCCGACTAGGGCCGTAAATATAGATTCCATCGAGTTCATCAACTCTCTAAGAGTTGGTGCACGTGCCATTCGTGTTCATCCACGGTGAATTTTGAAAATTGAGATATATGCATCATAGAATCAGGATATTACTGAAATCAAACTATATGAGATGCGGCCTAATCTAAGCAGTAAAAGTAAATCTTATTCCAAGGTTTACATTGGATTGTTACATTGCTTGACATAAAGTAAAAAAAAAAATGAAATGGAGCCGAGGAATCAGCATCTTCTAGATTTTCCTGCAAAATGAGAGTTAGTACAAGATAACCAAAAAAATGGGTATATATATATATACATATTATATACCAAAGAGATGTATATCAAAATTTACTAAAATTGATGTTAAATGATATGTATCAATGGAAGTGTATTTACATGAGAAAATATATACATGAATGCTCATATATGGAAATAAGGACACATGAAGGCATATATATATAAGTATATATCTATGTATATATATATACATATATATATACATATATACGTATACATATAGGTAGATATACATATGTATTGATATATATATACCTATAATAAGAAAATATACACATTTAAGGGAAATTCTATATAATGGGTAAAATCAGAAATTACAGGTATAGACAGTTTCTGTAGGTGATTTTACAAGGCCGTAATTCCCAAATTACAACATATTTTTCAATAAAAAGGGGTATGGAGCTTCCCTATATATCAATAATGAAACACGCCAAAAATGGTATAGAGATCATGAACGGATATGGATATATCCGTTCATGAAGGTGGCTGTTTATCAAGACTGCACTCTTGCAGCAGAAAAGATGGTAAATACATAATGTGCAGGAAATGCACTGTGGAAACACCATGGGCTGTTTCAAGGATATTAGGAAAAGGGTTGTGCAAAGCTTAGTGGAGAGGTGAAGATGTTGTGGAAAGTGATAAAACAAAGTATGTACTTGGTGCTGCAAATGGGGGTGATATTATAACAATACAGCAAACAGGAAAAGTGCTTCTGTGTTATTGAAGTGATGCTGAAAATGATAAATGTGGGAGGATATACAGGTAGCTGCTGAGTCTACCTAAACATTACAAATGATGAAACCAACAACTGATGAATGAAGTTAAGTTACAAATAACAAATGCTTGAAAGTAATACACTGGATGAATGTAACTACACTAACCAGAAAACACATACATACAAAAATTAGAACTTAGACTAAAAGGAAATTCAGTAAATATATCCAGGGGATATATACAACGCATTATGGATTGAAATCCAATAGAAATGGGAATGGTAAAGAACCAGACTTTTCCATAAGATGTCAATATGAATAGGGAAGTGGAAAGCATAAAGAATCCAGGCTACATGTTAGTGATTTGGCTACAGCCGTATTGGCAGATCAAGGAACCCACGACAGAGGTTCATTTCTGTAGCAACTGAGTAAATAATGGATCAACATAAATATCTTCTGTTTCAAAAAAAAAAAATGCTCAAAGGGCAGTAAATTGGTATTCAAAACTAATGTATAATCAAAAGAAAGAAACAGCCATGAGTTGGCTGATGCTTCAGAACATACAAAGAAAAGGGATGAATGCTCTAATGCAAAAGAAGAAGAAAAAAAAAATGCAGGAATTCATTGATGTGCAAAGAATGTTTTAAAAAAAAAAATGCTCAAAGGGCAGTAAATCTATATTCAAAGCTAATGTATAATCAAAAGAAACAAACAGCCATGAGTTGGCTGATGCTTCAGAACATACAAAGAAAATGGATGAATCAGGGAAATGAGGAATGAGAAAAGGTGAGAACCAAAGAAAAAAAAAAGGAATAACACCGATGAACAGGAGAATGACTCACCGTGAATCAAACGAAAGGCTTCTTCTTGTGGATCCCCTGTGGCTGGGCTGAAGGAGAGATGAGAAGGAGCTTTGGAGAGCTCTCTGCAATCTGGACCGGAGAGCCAAAATCCCTAAAGGGTAAAAGCTTCACGGCCAGCCCAAAGGGTACCTGCAAAAATAAAAAAGTAAGAGATCCATCGACCTCCTGCCACCCGAGAGGCACAAAGGTTTTGATAGATGAGAGGGCTGGAGTTTCCTTCTGAATGAAAGGGGACGGACAACAGTTGGCTGGGCTGAAGTGAGGATGCAGGAACCGTTGAAAGCTTGGTTGCTGGGCTGAAGAAGGAGCACGTTGGCTGGGCTGGTTTTCCTACTGTGGCTAGAATGAAGAAGGTAGGCGTTGGAGGTGGGAAAGCTCCACGCTCAGCCTCTTGCTGGCTGGGCTAAAGAAGAGGGCAGCCAGTGGTGTATCTTCTTGATGGCTGGTGCTGGAGAAGAGAATGGACAGCAACCGATGGATCTTCTTGATGGCTGGTGCTGGAGAAGAGGATGGACAGCAGCTGATGGGTTGAAGAAGATGCAGTTTTGCTGCTGGACTGAAGAAGATGGGAAGGAGCTGGTTCTTCCTGCTGATGGGCTGAAGAAGGTGTGGCAACCTTTGAAAAACGCCAGATGGAGGAAGTGGCTGGCCTAGAAGGGAAAAGCTCCACCCCCTTTGTGAATCCCCTGCAATCAAAACCCAAGAAAACTCCTCAATCGGCCTCTCCCCTTTGGTTGTAGAAAAAAATCGTTCCCTCTTGGTGAATCCCCTGTGATAAGCACAAAAGACCTCCCTTTTCCATTCAAAACCCCCCTTCTTTAAAGAATTTTCAGCCTCCTTAAAAAAAAGCGCAGCCCCCCTCTTCTAAAAAAAAAAAACGCAACTCTCTAGTTCCGTTACATTTTCTTTTTTTTTTAAATGTTTGAAAGTTTTGTAACTGAAATTTTGAAAATCCGCCGTTTTGGAGGTGGATGAAATCTTAGGTTTTTAAAACCATTTTGGGTTCATTTACCTAAGTTTTAGGTAAAAATGAATATTTTTTGGAAAGTTTGGTTGTGGCGCCGTTTTGGGGCTGTTTCTTTTAAAAAAAAATGAATAGTAAATAAAATAAATAAATAAAAAATAAAAAGAATAAAATTAATTGGGAGATGCCACCTCAGCCAATTTTTTAAAATTCTTTTTGAAAATAAAGTTTTATTTTGTTTTAGCAAATCTTTTATTTTCAAGTGGAGTGCCGCAAGTGTGTGGGCCCACTATTTTAGGACATAACATAAAAAAATAAAATAAAAATAAGAAAATAAAAAGAAGAGGAATTTACAAAATTGGTGCCATCTTCGGGTGGGTCCCGCTTGAAAGTAAGAAACTTACTTGGGAATCTGAGTATGATGCTAGTTCAAAGGCGGGTCCCGCTCCATTTATTTGAAAATACGAGATAAAATATTATTTGTTTTTCAAGAATTTGGAAAATTGGCTTTTCAGGGCAAAAATATGGATAAAGTAAATGTAAAAAAAAAAAATTTGTAAAGAGATTTAAAATCTTTTTGCAAAATTTTTGAGTTAAAATCTTTAAAATCAGTATCCAAATATCCAGATTGTTTTCCTAAAAAAAACTTTTGTAATTAAAAAGTCCTGGGGGTAAAATGGGAAAAATTGGTAATTTTGAATACCCAGGGTTTTAAAAATCAATTTGAAAAAGTTTAAAAATCAAATCTGGATGGACAATTTTGAAAATCAGGAGTTCTGAATCTCAAAATGACATGCTGTGCAGTGAAATGATGCAATGATATGCAAAGACATGTTCTATGAAATGTCACTCTGAGCTCGGACTTGGAAATTTTAGCTTTTTGTCCAAAAAAAGGATTTTGAAATTTTGCCCTTTGAAGATGTCTTTGAACCTAAATATGGAAATTTTGAGGCTCAAGAGTGAAATTTAGGACTTTCTGCAAGGTTCAATCTTGGAAAATGACCATTTTTCCCTTCATGGGTTCCGGAGAACCGAAATGGGGTGATTGAGGGCAATGTAAGGGAGGTGAGTGAAAATTTGGGGTGTTTACAGATGCCCCTCTTTGCTACTAAGCCGGCTTATGGTCGAGCTTAGTGGCAAAGAAAACACACCAAATTTGGGCTATATAAAATGCCCCAGTTAGAAGGATCTGACTGGGTATGAAGAAGTTAGCCCGAGGAAGATGGTAGATATGACATGGAGAATAAAGAGAAAATAGATTTGCTCTGAGAGAGCGAAGTTCAGGTTTTTGCCCTTAACCTGGATGGGACAGAAAACGCTTCGTATGGAACGAAGCTCAGGTTTGACCCTTGACCTGATTGGGAAATGGAATATCTCATCGAAATGAGACTCAGGTTTGTACCCTTAACCTGATCGGGTGGAAAATGGAATACCTCTTCAAGGGAGGCTCAGGTTTATACCCTTATCCTGATTGGGCGGAAAATGAATACCTCTTTGAATGAGGCTCAGGTTTGTACCCTTATCCTGATCGGGCGGAAAATGGAATACCTCTTTGAATAAGGCTCAGGTTTGTACCCTTATCCTGATCGGGTGGAAAATGGATTTGTATGATGGAACCTTCGGATTTTGCACAATAAATTCAACAGGGGTTTTGCAAAAGGATGGAAAATGGGGTCCCTAAAGCTTGAAAAGGGGTTGATCTTGGGTGTCTCATTGCTGAGACTAAAATCAGCTTTTGAAATTACCTCTTTTGCGGGAAATGATTGGTGGTTCGACCTCGAACCGAAATGGGGCTGTCCATGGTGGGACAGTGGGGACACAGGGAAGTGTGCAATCTGAGAGTTCATGCTCTCAAAGAAGGGAAGGAATCAAGTCCTTAAGAGGGATTTAAAATTGGTGTCAGGATGCATTGAAAACGGACATCAAGCTCTCACTTCATGTCAGGATAGCTAGAAAATATTGTCAAAATGTTGGAAATTTTGCTGTTGATTCAAAATATTTGAAAATGTTGCACATTTTTTCAAAGATATTCTTTCTTTTCTACCCAAAGCATTACCTCCAAATAAGGTTCACTTCGTAGAATCAAGATTTAGCATCCAAATTGCTTGCAATTGACCTTCTTCAAAGAAATTATCAATCTCCTTGATATGAACAAGAAAGAGAATTTGATATTATGAAAGCAACTGATGAAAGAATATTGATAATAGAATTGCACAAATTTAAAGAAATTCTTGGCAAATTTTGGCAGTTTGATATCCTGGGAGCTTCTCTCATGATAATCTTTTTGCACTCTTTTGGCTCTTTTGAGTTTTTTGTTGCATTCTCCTTCATTTTGGAGATGTTCTGACTTTTTCTCTCTTTCTTTTTCCTCTCTCGCTCTCTTTTGGGAAGAGTACGTCACAAACTCCTTCAACATGGAGATGTTTCGATCCTTCTTTGACGATATTGGTTCTTGGGTTTAGAGATCTTTGGATGATAGCTGAAATTAAATATCTTTTAGGGATTGTCGGGAGGTTCATCGCATCTGCCTTCATCTCGACAGTGCTTTGGACTTTCCCTGGAAGGATCCGTCGCAAACTCCGTCATCTTGGAGATGTTTCGAATCTTCTTTGGCCCCGGGGTCTATTCGCCTAATTCGCCTTCATCTTGACGACAGGTGAGAGATCCCTTTTGTGGATATTTAATTGCAGCTTAGGTGATTTGGAGGAAACGGGGCTTGGGTAAATGCTCTCTTTTCTAGCGCTCAGGATATTTCCACTGCCTTATTTTACAAGAATAATCTTTAAAGATGCGCCATTGACTGTGATCAATATAAATCATTTATGGCTTTGCAATAACACTGAATCTTCTTTGCTGGCCATATCGAGGATTTATCCTTCATCCTTTTGGTTGGCCAATAGAAAGCATTTGAAGTTTTAAATCTCTTTTCGCAAAAGTTTCACTCTTTTGGAAGTAATGCTGAAGATAGACTGAGGTAAGGGTTTGTATAATAAAGTTTTTGAAATCAATAAATAATTGATTGACAAATTGACAAAATTTTCTTGAAATCTTGGGTGAAAGTGATCATTTGAGGTCCGGTTCAACACATCCATGACGAAAATTATCCTCTCCTTTCCCCAAAGGAGGTGACTATCAGTTTACTGGGAACAATATCAGTTCAATTAAGAACGACCATCGGTTCGTTGAGAACTATATCAGTTCAATTAAGAACAACCATCGCTGGAAATAATATCAGTTCAATGAAGAACGACCATCGGTTCATTTGGAACACTATCAGTTCAATGAAGAACAACTATCAGTTCGCTTGGGAACACTATCAGTTCGATCAAGAACGACTATCAGTTCACTTGGAACACTATCAGTTCAATGAAGAACGACTATCAGTTCACTTGGGAACAATATCAGTTCAATTAAGAACGACCATCGGTGGGAATAATATCAGTTCAATTAAGAACGACCATCGATTCGCTGGAACACTATCAGTTCAATGAGGAACATCTATCAGTTCACTGGAAACACTATCAGTTCAATGAAGAACGACTATTAGTTCACTGGGAACACTATCAGTTCGATGAAGAACGACTATCAGTTCACTTGGAACACTATCAGTTCAATGAAGAACGACTATCAGTTCACTTGGAACACTATCAGTTCTATGAAGAACGACTATCAGTTCACTTGGGAACGCTATCAGTTCACTGAAGAACGAGGATCATTATAGAGAGTTGGATTACTTTTATGAATGGTTTCAGGATTATCCCCTTATCCTGAACGGAGAATGGAAATTGGATGACCTGGCGGTCGAAATTGAGAATTTTGGTAGTTTAAAAATTGGAGATTGGATGACCCGGAGGTCAAAATTGAAGAATTATGGAAAATGATTCAGGTTTATCCCTTAACCTGAAGGGGAATGTTGATGTAAATTTAATGCAAATGAATATGATTAAATGCAAATTGATGTAAATGAATGCAGAATTAATGCAAATGAGTGCATATATATGCAAAATGAGATATTGGTTTATCCTGCCTGCATACAGGATGTTTTGAGGTAAAGATAAATTTTCAAAAAAAATGCCCCAATGTGACTGGGGAGGAAAATCTTGAATAAAAAAAGGATAATTGACAAGCTTCTTGACTAATATACGTCCTCAAGATCATTCCTCACAAGAGAGACATTTTGAAAAGGAAGAAGAAGCAAATAAGATGGCGCCAAGCTATTGAAAAATTCGATGACTTTATTGATGCTTTAAAATCAAGGAAAGAGAATGGGATTACATTATTCTTTTTGAAAAAGCAAAATGGGAAATGGGAAATTGTTGGCATTGTCATCTTCTGGAATGATTGTGGAAAAAGTTTAGTCAGGATGACTAGTCCTCTTTTCCATCTTCAACAAGGAGCTTCTTGTCAATGCAGTCTTGAACAATGTTCTTAAGGACGAAGCAGTTTTCTGTATCATGCCCTACTGCTCGATGAAATTTGCAAAACTGTTCTTTGAATCTGCCCATAATTGCTGGAGGATAACTGGCTTTAGGCAACCGAACAAGGTCTTTCTCAAGCATATACTCGAGTATACTCTCGAGTGTCTGATCCAGAGGGGTGAATTCTCGATCAGTTCTCCAGTCTTTGCGCTTTGATTTTTCCTGATCTTTCTTTTGATGCTGAGGGCTGGATTGGAGAGGTTTATCACTGTTGATGTCCTTCCCTTTATGCCTTTTGATTCTCTCCAAACTGTTGCCATGATCATTCTTGTTGCCTTTGCTATTGTTGAAAGATTTGGCCGCAAAAGTGAAGTGAGCCTTCTTTTTGGCATCTTGACTGTTTCTTGCAATGGTAAGGCCTTCATAGACTCCATTCTCTACTCCCATTTCGAGCCATTCAGCTCGTTCAATGAGTTTAACGAAAGACTTGGAGGGTGAGGTAGAGATTAATCCTCTCAGAGGTTGCGAAAAATTGTTGAGGATTAAGGATAAAGCATGTCTTTCTGATATAGGATCCCTCATTTTGTTGCAGGTCTCTCTCCATCTGTGAATGAAGTCCCTTGCCTTTTCATTTTCATTTTGTCTTAGATTGCAGAGATGGCTCAATGTTGGGAGTGCTTCAGTATTGAACAGAAATCGCTCAATGAATAGGTTGACCACCTTATCGAATTCTCGCAGCTCAATTGGATTGATATGCTTGGAGTACCACTTGGCGGCAGTGCCTTCTAAGCTACGAGGAAAACAGAGAAATAGGGCCCTATTGTCTCTCTTGAATTTGGAACATTCGACGAAGAACATGGCGAGATGGGCTTTCGGGTCACCAGAACCATCGAACTTGATGAACTTGCGAGGCAGATTTTCCAGATCTTCGTCTCCTTCTAAGCCATCATAAAAATCTTCGCTAGTGAAGACTTTCTTGCCCTTCTCGCGAGCTTGCAGGTCTTTAACAACTTTGGCCATTTCTTTGAACTGTGACTGCAGGGGCTCTTCTGCAACTTGATTCTTTGATTTGCGACTCCTCCTTTGTTTTTGGCCCTGTTTCTGAAATACCGGAGGCACCTCATATTCTTCATTGGTGTCTTCCTCTAATTCTGATTAATCTGATATTTCTTCTGGCTGAATTTGCTTCTTGGAGTTCTTCTTATCCTTGTGCCCATGGAACTTCTCTCTGAATGGGTTCTTCTCTACACTGGTCCCAGCCTGTTCACTCATCATTTTGGTCATCATTTTCTGGAACATAGCATACATTTGTGGGTCTATGCCATCCTCCTCTTGTTGTTGATCTTGATTCACGGGATGATCCATTTCGCCTTCTGAGGCTGAGGAGTGTTGTGATGATGTGGTTCTTCTTCCTGACCTTGTTCGAACTATCAAATATTAAGGATGCTCTCTCTACAAGATGAAGTCTTGATTAGACTCTGAGGGAACTTTACATTGGGAGGAAAATGATTATTGACGATATGGTAAACAATTGGAAGAATATCCCATTACTAGGGATGGAGTCGTCGCTGAAATCACGACAATTGTGTTGTCATTCTTTGTAAGAGAAATAACAACGAAAAATGTGCCTTGTTACCTAGGCGAGATCATCAACCACGAGGAAAATACCATTTTTAAAGGAAAGAGATATCTCTTGAAAAAACAATCCGCAAACGGATTTAGAATAAGGAGAAGGCAAGTGGGTAAACAATTTCCACCGCAATAATCAAGGTATGCACAAAAAAAATACGATGAAGAATTTTGCAAATAGACAAAAGAATTGAAAATTCAATGAGAGAAAACATATGATTTTGAAAAATTGCAGGCAGGATAAAATGCAGCTGAAAATTTGAGATCCAGTAGAACGGGAGAATGAAAAATCACCTGGAGTTTTGAAAGAAATTGGATATTTGGGAAAATCTTCCAGGGTTTGAGAAAATAAAGGGAAAAGATGAGAAATATGGATATTTGAAAATATTTTGGGAAAATGTAAGGAAATAGAGGTAATAGACAAACAATCACATCCTGCGCAAACATTCATGCACATACAGCACTCCCTAAAACGCTGACTCTAGATGCATTATTTTGAAAATAGCTGTAGGACCCTAATCCTAACTCTAAGTTCAGATCATCTTTGTCCAATCCAGTTATGCCGATATACCCGAACCGAAATTCGAGGTATGTGGCATATAATTTCAACTCCGGTTCTAAGGTAAGGTTTTCCAACATCCTTGAGCGCCTACCGATATACTTCGGACTGTGGCCCGCGGTACGTGGTAGGGGGGTGTTAACCCAAATAGGTGACCCAGTTGTGAGGCTCTGTCCCGAACTAGGGTTCTGAAAGAGAGCCCAGCAACGTGAAGACCGGGTAATGATAGGTAATTGGGGTTTGAAAAAATGATCACATGCAAGAAATAGATGGCTCTAAATCCTAGAGAGATAGATTTTGAAAATCTTTGAAGAAGCATACATTGTTTGCATTCAGATCCTAAATTGAGGAGAGTTGTATTCAGACCTAAGTCTAGGTGAACATGAAAAATATCTCCTCAATCTGGTCCTACCAAACCATGCCTAAGTTATATGCAGTCAATGTCAGCTAGGTCAGAATCTAGGCTCCTAGGTTCGCATGATATAAAAAGTAAAGAGCTGACATTTTGTGAATACATAATTTCAATAATGGAACTAAGTCAAGCATAATTTAGGTCAAACAAGGACAGGTCCCATCTCGGTCGCCAAACCAGTTATCGTCGCAAAAAAATTTTCCCCGTCTTCCCTTCCTTGCAGAAGAGAGAGGAAAATGCTTTCGCGATTCAAACTTGACCGGATTTTGGAAATTGTTTTGAAATACTCGCCTCCGTTTTAAAAATTGCGGGAAAATCCATGGGATGGGGCTCGACCTGTCGGTACGAGGTTCGACCGTTCCTGCCGCCTTTAACAGGGGTAATCGAACCAAGGACCAAAATTATGCTTGACTTAGTAAAATCATTGAAATTATGTTCTATCCTAGATGCACAGAGAATTCAGGCATGTGCTATGAGATTTGGTAAAATATGGGTTGGAAAACTATGATGTATGCTTAGAAAACATTTGGAGTTGAAAAGCATTTCTCAGGAAAATATGGAAATCAATCTCTCAGAAAAACTCAGACGAAGAAGGTTTGAAAATCTAGGGAAAGTTTATAAAGACTTAGAAAATCTTGAAGAAGCGAGAATCTCGAGAAAATCTTGAGAAATTTTATAAAGATCTGGAAAATCATGAAGAGATGAGAATCTCAGAAAAATTTTTAGAAAGCTTAGAAAGACTTGGAAAACCATGAGGAAATAAGAATCTCAGGAAAACTTTAAGAAAGCTTAGAAAGATTTGGAACACCATGAGGAAATGAGAATCTCAGGAAAATTTTGAGAAAGCTTAGAAAGACTTGGAAAACCATGAGGAAATAAGAATATCAGGAAATTTTTAAGAAAGCTTAGAAAGATTTGGAACACCATGAGGAACTGAGAATCTCAGGAAAATTTTGAGAAAGTTTATAAAAACTTAGAAAACTCTGAAGAAATGAGAATCTCAGGAAAAGTTTGAGAAAGTTATAAAGACTTGGAAAACTATGAAGAAATGAGAATCTCGGGAAAATTGGAAGGAATTCTTGAGAAAAGATGAATACTTGAAAGGAAAGCATTTGTTGGGAAAACTCGGACTTTGAGAATTTTCTTAAGAAAATGATAGAAAATTTTGTAGGAAAAATTCATTGGAGAAGGAAATTCAAAACTTAGGAAATTGAATTCCTGAGAATCTTGTCTTTTGAAATGTTGGAAAATCAACTTGGATTCTTGAGAAAGATGAAAAATTCCTTTTAAAAAGAATCTTAAGAAAATAACATTTTCAGAGAAAATCATGGGAAAATTTTGATTTGGAAAAATCCAACTTCGAATATCATCATAGTTTCTTGAGAAATCGAATCCATGAAGTGAAAATCTCTTGAGAAAATCATGAGAAAAACAAATGATGCAAATGATTTGAATGAATGAATGCAGTTTGAAAAGATTTCTGGAAAATCTGTTGGAAAAATATGGATTAAGCCAAAGTAAATCCTTCACATATTCTGACTGTGGCCATGAATATGTTCAGAGTTTATTTGAGTTAATTCACAATATTTTGAAAACATTGGAAATATGAGGTGCATTTTCAAGATAGCCTAAGAGTGTAGGCTCAATGTGACTGGTAGAGAGATGATGGATCTGGGTCTCCTCCATATTCCGACTAGGGCCGTAAATATAGATTCCATCGAGTTCATCAACTCTCTAAGAGTTGGTGCACGTGCCATTCGTGTTCATCCACGGTGAATTTTGAAAATTGAGATATATGCATCATAGAATCAGGATATTACTGAAATCAAACTATATGAGATGCGGCCTAATCTAAGCAGTAAAAGTAAATCTTATTCCAAGGTTTACATTGGATTGTTACATTGCTTGACATAAAGTAAAAAAAAAAATGAAATGGAGCCGAGGAATCAGCATCTTCTAGATTTTCCTGCAAAATGAGAGTTAGTACAAGATAACCAAAAAAATGGGTATATATATATACATATTATATACCAAAGAGATGTATATCAAAATTTACTAAAATTGATGCTAAATGATATGTATCAATGGAAGTGTATTTACATGAGAAAATATATACATGAATGCTCATATATGGAAATAAGGACACATGAAGGCATATATATATATAAGTATATATCTATGTATATATATATACATATATATATACATATATACGTATACATATAGGTAGATATACATATGTATTGATATATATATACCTATAATAAGAAAATATACACATTTAAGGGAAATTCTATATAATGGGTAAAATCAGAAATTACAGGTATAGACAGTTTCTGTAGGTGATTTTACAAGGCCGTAATTCCCAAATTACAACATATTTTTCAATAAAAAGGGGTATGGAGCTTCCCTATATATCAATAATGAAACACGCCAAAAATGGTATAGAGATCATGAACGGATATGGATATATCCGTTCATGAAGGTGGCTGTTTATCAAGACTGCACTCCTGCAGCAGAAAAGATGGTAAATACATAATGTGCAGGAAATGCACTGTGGAAACACCATGAGCTGTTTCAAGGATATTAGGAAAAGGGTTGTGAAAAGCTTAGTGGAGAGGTGAAGATGTTGTGGAAAGTGATAAAACAAAGTATGTACTTGGTGCTGCAAATGGGGGTGATATTATAACAATACAGCAAACAGGAAAAGTGCTTCTGTGTTATTGAAGTGATGCTGAAAATGATAAATGTGGGAGGATATACAGGTAGCTGCTGAGTCTACCTAAACATTACAAATGATGAAACCAACAACTGATGAATGAAGTTAAGTTACAAATAACAAATGCTTGAAAGTAATACACTGGATGAATGTAACTACACTAACCAGAAAACACATACATACAAAAATTAGAACTTAGACTAAAAGGAAATTCAGTAAATATATCCAGGGGATATATACAACGCATTATGGATTGAAATCCAATAGAAATGGGAATGGTAAAGAACCAGACTTTTCCATAAGATGTCAATATGAATAGGGAAGTGGAAAGCATAAAGAATCCAGGCTACATGTTAGTGATTTGGCTACAGCCGTATTGGCAGATCAAGGAACCCACGACAGAGGTTCATTTCTGTAGCAACTGAGTAAATAATGGATCAACATAAATATCTTCTGTTTCAAAAAAAAAAAATGCTCAAAGGGCTGTAAATTGGTATTCAAAACTAATGTATAATCAAAAGAAAGAAACAGCCATGAGTTGGCTGATGCTTCAGAACATACAAAGAAAAGGGATGAATGCTCTAATGCAAAAGAAGAAGAAAAAAAAAATGCAGGAATTCATTGATGTGCAAAGAATGTTTTAAAAAAAAAAATGCTCAAAGGGCAATAAATCTATATTCAAAGCTAATGTATAATCAAAAGAAACAAACAGCCATGAGTTGGCTGATGCTTCAGAACATACAAAGAAAATGGATGAATCAGGGAAATGAGGAATGAGAAAAGGTGAGAACCAAAGAAAAAAAAAAGGAATAACACCGATGAACAGGAGAATGACTCACCGTGAATCAAACGAAAGGCTTCTTCTTATGGATCCCCTGTGGCTGGGCTGAAGGAGAGATGAGAAGGAGCTTTGGAGAGCTCTCTGCAATCTGGACCGGAGAGCCAAAATCCCTAAAGGGTAAAAGCTTCACGGCCAGCCCAAAGGGTACCTGCAAAAATAAAAAAGTAAGAGATCCATCGACCTCCTGCCACCCGAGAGGCACAAAGGTTTTGATAGATGAGAGGGTTGGAGTTTCCTTCTGAATGAAAGGGGACGGACAACAGTTGGCTGGGCTGAAGTGAGGATGCAGGAACCGTTGAAAGCTTGGTTGCTGGGCTGAAGAAGGAGCACGTTGGCTGGGCTGGTTTTCCTACTGTGGCTAGAATGAAGAAGGTAGGCGTTGGAGGTGGGAAAGCTCCACGCTCAGCCTCTTGCTGGCTGGGCTAAAGAAGAGGGCAGCCAGTGGTGTATCTTCTTGATGGCTGGTGCTGGAGAAGAGAATGGACAGCAACCGATGGATCTTCTTGATGGCTGGTGCTGGAGAAGAGGATGGACAGCAGCTGATGGGTTGAAGAAGATGCAGTTTTGCTGCTGGACTGAAGAAGATGGGAAGGAGCTGGTTCTTCCTGCTGATGGGCTGAAGAAGGTGTGGCAACCTTTGAAAAACGCCAGATGGAGGAAGTGGCTGGCCCAGAAGGGAAAAGCTCCACCCCCTTTGTGAATCCATTGCAATCAAAACCCAAGAAAACTCCTCAATCGGCCTCTCCCCTTTGGTTGTAGAAAAAAATCGTTCCCTCTTGGTGAATCCCCTGTGATAAGCACAAAAGACCTCCCTTTTCCATTCAAAACCCCCCTTCTTTAAAGAATTTTCAGCCTCCTTAAAAAAAAACGCAGCCCCCCTCTAAAAAAAAAAAAAAACGCAACTCTCTAGTTCCGTTACATTTTCTTTTTTTTGAAAATGTTTGAAAGTTTTGTAACTGAAATTTTGAAAATCCGCCGTTTTGGAGGTGGATGAAATCTTAGGTTTTTAAAACCATTTTGGGTTCATTTACCTAAGTTTTAGGTAAAAATGAATATTTTTTGGAAAGTTTGGTTGTGGCGCCGTTTTGGGGCTGTTTCTTTTAAAAAAAATGAATAGTAAATAAAAAAATAAATAAAACATAAAAAGAATAAAATTAATTGGGAGATGCCACCTCAGCCAATTTTTTAAAATTCTTTTTGAAAATAAAGTTTTATTTTGTTTTAGCAAATCTTTTATTTTCAAGTGGAGTGCCGCAAGTGTGTGGGCCCACTATTTTAGGACATAACATAAAAAAATAAAATAAAAATAAGAAAATAAAAAGAAGAGGAATTTACAAAATTTGTGCCATCTTCGGGTGGGTCCCGCTTGAAAGTAAGAAACTTACCATGGAATCTGAGTTTGATGCTAGTTCAAAGGCGGGTCCCTCTCCATTTATTTGAAAATACGAGATAAAATATTATTTGTTTTTCAAGAATTTGGAAAATTGGCTTTTCAGGGCAAAAATATGGATAAAGTAAATGTAAAAAAAGAAAAAAATTGTAAAGAGATTTAAAATCTTTTTGCAAAATTTTTGAGATAAAATCTTTAAAATCAGTATCCAAATATCCAGATTGTTTTCCTAAAAAAAACTTTTGTAATTAAAAAGTCCTGGGGGTAAAATGGGAAAAATTGGTAATTTTGAATACCCAGGGTTTTAAAAATCAATTTGAAAAAGTTTAAAAATCAAATCTGGATGGACAATTTTGAAAATCAGGAGTTCTGAATCTCAAAATGACATGCTGTGCAGTGAAATGATGCAATGCTATGCAAAGACATGTTCTATGAAATGTCACTCTGAGCTCGGACTTGGAAATTTTAGCTTTTTGTCCAAAAAAAGGATTTTGAAATTTTGCCCTTTGAAGATGTCTCTGAACCTAAATATGGAAATTTTGAGGCTCAAGAGTGAATTTAGGACTTTCTGCAAGGTTCAATCTTGGAAAATGACCATTTTGCCCTTCATGGGTTCCGGAGAACCGAAATGGGGTGATTGAGGGCAATGTCAGGGAGGTGAGTGAAAATTTGGGGTGTTTACAGAGGGGCACGCTTTGTCTTTAATTCTGAGTAACTTCTCGCAGCCTCTAAAAGGCCTCATCTCCACCGCACCATCCAGAACCTTTATAGAGTTAACAGAGCGAGCCGAATGGCTCAAATTGAGTATGGAGAATGGTTTCTATGAAGGTTTCACTTTCACCAAGAACAGCGGCCAGAACGAGTCAAAGAAGAAGACTCACTTCACTAATTCTGTCAATAATAATAAATGGAATCATCGCAAGGGGCAGAATAGAGACTTCTGTTATGGGGCAGGTGGTTCAAACAGGAATGATCAGAAAGGGAAGTCGATCCCGCAATTCAGCAAGCCGCTTCAACTAGAACAGGGACCAAAACCCCAAGAGAAAGTGAAGCACGAAGGATGGAGCTATGAGAGGAAGTTCACTCCATTAGATCAATCACTCGAGACTGTGCTCGAGTACCTGTTGACCAAGGAGATGGTCAAATTGCCCAGGCTGGTCGATCCTTCCGCTCCTATGGGAAAATTCAAAGACCAATTCTGCAAATTTCATCGAACAGTGGGGCATAATACTGAGAATTGCTTCGTTCTGAAGAACATAGTTCAAGATCTTATTGACAAGAATCTTCTGATAGAAGGTGCCGAAGATGAGAATATAGAAATTTTGAAATAACCATTTCCCCCTTATAATACAGCGGTCATCTCTGAAGGAATGCACTAAGGGCATTTGCTTGTCTTTTCATTTCCATTTTTTTTATTTCCACATTCGGGATGATATCCCATTCCATTCTCATCATTGTCATTTTGATTAATTCTATCTTTCAATAAAGTTGCAAGTCTCCTTTGTCTATCTTGGTGCCATTTGTTTCTTTGCTTCTCAATATTAAATCTTCACAAAATTGAAATCATTTTGCTTTTTCATCTTTCCAATTATTTTCAATAAAAGCAATTTATTTCATGATGAGCAATTTCCCTAAATCAATTTATCCTCCAATTTTCAGAATGTCTTCCCGATCTATCAAGAAGCTCGTCTTTAATCCAAAAGCCTGTTCGAAATCAGCAATAATTCATCAGGTCAGAATAAGAACAGAATGCAGTCAGACTGCAAAGCAGTCAGAAGAATCCGCAGAGTTTGATTCAGCTCTTCAAGAACTGCCAGAATTTGCATCGGTTCAGAAGCAAGATGAGCCATCATCCTTAGTTCAAGATCCGACTAAGGATATCAATATCGGATCAGAAGACAATCCTAGAATTCTCAAAATTGGTAGTGGTTTGAGCCCAGGAGAGAAAGAAAGGCTCACTAATTTCCTCAAGCAGCATGAAGAAGTATTCGCATGGACTTATGAGGATATGCCAGGTTTAGATCCGAAATTGGTGGAACATCACCTCGTTTTGAAGCCTGAGGCGAAACCAGTCAAGCAGAAGTTGAGAAAAATGGATCCTCGAATCGAGCAACAGGTCAAGGAAGGACTTGAGGATCTACTTAAAGCGGGATTCATTCGAGCAATTGATTACCCGGATTGGTTGGAGAATATCGTAGCAGTTCCTAAGAAGAATGGGAAAGTGTGAATCTGTATCGACTTCCGTGATCTCAATAAAGCCACTCCAAAGGATGACTATCCGCTCCCAAACATTGATCTCCTAGTCGATAGCACAGCCGGGCATGCTATGTTCTCCTTTATGGACGGATACTCCGGATATAATCAAATCAAGTTGGCCGCTCGTGACCAATCTAAAACATCCTTTACCACGCCATGGGGCACTTTCTGCTATACAGTCATGCCTTTTGGGCTTAAGAATGCTGGAGCCACTTATCAGCGCCCTATGGCCGTTATATTCCATGATCAGATGCACAAGACTATGGATGCATATGTCGATGATATTCTGGTGAAATCCAAAGAAGAGGAAGATCACATCGAAGCTCTCAATCAAGTTTTCAAGCGACTCATTCTTTACAAGCTAAGACTCAATCCACAAAAATGTGTTTTTGGAGTCGAATCAGGCAAGTTGCTAGGCTTCTTGGTCAGCAAGAAGGGGATAGAAATGGATCCCGCTAAGGCCAAAGCTATCATTGGCATGCCGCCCCCGACTAATCTCAAAGAATTGCGTAGCCTTCAAGGACGCATGCAATCAATTCGGCGATTCATTTCTAATTTGGCCATGAGATGTGAGCCTTTCAATCATTTGCTCAGAAAAGGAGTGAGGTTCGAATGGGGACCAGAGTGTCAGCAGTCGTTCGAACGCATCAAGAAATATCTTCTCAATCCTCCTGTTTTAAAGCCGCCAGAATTAGGAAAAACCCTATTGCTATACATTTCAGTTAATCAAGTTGCTTGCGGCGGATTCTTGGCGCAATACGAAAAAGGCAGCTTGATAGAACATGCCATTTACTACGTGAGTAAGACCTTTATTGATTATGAGAAGAAATACTCTCAGATAGAGAAGACATGCCTAGCTCTGGTATGGATGTGTCAGAAATTGCGACATTATCTATTGGTGTCTGAAGTCAAGATTCTATCTAAATTAAATCCTCTCAAGTATATTCTTGAATAACCATTTCTCAGCGGACGAATCGCCAAATGGCAAGTTCTATTAATGCAATACGACTTGGAATATGTCTCTCAACAATCTATCAAAGGCCAAGCAATTGCAGACCAATTAGCAGATTTTCCTCTAGCAGAGGATATTAAAGCTGAGGATGATTTCCCCGATGAGCGGATCTGCAATATTCAACAATCCCCAATTTGGAATTTATTCTTCGACGGTTCCAAGAATATGGCAGGCATAGGAATCGGAATTCTGCTAATCACACCAGAGAAAGAGATTATTCCCTTTTCTCTCAAACTGGATTTTCAGTGCACTCACAATATGGTCGAGTATTAAGCTTTGATACAAGGTCTGAAAATTCTACAAGATTTTAATGTCAAAAGAGTGCATGCTTATGGCGATTCTTTGTTAATCGTCAATCAAGTTCTGGTCGAATGGCAAGTGAAAGATCAGAAATTACTTCCTTACCAGAAGATTGTCTCAGCTCTTGCCAACAAATTCGAAGAATTCCAACTTTTCCATATCAAGAGAGATTTCAATCAAGTTGCAGACAGTTTAGCTAATCTGGGATCCATCATGTCTTTCAGGAGTGGAGAATCTTGTCGCTCATTTGAAATTGGCAGACTTGATCAACCCGCTTTCGTCCCAATAGAGCAGATAAACCAGGCTGAGCAGAAGAAGAAGCCTTGGTATCATGATATCAAGAATTTCATTAAAACTGGCGAATTTCCTCTAGAATTATCAAAGAGAGAGCAGCAAGCAATTCAACGCATGTCTGCTCGATATTTTATTCTTGCCGACGTCCTTTATCGTCGTGGATTCAGTTCTGAGTATTCCAGATGTTTGGACGAAGAAGAAGCCGAAGAGGTTGTGCAAGAAGCACATGAAGGCATTTGCGGTGGTCATGTTGGCTATCAGACTCTCGTCAAACAAATCATCCGAGCAGGATATTATTGGAGAACTATGCAACAAGATTGCTATCGTTTTGTGAAGGAGTGTGTTCAATGTCAGATGCATGCGCCTTCCATTCATGCGCCAGCGCCATACTTGCAATCTGTCGTCTCGCCATGGCCATTTTCCATGTGGGCTTTCGATGTCGTAGCCCCATCACTCCTTCAGCCTCCAATGGTCATAAATATTTTCTGGCCGCAACAGAATATTTTACTAAATGGGTAGAAGCAGTCACTCTACGCACAGTAGAAGGTCGGCACGTAGTTTCTTTCATCCATAAGAATATCCTTTGCCGTTTCGGTATACCGCATGATATTGTGTCAGATAATGGCAGTCATTTCAAGAATGAGAGAATGAGGACATTCTGCTCAAAGTTCAAAATTCATCATCATTTTTCCGCTCCTTATTATCCTCAAGGGAATGGTCAGGCAGAGGCCACCAACAAGATTCTGATTCGAATCCTGGAGTGAACTTTAGAAACGGGCCGTGACTGGCATGAAAACATTCATGATGCATTATGGGCATACAGAACCACCATTCGAACTCCAACGAATGCTACTCCGTCAGAACTTGTCTACGGAACTGAAGTAGTACTGCCTCTACATGTTCAGAAACCTGCTCTGAAATTTGCATCACTTCTAGAATTACCTCTTGATCAGTATCAGCAACAGCGACTGGTACAACTTGATTTGCTCGATGAAAGAAGGCTCAGAGCAGCAGAGCATGCTCAATCCTATCGCCAGAGGATAGCCCGACAATATGCAAAATCTGTCATTGAGAGAAAATTTCGGGTCAATGATCTTGTGCTCAGATCAACAGCCTATCTCAGGCATCGCCCAGGTGGCAAATGGTCGCCAAATTGGGAAGGTCCTTATGTTGTCAAAGAGGCACTACCTCGCAATTCATATCGGCTCATCAATGCTGATGGAATAGAATTACCAGATCCCATCAATGCTCGACATTTGAAAAAATTCTATACTTGAACAACTCCCTATTCTTTGTAATTCTTCCAAATTTTCTTCAATAATGATCAAAATTCTTTTTCACAGTTACACTGGGGCATTTTAAAATTTTGTTTTTATCTACAAATACCCTGTATGCAGGCAGGATAAACAAATCTCTTATTTCATGCACCTGTGCATTCATGTGCATCAATTTGCATTCATTTGCATTCAATCGCATTAATAACGATATGGTCAGTATTGAGATTTCAATTATCAATCCCATCACAATTCCTAACGGTTCAAGATTGAAAGACAATCACCGAAACTGAACCAAAATCCAGTATCCAAACTGGTACATTTTTAAAACCGGTATGCGTACCGGTATCCTTTCAAAATCAAGAACTCGTGTTAGTGTTCCACTGAATGGTCATGTCAGTCGACCTCTTGAGTTCAATCCTCGTGTTGATCACTCATCAAATTTCCAATTTCCAATTATCAATTTCCAAATTTCCAATTTCCAATTTCCAATTTCCAATTATCAATTTCCAAATTTCCAATTTCCAATTTCCAATTTCCAATTTCCAAATTTCCAATTTCCAATTTCCAATTTCAAATATCAAATTTTAAAATTCCAATTTCCAAATTTTGACCCTTTTGGTCACCCAATACCCAATTTCAATTATTTTCTCTTGCGAGAGACCCTTTTTATAGGGAGAGTTCGAGGGAGCTCGCTCTTTTCGCATGCTATCCAATTCGTTCACTTAGCCACTTTTCAGGAAGAGTTTGAAGGGACTCGTGTCTTTGTGAACCGTTTGCAAAACAAAATTCCAAATTTCACACAAGGAACCCTTTTTATAGGGAGAGACTCGACGGAGACTTGCTTTCCTTGTGGCCCCCATAATTTCAGACTAGGCCATTTCATCATGAGGGACCCTCTTTTCAGGGAGAGTGTGATGAACTCGTTCCTTCATGACCAATTTACCAACCTCACCAATTCCGGCCCCCTTTCCATAAGAGAAGCTTAATTTCTCTTCGAAAGTTCGTTTTGCAAACACCTCCTCTTCAGGGAAGAGAGGAGTAATTCCCAATTCCAATTTCTGAATCTTCTCCTTTGGGGAAAGGAGAAGAGAATTTTTGTCATGGATGTGTTGCGTTGTGCTTCAAATGCTCGCTTTCACAAAAGGATTTCAAAAAAGTTTTGCCAATTTGTCACTAAATATTTGTTGATTTCAAAAATCTTTATTGCACAAAATTATTACTTCAGAATACCCCCAGTATTACTTCCGAAAGGACAAAGCTTTCGCGAAAAAGGATTCAAAGTTCAAAATCTTTCTATTGGCCAACCAAAAGGATGAAGAATAAATCCGCGATATGGCCAGTAAAGAAAACTCAATGTTGTTGCAAAGCCATGTGTGATTGATATTGATCGCAGTCAATGGCACATTTTTAAAGACCATTCTTGAAAAAATAAAGCAGTCGAAATATCCTGGGTGATACAGAAAAATCCACTCAATTTTCATATCTCCTCAATCACCTAAGCTGCAATTAAATATCTGCAAAAGGGATCTCTCAATTGTCGTCAAGATGAAGGCGAATTAAGCGAGTCGACCCCTGGGGCTAAAGAAGATTTGGATCATCTCCAAGATGATGGAGTTTGTGACGGATCCTTCCAGGGAAAGTTCAGATCACCGTCGAGATGAAGGCGAGTGTGATGAGCCTACCGACAAACCCTAAAAGGTATTTAATTTCTGCTATCATCAAGAGATTTCCTACCAAAGAGCCAATAACTATCAAGATAATCCCTGAGAGAAAAGAAGGATCGGAACATCTCTGAGATGAAGGAGTTTATGACGTACCCTTCCAAAAAAAAAAAGAGAGAGACAAGTCAGGACATCTCCAAAATGAAGGATGATGTAATTCCCAAAAAATCCAAGAGAGCTCCAATCTGCTAAAAAGAGAGTGCAGAAAGATCATCATGAGAAAAGAATCCCAGGATATCAGACTTCCAAATCTATCAAGAATCTTCTTTAATTTTGTGAAATTCTTTTATCAATATTCTTTCACCAATAGCCCTCGCAATATCAAGAATACTTTCTTTTCCGCCCATATCAAGGAAATTGATAGCTTCCTTGAAAGAAAGCCAATCGCAAGCAATTTGAATTTGAATCTTGATTCTACGGAGTTAAGCCCAGTCAGAGGTAATACTTTTGGTAGACAAGAAGGAATATTTTCACACCAATGTGCATCATTTTCAATTATTTTGAATCAACAACAATTTTCAACATTTTGACAATATTTTCTAGCTATCCTGGCATGAAACGAGAGCTTGAGGTTCATCTTTGGCACATCTTGACATCAGTTGTTATCCCTTTTAGGACTTGATAACGGGAGTTTTCAAGATTCCTTCCCTTCTTTGGTATAATCTGAGCGCCTGGGCTCTCAGATTCGCACACTTCCCTGTGTCCCCACTGTCCTACCATAGACAGTCCAATTTCGGCTTGAGGTTAAGCCACCTATTTCAGCAAAAAGCAATTTCAAAAGCTATTTAGTCTCAGCAATGAGACACCCAAAATCAAACCCTTTTCAAGCTTTAGGGACCCCAATTTCCTTCCTTTTGCAAAACCCCTATCGGATTCATTGTGCGGAAATCCGAAGGTTCCATCATGGTCTCTTCTTTCGAGGATTCCGTCCATTTTCATTGCCCAATCAGGATAAGGGTATAAACCTGAGCCTCCTTTGATGAGGTATTCCATTTTCTGCCCAATCAGGTTAAGGGTATAAACCTGGGCCTCCTTTGATGAGGTATTCCATTTTCTGCCCAATCAGGATAAGGGTATAAACCTGAGCCTCCTTTGATGAGGTATTCCATTTTCTGCCCAATCAGGTTAAGGGTATAAACCTGGGCCTCCTTTGATGAGGTATTCCATTTTCTGCCCAATCAGGTTAAGGGTATAAACCTGGGCCTCATTTGATGAGGTATTCCATTTTTCACCCGATCAGGTTAAGGGTACAAACCTGAGCCTCCTTTGATGAGGTATTCCATTTTCTGCCCGATCAGGTCAAGGGTACAAACCTGAGCCTCCTTTGATGAGGTATTCCATTTTCTGCCCGATCAGGTTAAGGGTACAAACCTGAGCCTCCTTTGATGAGGTATTCCATTTTCATTTCCCGGTCAGGTTAAGGGTTAAACTTGAGCTTCGTTTCTACACGAGGTATTTTCTGTCCCATCCAGGTTAAGGGCAAAACCTGAATCTCACTTCATTTTGAAATAAAATTTTCTTCTTATTCTCCATTTCATATCTACCATCATCCCTTGGATTAATTCTTTCATACCCAGTCAGATTTATCTAACTGGGGCATTTTTATGGTTCAAATTTGGTATGTTTTCTTTGCCACTAAGCTCGGCTTTCAACCGGCTTAGCAACAAAGAGGGGCATCTGTAAACACCCCAAATTTTCACCCTCATCCAATGTTTGTCCATTTCATTTGTCATTGCATATCATTGCATGCATTCGGCATATCATTTCATCGCATTGCATAGCATTGCATGCCATTACATCTCATTCTCGAGATCCAGCACTCCTGTTTTCAAAATATTCAATCCAGATTTGAATTTTAAAAGCTTTTATTTCAAAATCAATTTCAAAACCTGGGTTTTTATTCAATACTCTGTCATTTTCCAACCCCAGGACTTTATATTTCGAAATATTTTCTCAAGGAAACAATCTGGATTCATTTCAAATTCAAATTTGAATCGATTTCAATTCACAGATGAGACCCATTGAGGTGGTGTCGCTTCTGAAGTCCTCTATTCATCAAATTTTTCAAATTTTTGAAAGTTTCAGTCCGATCAGGACTCTGTCTCAGAGTCCTGATCCGGTCAGGAGTCTGTTTTGAAGTCTGTTTTACTTCCATTTTCAATCTTTTCCGTTTGTTTTCGAAATTTAGGTCATTTTACAGAGTCCAGTTAGTTCAGGATTCTATTTTAGAGTTCGGTCGAGTTAGGAGTCTAACCCTGACTGTGTTTTCTGACTTATTTCATCATTTCTTGATAAAATCTTTTGAAAATTCTTTCATTTGGCTTTTAAAATCTAAAATCTCAGAGTCCTAAGAGTTCAAGACTCTAACCCGGAGTTCCAGTTCGCTTGAGACCCTATTTTCAAAGATCTTGAATTTCAAATATCAATTTTAACCCCTTTTCAAAGCCATTTTCAGTGTTTATTTCAAAATTTCCAAAACTCGATGTGGGCCCACTCAGTTGGCACCATATCCCGAGGAATTCTAACTCAGTTAGAACCCTATGCCATTTCAAAAATTCTAATTTTAAGATTGTCTTTGAAAATCCTTTTGAAAACTCCTTCAATTTCAAGTTTTAAAATCACTTTTTGAAAAACTCAAGTAGGGCCCACTCGGGGTGGCGCCATATTTGAGTAAGTCAGGGCTAGACTAGGGTTAGTTGATGTCTTGGTTAGTGTTAGAGGTTTAGAAGAGTCAAAACCATTTTGAAAAACTCATTTTGAAAGTTAGTTTTTAAAACTAGTGTTTTTAAAGGTTTTTAAAGGTGTTTTAAAAACCCAATGTGAGAAAATGCCAAGTGGCACCACATTTGGGGGATTATTAGGTTTAGCTAGGGGTTAATTAGGGATTAATTAGGATAATTTAGGTCAAGGGCATATAGGTAACTCCACCCAAAAATCGCCCCCCCTTAGAGAGTCCAAAGTTTTCAAAATTGTTGATTTTTAACCTAAAAATGTATTATAAAAAGAGGCTATAGGGAAGTCGATTTTATCATCTCTCTCCTATTGGATTCTTGGAGCTTCTCTCTCCTCTTCAGCCCTTTCTCCATTGCTGCAAGCATCAAGGTAATATTTTTAATATTTTTTTAGTTTTATTCAATACTTTTTCATGTTTTAAATCAATTTTAGCCATTGGTACCATCACCTTCATGGATTAAACCATGGATTCAACCTCAAGAACCATCAAGAATCATCAAGAACGATCCAAGAATGTGATCTAACCCTGTTTTGGATGATTTGCAGGGATTTTAATCCATTAGAATTGATTTTAATATGATTCTTTACATTATTAACCAATAAAATATATGATTTACCCTTTTTAATGGGTTAAATCTATGTTTTAAAGGTGATATCAAATTCCAGCCATTGATTCCCTATTTTTATTTTATTTCCATGGTTTATTCATGTTTGTTTTACGTTCTATAGCATAGAAATAAGTTTTATTTACTGTTTTATGGTTTATTTTATTTATTTACATTAAATAATGCATGGTTTGTCAAGTTTCTTAAATTTCTGTGTGTTCTAGGTTTAGAACAGTAAAGATAATGTTATTTTGGGTTGAAGTTCTCATTATTTATTTCTGATTTTTTTATATATGATGCATGCATGAGTTATTGAGCTACTGTAGAAAAATCAGAGGTTTTGGATCTCGGGAACCCTGTCAAAAACATCAGACATCAAATCGGGTTTTTAAAGCTTTAAAATCATGGTTAAAATCAAGAAGGTAACTTGATGTTATGATATTTCTCTCATCTTATATCCGATTTTAGATCTGTAATGTGATATGGATTCACATTGAGTAGATATGTCTGCTGTGAAATTTTCAGATTTTTTTATCACTGTTTAGTATTTTTCCCTTTTTAGAGAATCTGGTTTTAAATTTAAAACTCGTTAGGGTTTACCAAAACCCTAATCAGACTTTTGTTAGTCATAAATCCCAAACCACAGATCCGATTCTAGATCTGTAAAAAATGAGTATTGTTATTTTTCTGTCTACTGTTCACCACTAAAATTTCAGAGATTTTTGTTTAGGATTGATATTTATGTCTGTATTTTCAATCTGGAATAGCTGTTTTAATCCCTGTTAAGAGTGATATATTTTAGCCCAGATTGCCGGAAGGGTTTCTCCCTAACCAGAGATGATTTTTCCGATCTGTAAATTGGGAAATCTTTGTTTTTCTTCTTAGTTAGTCTCTGTAAAATTTCATAAGTTTTCATGGAGATTTGACCCATGATTCAGGTCTTGGACTGAGACTGGTTGGTGAATTAGGTCAAAAATAGCATATTTTAGGGTTTAATGCAATTTTCGGATTAATTTAATGTCAAAAAATTATTTTTATAATTCCAATTCGACATTAGGGTTATAAAGAGTGCAGGTACCAATGTTTATAGATTTTGGAATCCATTTGATGGCTGAATTAAGCAAGTTGCAAAACCGGGTTCCTGAAAGATCCAAAAACACTGCTAAAATCACAGTTTTTGTGATATTATTGGATTTTCGTGCATAAGCATATATTTTTAGGGTTTAATCATGTTCATAATCATATTAGGATGCTTTAGGTTTAATTTGGTGCTCATTTGATTTCATTTAGTGCATAAAACCTAAGTTTTTACCAAAATCTATTTCTAAAAACCCTGATTTCAAGGCCATAGTCTTGCTATTGGGGGCAATTTGGTCATTTGACCTAAATTTCGAAATCCCTAACCCTAATTTCATATTTTAATCATCTCATAGCATATTTGGTTTGAGTTTATTCCATTCAAATTTCAAAACTTGCATTTTATCAAAATATCTTTCTAAAAACCCTAATTTCAAGGCCATAGTCTTGTTATGAGGGGTATTTTGGTCATTTTGACCCCAATTTCGAAATTTCATATTTTCTCTTTCATATTTATTCAATTTTATTTCATATTTTATCATTTTTTTTTAAGGGAATCAAGGAAAAGGCTTATATCTAGCAAAATCCAGTAATTTCTAGATATTACTAGATAAATCTAGAAAAGCCAACATATTTTCATTAACAAAGTTTTCTAGTTTTGCAGGTACATTGAAGACTTTATTTTTCATGTATTTAAATTTCAATAGTGATGTAATTTGTAATTAAACTTTGGAATAAGAATTTACATTTCCTGCTTAGCTTAGAATGCATTGCATATAGTTTATTTTTTTTATAATGTTATTGTGTGATAGATGCTGATTCATGCATATTTTTATAAATTCACCATGGTCTACATGAATGGCACATGCACTAGCTTTTATGAAGTTTATAAACTTGGTGGAATTCGTATTTATGGCTATAGTCAGAATATGAATGATACCCAGATTTATGATCTTCACATTAGCCACATTCAGCCTACACTCTTAGGCTAACTTCAAAAATGCATTGCATTTCTCAAAAATACAAAAAGTATTTCTCAATTCCTCAAATCCATATTCATTCATTTCATGCATTTGCTAATTCCAATTCCAATTTTCAATTCAAAGAAGTTCATTTTCTCAAAATCTCCTAAGTCTTATAGCAAAATCGATTTTCCCAAAAGCATTGAATTTCAAAGAATATTTCAAGTATTTCCCAAGTTCCAAATTCAAATTTTCTAAGTTAGAATTTCAATTTCCAAGTTTGAATTCAGAGAAACCAAGTCTCTCAGAATCGATTTTCACCAAATATCAAGGATTCCTCAAAATCGATTTTATTTCTCTCAGAAGTACATTTCAAATCTCAATTCACGATTTCCAAGATTTACATTTTCTAAATATTTCAATCATTCAAAGCAAACATCATGTTTTCAAATATGCATTTCTTGAAAATTCATAGCACATGCCTGATTCTATGTGCATTTAGAAATTAGGATATGATTTAGACAAGTTGAATAGAGTAGAGCATAAGATTGATCCTTGGTTCAATTACCCCTCTTTAAGGTGGCAGGAACGGTTGAACCTCGTACCGACAGGCGAGTCCCATTCTACGGAATTTTCCCGCATTTTTAAACGGAGGCGAGTTATTTTCAAAATCTTTTCAAAGGTCAGTTTGACTTGCAAAAGTAAAAATTTTGCGATGATAACAGGTTTGGCGACCGTGATGGGACCTGTCTTTGCCTGATCAATCTAATGCTCTACTTAGTTCAAATTGTCAAAATCGATTTCCATGGAATGTCAGCTTTGCTTTATGATATCATGTGAACCTAGGAGCCTAGACTTGAACCTAGCTGACATGGACTGCATGTAGACTAGGTATGGTTTGGTAGGACCATATTGAGGAGAATTATTCATGCTCACATAGACTTAGGTCTAATACAAGACTCCTCAATTTAGGAATTGTATGAAAACAGTGCTTGCTTCTTCAAATATTTCAAAAATCTATCTCTTTAGGACTTAGAGCCTTCTATTTGATTGCATGTGCTCATGTTTTTCAAAAACCACCCCCACCTATATTGTCCCGGTCTTCACGTTGCTGGGCTCTCTTCCAGAACCATAGTTCGGGACAGAGCCTCACAACTGGGCCACCTATTTGGGTGAAAACCCCCCTGCCACGTACCAAGGGCCATAGTCCAACGTATATCGGCAGGTGCTCAAGGATGTTGGAAAACTTGAACCTAGAACCGGAGGAATTGATTTTATGCCACGTACATTGAGCCTTGGCTCGAGTATATAGGCATAACTGGATTGGATACAGTTGATCTGAACCCTAGAGTTAGGATTAAGGTCCTACAGTTATTTCAAAATTTGTGCATCTAGAGTCAGCTTTACGGAATGCTGTATGTGCATACTTGTTTGTGCAGAATGTGATTGAATATGTTATAGTCATTTCCTTTTATTTTCCATATTTTCCCAATTTTCTAAAATACTGGATGATTTTCTCAAAATTCCCCAATCTATGTCCATGTACTGTCCATGTTTTAAAACCTTGGACAATTTTTCAAATACTTCATTTTCTATTTTTCATCAAACCCTGGACGATTTTCCAAATTTCCCTTAATTTCCTCAAAACTCCAGGTGATTTCCCATCTTTCCTGTCTTCT